>NC_086163.1:13387962-13720962 GCF_035149785.1 Candoia aspera | reverse complement strand
CCAGCCCACGAAACCTAGGGCAGGAAATTTTACTAGGTCAGTGATCATAAAATTTGGGGTTTAATTAAAAATAAAATTTAAAAAAAGAATAATGTGAAATTAAAAAGGATGCCTGTATATCAAACCATCACATGTTAAAATGCATAAGCTTTTTATAGAGCCTCAGTCTTGCTGATTTCCAGAAGAACGTTTGTTCTATGTATCGCTTTTAAGAGAGCTATCAGGTTAGCTATCCAATTCTAGGTTGATGCATTTTTGTACTTAGCTGTACTGTGTGATATTTTTCATTATTTTAGGAAACCAACATAAAATAAGACATCATAAAATGCATAATGGGGTTTGGACTCTGGGAAGGAGAATATACTGCTGTACAGCTAATAAATAATAATGATTATCCTCTCTGTGTACGTGTGTGTACTTTCTACTTTTTTGGAACCCCTGGGGGGGCATTTTTAGCAAACATATGGGGCATGTCTTCTTTTATTTGGAGTTGTGGTAGGGAGAAGAAGGATTTTCTTGTTAAAAACATTTTTTATACATCTTAATTTGTTGGCAGCAACTTGAACCTTTAGGGCAGCTTTGTATATACACTAATACAAATAGGTCCAATGCATTTCTAGCTGTGGAGATGTGCCACGTTCCAGGGTTGCACGGTATTCATACCAAAATACAACTCAAGCTATGGTTTTTATAAGAAAAGAAAGCATATCTTAGTATGGAGGGATTGGCAATACAATATCTGTACCTGCAATGCTCTTGGATAATACGTGTGGATCCCCAATTAAAAAAAAAAGTTTAAAAGTTGACAGAATCTTGCAAGACTTTGGCATTCCTGCATAAAACGTGCTTGAGAATGCCAAAACCTTGCAAGATGATAAAATACTGTAGGCTTCTGGCAATCTCTCAAGGCTTTGTGTGCACTTTTTGGTAGGTCTGCACCCATGCAGACTTTGGATTTGGGTCATAGCTCCTCCTCAGAACCCTGCTGTTCTTAACAAAATGCAGTTGGAATTTATGTGTAACTAGAACTTGTCTGCCATACTGCTGCTTCATGTAAAGCTGCTTTCAGGTTTTCCTGGACTTGGAGAGTTGCATTGGTCATGTAAAGTCCTAGTGAGCCTATTGTAAGAAAACTTCATTTCCCAAGAGTGCTGGAGGGTTCCCTTTTGCTGTCTGGAAGATCTGAGTTTTTTCTTCAAAAGCGGTGCCACAAAGTCCTGTCTCCTTAAAACATGGGGGGGGGGGGAGAGAAGGAATACACAAGATCTTCCATAAAATGATAAAAACATTGGGGGGGGGGAGCCTAATCAATGTTTGGTTTTTCTGAATTGCCCTAGTGTTTTGGTTTGATAATTTTGTTTAGGAGACTGGTGATGCAGGGTAGGGTCAAAGCTGAGATAACATTGCTAGAACATTCTGAATCATTGACAGTTAATTAACAGTGTTCTCTAAGGAGAACTAACAAAGTCTGAAGCTTGCTAAACTCGAATAAAGAAAGTATATTCAACAGCAATTCGATTTTATTCCCCATGTGCTTTTTGGTATTCCTAATCCAAAAAGGAATGCATTTTTATGCTTCTGCATTTAAAAAAAAAACTAGGCTTAGAAAGCAATACAAATTTAGATACCGTTTGCTTAATTTGCTAGTAACATGGAAAATAAATATGCTCTTGAGACAGCCTGAGATTTGATGGTACGTGGGTCATATTATTGCAGAGTGTTCCAATAATTCAGTAACGGAAGATGCAGCTTGACAACAAAAATCTTAATCCACTGCTTCACATTAGTTTATCATGTGAACCCCAGCCATTACAGTTAATTCAGTAAGAGTGGTTAAACTTGTCAGAGCTTAATGTGATCTTTGAGCCCAATCTGTTCTGAAATTATGTGAAAGCTCTTTAGAGATTTCTCAGTGGCTCCACGTCCGATATTAAATGTTAACAGCCTTGAGCAGTGTATTGAAATTCACTATCCGTGCGTTCATTGGCTGCGTGCTGTTTGTAACTTAGCAAATTGAACACTCCACGGATCACCCACGTGTTGGGGCTTAGCAAGTGCTCAGTAAACCTGCTAGGATTTCCTGTTTGAACTTCAAAAACAGGTTTTTGGTTTTTAAGCATATACTACTAGGTTGAGTAGGTAAGCGTGAAAGAATCTTGCTAGATCAGACCGAAGAGCCCTATTTTTCTACATCCTATCATCTTTTGTGATTATTGTATAACTGAAGGCAAAATACAAATATTTAAATTAGGTTCATAGAATATATGAGTTGGAAGGACTGTTCTGGGTCAATCTAGTCCAGTACAAGGTTCAGTAGAGGAATTCATCTGTGACAGCATCTGGCCCCTGCTTGAAAATTTCCAGCAGTCTACCACGGTCTTAACATTAACAGACTGTTCCACATCAGGAAATCCTTTAGTTTTCAGTCTGAATCCCATTTTAAATTCACACAACTCTTTATCCTGCCTTTGGTTTCAGTAAAGGACAAGTTGGGGCACTCTTGCATACAACCACCTTTTAGATTGCTACAGTACCCTACCCCCTCTTTTCCAAGTTAAAGGTGTCATTTCTTCAACCATTCCTCAAAGGGCTTGATTTCCAGAACCCCCTTCATCTTAGTAAATTTCCTCTGAACCTACTCCAATTTCTCCATCCTTATTCTGCCCCTGCAGAATTGAATGAAACTAAAATAAATGGTGCACCTGCTTGTGGGAAGCCCATAAAACAGCCAGGAATTAGCTGCCCTCCTGTGTTTTTCCAAGGGACGCGGTGGCGCTGCGGGTTAAACCGCTGAGCTGTCGATCGGAAGGTCGGCGGTTCGAAACCGCGCGGCGGGGTGAGCTCCCGTTGCTCGTCCCAGCTCCTGCTCACCTAGCAGTTCGAAAACATGCAAATGTGAGTAGATCAATAGGTACCGCTTCGGCGGGAAGGTAACGGTGTTCCGAGTCGTCATGCTGGCCACATGACCCGGAAGTGTCTATGACAACGCCGGCTCCAAGGCTTAGAAACAGAGATGAGCACCGCCCCCTAGAGTCGGACTCGACTGGACTTTACGTCAAGGGAAACCTTTACCTTTACCTATGCTCTGCACCAGGAGTTTTTCTAGAGCCATCACTCCCTAATTGTAGAAGCAGGTAGCAAGTGCTAACAAATCAACAGCCAAAATGGGTCAGAACCAAATAATATTGGGTGGGGGGATGATGAAAGGTTGGGTCTTATTTGTTACACCTCCAAGCAGGACTAGAAATCCTCAAAGGATTGACGTTGCTTTGTCAGTAACCCAGGGACCCATGAACTAGAACCTGTCAAAAATATATTTAGCATTGAAGATAAGAGTTTTGAGAATTAAACAGAACTCACACTTCTTCAACAGAAAGGTCTACTGGCGAACTCCAGTTTTCATAATTTAGTGATACAACTACACAGAGGAAGGAAGAAGGAACATGGAACTTGCTTCATTTGTTAGCTGAATCAAAATTAAATCCTTGGTGGTTTACTGGCACATTAGAATAATTTGTGGATTCAAGCCTGTCTTCAGCCTAGCTGATATCCCAAGGGACGGTATAATTAGCTCCTGAATCCCTAAAAGGGAGCATTCCTTTCCAAGAGGTGAGCATGTGCAATATTTTGCCATGATTGGTAGTCCTTGCTATGAATTTGGCTAATCATAGCAGGGCAAACCTCTGGCCTTCTAGGGGATGTTGACTCCTACCTCCAGCAACTCCAGTCAATAATGAAGGATGCTGGGAGTTGTAGTTCAGCAAGCTCTGGATTGTAGTTCAGCAATCTCTTCTGCCATTGAACTAATTGCTCTTTGAAGCCTTCTACAGTTGGGTGAGCTAGTAGTCAAAGGCAAGGTTCCATTTGCTCTCATGCAGGAGAAACGTCGTGCTTCCGAAGTCCCTGCTTTCGTGCATCAAATGGGCTGTTTAATTAGTCATTTATCTTAATGCAATGAGCCGTTGACTTTGCATATAGTGTAGGAGGACAAGTAGATTCCCACCTGTGGTGCTCTGCTCTAGTTTCTTGGAAGACGCACACTTCATTTGTGTCTGCTTCCCTGTGTAAGCTCAGGGCTTACTTTATTTTGAGGTAGCTGGAAGACAGGAAGAGGCCCTTCAAGAGGCCTTTCAAGGTAAGGGGGAGGAAAAAAAAGGAGGTAGACAATACAAACTGTCATCTTGTGCCTTAGTAAACCTGGTGTGCCTAAGCCTGACGGAAACGCCACTTCCTTCCAAGTAGGTCCTTGCAGAGGGCCAGAAGATGGCTGCCTCCTTCAAAGAGAGATCGGCAGAGCTGCATGGTAAGCAAAGACCTTTTTTTTGTGCTACTCAGCCTGAGCAGAGAAGGCCAGGAGGCTATGATCAATTCAGGATGCTTTTGGGGTGCTTAAGAAACCTTGCCTCTACCTCTCTGGTGTCCCTGTTTGACCAAATTCTCAGAAATGAAGAATCTGGCCTTAGCTTTGAAGCTGACATATTTGATGGGCTTGTTTACTAAGAAGTGTTTTTATGTGAGAGAAGGGAAGGAGGAAATAGTCAAATAGTCAATTTCTAATGTTCAGAAACGTTGGTTGATGTTGGCTTCTCTAGCATTATACAGCTAGTAGCTAATTCTGTAGATCTAGCAGGCCAAGCACCCACCATAAAATTTAATGAATTGGATAATACAAAGGCCATCAGTTGTGGGCTGCTAAAATTCAGATGCCCACTAGATGACACTAAAGAGATAATTCCACTCTTTGCTGCTCTCTAGTGGTCATCTGGATTTTTGTAACCTGGTTCCAATAGCCCCAGGCAATACAAATTCTCTAGCTCTGTCTCTTGGGCTAGCCTCTTGGCCCTCAACAACATTCAACAGCTCCTAGGTAGAGAAACTCAAAACAGATGGATTCCAAAAGACTTAAGACCAAATACATAGTCACAAAAGGTATTTTGAGACCCCAGTGCAATCTCTCTTCCGTAGAAAATCTTGTGCTGTAGTGTAATAGCCAATCAGTGTCAAACTACCCAAAATGTGGGAGCGTAAAAAGAAATCACAAGCCAGTGTGCCAATTTCCTTTCAGTGACAATGGTTAGCATTCACTTGCAAAAAACAAAGCAAAACAGGATATGGCCAATTACATTGTCAGTTTGCAGCAGCTTTTATATCTTATGGTTAAATGAAGATGCACAGTGGGCTGGTGGCTCTGGAAAATCAAGAAGCCCATGATTCAGGGGGCTCCCACCCTACAGGTGTTTCAGAGGGCCTTTGGCTGGTATGGTATAGTCCCTTTCAAGGACTGTGTGTTTGTTGCTACTGGTTGTGCCATCCTTGCATCTTCTTTTATAGTGTATCACTTTAGGGTTTTTGTGAACCACCCAGAGTCATTGAGAGTCATGTGGGGTACAAATTTAATAAATCAGTATGTTTTTAAAAATGAAAAAGACTCACCAGATCAGGGCATAAGCGGCAGGCTTCTTATTCATGTTTTCTGACAATGTCTTGTCCTAACAGAAGGGAAAGAAAGATAGCCCAAGATTTGTGGATCAAAATTAAATATGCTGCTATTTTTTTTTAATTGCACATGTATTTGTTTTAATGCAAATCACATCAGCCTTATGATTTGCAGGAATGAATTCACCTCTTCCCACCGCTGCTGTTATCCTGGGATGAGATTTACAAGATACACGCAGCAGATAAACAGGGTTTTGGCTGGGCTTGCAAAATGCATTTAACTTGGTTCCTGAATTTGCATCACATGCTGTATCATAAACTTTCTAAATGTACTAAGTTATACAACCTGCTAAGCCATGGAGTAGTTATACAAAGGCAGCTTTTGGATCTTGAACTGACCAGGCTGAGCATGGTTAAGCCACAGTTTTATTCATCCTATAAAAGTTCTGGGAACAGTGACTCGTACCCTCATCACTGTATAGTTGAATTACTGCCAGATGATCTACCTGGTCTGCCTTTGAAGACAACTTGGGAGGTCCAGATGGACAAGATGTAGCAGCAGCTGGAGGACAAGTCCCACTTCTGCAGCAGAAGGTCCATTCTCGGGTCACTGCACTGGTTCCCTGTAAACTTCTGAGCTCAATGCAAAGTGCACATCTTTCTCAACCCTGTAATGTGCCTCGTCTTTGAAATGCACACATTTATGTATGTATTTAAAAATAAGCTCACAGTTCCATGTGAGTTTATCTTTAAAATACCCCTTTCAGTTGGCCAACTTTCAATGGCTGCTGGAGGGACTTTGTCCTTCAGAATGGTTCTTCCACTTCTCTGAGATCACTGAGACAGGTGCTACTTAGGGTTTCAACATACATACCCCAAATAAATTGAGGGCTTGGACCTAGAAATAAGCTTTCTCCATGGTAGCCCCAATGCTGTACAACACCATGTCCTGGAGATAAAACTGACCCCCTCACTGTTGACTGTCCACAAGGTTGTCAAAACCATTTTAATTTGACATGTTTCTGAAAGGTGGTGTCTTGGGCATTTGGTCTATTTATTTAAATTGCTGCCCTATGTCATGTCGTTATTGTATGTTGAGTCTTGGGGCTGGGGCAGTATACAAATAATTGCAATAAATATCTATCTAAACAAGAAGAGGGTTGTCCAGCCCAATCTGCCATGTTTAGTTTTGGCTATAAACAATGGCTCATGTTCCAAGGTTATGTGTAAACTTGGCTACTGTGGCTTAATCAGCCTCAGTTAAAACATGTAATGGCTTACCATGATATGAGAATTAAGAGGATGAACTCTGTAATCCTTTGTAATCCATACTGATTTCTGCAAATCTGAGGATTTTGGTTTACAGTAGTTTATTCCTGCATTTTATGTAGGGTTTAACTCATTCTTCTAGGCCAGATTTCTTTAGCATTAACTCCTCCATAAACAGTATGTTTGATTTCAAGTCCTACCAGCTGCAGTTAGTTTGGATGACGGGTGATGGAGTTGTTGTCCAAAATATGTAGAGACTACCACATTACCTATCCTATCCATAAACTAGCCAAGTTTTAGTAAAAATCAATGCAGGACCCTCCCTATGGCAGCTAAGTATCCTTCTCTAAGAAGCCTTTGGAAGTTAAAGCTATCGCTTGTATTACAAATGTTCTCCCAGTCTCATTTATCCATTTATGTTTTTTTCAGAAAGCATCACTAATTTCCTAGGGACACGGGAGTTAGTCTTGCTTGATGCTCAGTTCCACATCAAATCCAAAGTGGAGGAAATTGTCCTGGTATGTGTGTATGGTTTATTTTTACTATCCATTTGATGTATGTGTGGGCATAATTCCTGGGCAGAAACAGACAACACCATGGACACTGAAGTCCTTGAAAAATCATTCTTGATAGACAATAGGGATGTATAACCATTTTAGCAGAAATAATGAAATGAAGAAGCACACTTGCTTTCCACTCTTTATTCTTATTGCAGTCTGTTATTTCTTGTGTTAATTTCTTCACTCCTGTAATACCTGCTCAGTATGAACATTTGTAAATAAATAGATTATTACAAAATTAACTCCCATCTTCAGAAGGAAAGGGGCCCTGAAAACATTGTCCTGTACTTCCCCAGGTTTGAGGAAGGCAAAACAATATCCGTAAAGTTTAAACGTCCAAATATTTGGAGCGTTTACAAGGCATCCTAGCAGGTTCTACATGGGAAACCAAGCAACTGATTAACCAGCACATACTGGTATCCAACTTAAGGGGAGTATCATGAGTATTTAAAACAAGGCTGAAGATCTTACTGCAACCAGATACCTTTCCAATTTTACTGTAGTAAATTAGAGAAGAGCATTTGCTTGGAGACATTTTAATGTTCCTCCACTGGCCCTAGCACATACCAGGTTCTGCTTCATACCATGCTCTGCTTGTATTCGCTCACAGGGAGCCAATAAGATGAACACAACAACTCATGAGCTATTGAGCTGCTTACATTATGGAGATACATTATTTGAAAATACCACACCTCTCTCAGCTAAGACTTTTAAGAAGCACCAAGGAATACAATCTTATATGCTATATCTGTTATTAGTTCAGTACTCAGAAAAAAATTGGGGTGGTGGTGATCTTTTATACCGAAGCATGTTCAGTACATAAAGCAACTGTGTATGCATGACCTCCCTAAATAGTTGAACCTCTTCCTTTTCTGGATTTTAAGTGCTGGCCAATTAACATAGATCAGGTACACTGAAATCTATCCCACTCGTTTCCTGCTTCAGAAGTGGACCAAGACCGCAGAGTGCCAAACATTGGGTCTTTTCATAATGGTTGTCCTGCCAAATGGTATGTCCCATCTTAGATGGTATTAAGTCAGTGTTTGTCAACCTTGGCAACTTTAAGATGTGTGGACTTCAACATCCAGAATTCACCAGCCAGCATGGCTGTCTGGGGAATTCTGGGTGTTGAGATCCACACATCTTTAAGTTGCCAAGGTTGAGAAACCCTGTATCTAGATGATCAATTCCATTCCCAGTGTGTATATACTGTATGTGACTAAATATATTGCAACTCTTAAACCTTTTGTGGATATTGCACAGGGGTTTCCCTATCAACTCCTGGCTGATACCAAGCATGGAGACACAGCTTGGCCTCAGCCTACTTGGGTCTGTTTTCTTTTTCAACATGTCTCTCTCTGTGTAGGTTTTGATGCCTTGGCGAGCACTGGTGGTGATGGCAAAGTTTCCTATCAAGGTACCGTAAGTCCTGTTCTGTCCTTGGCCCTACCGGTTTTCTAATCAGGTGCTGTTTGCCTAGTGCAGTCCCATACATCTCAGCCCCCTGCAGAAATGCTGGTGCCGGCCCTATTATTAGTCAGGTGATCAATATCCGTTATGAAGGTAAGACACACACGTGCAGTAAGTTTCAGCTTTCTCTTTAAAATATTTAGATATCTGTTTGTGATGCAAAAGGCAAGCAGGGAATAACACTTGTAGATTTCTCTTTGCAGGTCCAAGTTAGCTTCAGCTTCCTTGCCATGCTGTTTATCAAAATGAGAGAAGCTAAAAAGGTGAGTTCAAGATGGGGAATGGATAGTGAGATCTGCTTCTTCCTCTATAAAATATGCTTTTCTCCCACCCGTGCAGGTTGATGGTATCTTCTTGGATGAACCCATTTTTCCCCATAGCAAATGTGCCAAAGCTGTCATAAGAATTTGCATATGATCAGGTCTCAAATCTTTATTTTAATATCAGTGTTTCTCAACCTTGGCAGCTTGAAGATGTGTGGACTTCAACTCCCAGAATTCCCCAGCCAGCTGTGTTGTGCTGGCTGGGGAATTCTGGGAGTTAAAGTCCACATATCTTCAAGCTGCCAAGGTTGAGAAACACTTATACAGTACAGGACTTTTAAAAAATCACATTATCCTTGACAGTTCTCTTCAATGGCATTAACTCCTCTTCTGTCTCTTCTGGTCAAACTGATGCCTATTAGACTGCAGCAGAAGGCGCAGGAGGCAGGATGCACAGAGATCTTAAGAGCCCCAAAATTCAACAGTCAGTCTAATCTCATTGAAATTGCATATGTCCAGCAGCAAAAGGGCAGCAGTCCCTCTTGGAATAAAATTATATTCCTGTTCCTCGTTAAGAAATCAAACATAGGAACATAGACCATTTCCTTACAGACCATCTAAGTATTGGTCTAGTTAGCTTAATATTGCTGGCAGCGATGGCCGAAATTGCCTGGTGTTTGGGGGATGGCTGTTTCCAGCCTCCTTGAAAGTCTAGGGGCTTAATCTATGATAAATTGATATCCTGTAACTGTGAAATGCCCTAAATTAAAAGCAGATCAACACCACCACATCTTGGGCTGGATTCTGCATTTAAGAATGACTAATACAGTGTTTCTCAACCTTGGCAGCTCGAAGATATGTGGACTTCAACTCCCAGAATTCCCCAGGCAGCATAGTTGGCTGAGGAATTCTGGGCGTTGAAGCCCACATATCTTGAAGTTGCCAAAGTTGAGAAACACTGGACTAATACATACATTATACTCTAAGAATGAGTATACTTGTTGATATCAATTTGTGCATATATCTTTTAAGGAGAACTAGTTATTACATGAGAACCAGTTTGGTCTAGTGGTTAAGGTGCTGCACTAGGAGTGGAGAAACCTGAGGTCCAGTCTTGCCTTAGGCAAGGAAACCATCTGGGTAACCTTGGGCTAGACCCTCTCTCTCAGCCTTGGAAGAAGGGAAGGGCAGTCCACTTCTGTTGCCTAAAAAACTTCATGAACTTGTCCATCTAGTTGTTACAGTTAAGACAGTTAAGCTTCCACTGAATTCAAAGGGACTGATTGCTTTGATAAACATCCTTAAGGCTGTCGGCATAGCTAGGTGATTCGGATTTAGTTTCATAGGCCCAGGGAAGTCATGTGCAATACCTGCTCTCATATTTCTTCCACTTCCACTTCTCCAGATTGTCATAGAAACTGATACCTCTTCCTTTGAATTTGACTTCCTGTCATTGGATGATCTGGAACATGCGGTCATCCACATGCTTACATCTCTCAAGAAGGTTTTTCCAGGGTCATCACCTGGGTAAGGAGTTGATGTGGATTATAAACCACTAAAGATAGAATCTGGGCATCTTAGAGGCATGGCCATTGAAGCCATGGCTTTCCAGATCTTGAGGAATTACAGCTCTCAGCATCCTTCTCCACTGGCCATGCTAACTGGGGCTGATGATAGCTGGAGTTCAATCACATCTTCTCTCCTCTGCTATAGAGAGATTCTATTAGAAGAGAGAGTTGAAAAGTTGTGACTCAGACTAAGAGGGAAATGGGCTTGATTTTTAAACTATTCAATACAGTATTTATATATTCTAATATCAAAGCCATTGTGAAGGAATAGAAATATAAAAGTAACATGTGTTAAAAAGCAATAGCTTCTCTGACCCAGCCAGCTCACCTCTCAGAAGAAGCTCTGAAGTAAAACGGAATTCAGCATTTTTTTCTATAGTATTATTTCTTTAATGCAAGTTTAATCATTTTCTTGATATTAAAGAGATCTACTCAAGAATGCCCCTCCCAGCTTGCTTGCTAGAATTCAAGATATAATCGATTCCTTGGAAGAAGCATGGAAAGAAAGTCCTTGCGGTAATTCTACTATATGGGAATTAATGGAGAAATAATATTGCAAGTAATTGCTGATTCAGATTGCTGGAGAAAAGTTGATCTAAACATATTGTTAACATGGTGGTAAAGCTACATCGGTTTTTCCTGAAAGCGGGATTTAGACTCTTGCAGGAATAGATAACCTGAGGGCCACCAGACAATTGGGACTGCAGTTTCTTGGTATTCACTGCAAAGGCTGCAACTGACGGGCATCAGCATCCAAACGATCTTGAAAGTAGCAGATAGCTATTCCCCTGACTTGACGTACAACTGTGTTGCGGATGTCCTCCTCAAAATCTTTTTACCAAAAAATGTTACTGTCAATTCTGACTTCCGCACACTTTCTTAAGCAGATCTGCTCTGTGTGTGACAAAATGGTTCATGACCTTCAGTTTGGAAACACTGCTAAGCTATTGAACTGCTGTCTTTCTGCTAGTCTACTCTTTGGAAAGTAGTTTAGGCAAGGGTGTCTCTGGGATTTGAATCCATCTCCCAGCTGCTCTTGAGATGATGTTAGCTAAAACTAAATTGCACTTTTTAAAATGTCTTTCTTGGGGATCCTTAGATGAATTGATGGCTATCTGTGATTGTTATACAAACTCTTCTATGACATTTAGTATCCTCTCACACTTAACAGGTGGGTTCTCAGAGACGTACGCTGCCCTCTGTGATTACAGTGGCCTTTCTTTCCAAGAAGAAATCCAGTGGGTAAGGTGGAATGCTAGGAAAGAAATGAGTCATTCTTAGCTCAGCCGCAAGCACAAAAATAACTTCTGGCTAGGTAGAAACATCAAATTCTCCCCTTTCTCTGGATTTGTGTATCAACATAGAATTCAGACAGGGACTGCTTTTGGTGAGACAAGAAATCCGATAAGGGAACCCTTATTTTTCAAAAGACTGAGATACTCAATCTGTTGCCTTTGGGAATGTGGGTGCCTGTGGTTTACAATGGTTTCATTTCTCAACCAATGAATTCTTTGAAAGGTTCAGGAATAAAGCGTGAACAGAAAATAAAGCGTGAACGCACACCCCTAGGGTAATATACAAAGGTTGCCAAATCCTAATTTGTAAGCCATTTGGTCCCAAGCTGCCAGTGTCCCCATGATGAAATCTTCCAGGAGCAGAACCATCCACCACCCATTGCAGCTTTTCTTTACAGAGAAAGTTCTTTAGGCATCTGTATATTTGCTTTATTGACAGAATAAGAATAGAGTGTAACGGGAAGCAAACAGCAGGTATTTCTACAAAATAATAGGATTGCTCACATCAGGTCTGTAGAGAGAGGACCTGAACATCCAAAGGGCTTTCAGCTGGTTATAACTCCCTTCTGCCTTCTGTTTCAGACTACAGAAGATGGGATTCACATAACAAACAAAGCCACGTTTTTTTAAAATCGTGATCTCATGACCCCGGTGGCCTAGTATGCACCTAACACTAAGCCACATGAGTTGGACATCCTCATTATTATAAGTCATGAAGTTATCATGCTTTGGTCATCTCATGTTGGCCTCTTGCAATGTGCTCTCCATGGTGATCCCTTGGGGACAAACACAGAAACTGCATCTGGTCCATGAGGCTTCCAGAGGCAATTCATGGTGCTGGTCATGACCTATAGAGCCCTTCATGGGAGAGGGCATAGGTGTCTAAAGGACTATCTGTCTTCCATAGTTGCTCTCCATCCTATACACCCAAAGAATTGCCACACTACGGGTTCTACTGATTAAAGCAGAGTTTCTCAACCTTGGCAGCTTGAAGAAGTGTGGACTTCAAGCTGGGAGTTGAAGTCTACACATCTTCAAGCTGCCAAGGTTGAGAACCACTGTATTAAAGTGTCACCTGATGAGTCCCAGGAAGAGAGTCCTCTCTGTTGTAGCGCCTGCCCTCTGGAATGACATTTCGCCAGAGATTCATACAACCTTCAGCCTGATCTTATTGAGACGAGCTTTTAAGACCTGGCTCTTTTCCCTGGCCCTGGACTAGATGGGTGGTGGGCCCCTGGTGGGTTGTCTCATTAGTGAAGTGGTGGTGGTTTTCTCTAGATGTTCTTTCCATATTTTGTATTGTGTGGATTATTTTATTTTGAATGGTATAGATAGTATGCAGCCCAGAGTTGTAATGGAATTGGGCAGCTTATAAATTTAATAAAATAAAATAAATCAAACCCCTCTGTTTTGAGGAACTTGAGACCTGGAAAGTACTTTCATGCTTTATCTGGAGCAGGATCTGGAAACTCCCTGGGGATGAACTTAATATTGTAGAGGGAGGACTTGGGTGCTCCTTCAAAGTGGGTATGGCAACGTCATGCATGTGGGCAGGACCAGAAATTTGTTGCCCTCCCCACCAAGGGCTGGGGAGCAGGTCTGTTCTTTTTAACTATGTTAAAAAAGTGATTTACGTGTTCCTTACTTCAGAACAGTGAGAAACCGTGTCCCCAAATTTGGTGGTCTGAAGGGCTGCAGAAAAGATGCTCAGATGCATGCCCTAAACAGTCCTGGGATCAGAGATGATCTACCTTTAGCATAGTATGCCAAAATTTTTAGGCCATCATTTCTTTATATCTTCATCATATTTCCACTGCTGCAATCATAATCTATTAATTAAAGACCAAGCACTCTGGATTCAAAGATCCACGAGAAGGCTAAAATAAAGAGTAAAACCCAGAAAACAACCAGAAAAAAAATAATCTGAGTGTCCTATCCTTCACCTTAAATCCTCCAACATAACTTGCTTTATAAACATTTCCAGAAAGTTAAAACTGTGGAGGCCATACAGCTGAATACAATGCAGATATTATAGAAGATGTTTGTGGGTTGACGCTCTGAAATTGCTACCTCTGCCAAGCACAACTGCACACAAATGCTCTTCTAGGTGCAGGTGGTGCACACACAGCAAATTGCATGCTGTGCTAGACCTGGTAAGAAATTAGCTCAAGAATGCTGGCAAAAAATAAGCACCGAGAAAAATCAACACTGTGTTTTTATTTTACCCTCCTAATTTACAGAAATATAAGTGGCTTGGTGTGCTGCTTTTAGCAATTTCCCTACAAAATTTTAGTAATATGCCTACAAACTAGATGTTCTCCCAGGCCTTTGAGTAGGTGCTCAGGAAACTCCTGGCAGTTTTTATGTTATAAGAAGCACGTTTGTCCAGATTTATAGGCTTTTCTTTTCATTATTTTCAATTTTGGGGGCAGTCATTGGGCAGACTTTCAATCTCATAAACTTTGCCCTTACAGCTCAAGAAAGCAGGGAGTTTTAGCAGTTTAGAGCTGACTTGTACTATGTGGCAGCACTGATGAGTTGGAGGGAGATGGAAAGTGACAAAAAAAAAACGTGGGGTTCAATCTGACCTGTTTCAGAGGAAACATAAAACAAGCAGCTTGAGGTTGTTTAAAATCACTTGGGCAAAGACAGTGACCATTCAGTGATCACAAATTCTTATTGACAGTAAGACAATACTCTTTTTTTTCCACAGGATGTGGATAATGTTTATCATGTCCGGGGATGCAGAGAGTTCAAACTGCTGGATTTCAACCACCTGCCCAGCCAGTGAGTCTCTATAAAAGAATTGTGGTCTAGCGCAGCCTTTCTCAACCTTTTGACCCTGGAGGAACCCTTGAAATATTTTTCAGGCCTGGGGGAACGCCTGCACGTTCAAACTCAAATATAGGCCAGCAGTTACAAAAGTATTATATTTGTTTCATGGATAGGCCTGTATATATGCATTAACACTATTCTTAAATTAAAAGGAAAGAATGAAACTTACCTCTTTAATGTGAAGTTGCCCGAATTTGAAATAATTTTTAAAATAAATTGTGATCTCCCAGGGAACCCCTGGTGACCTCTTGCAGAACCCTAGAGTGCCACGGAACCCTGGTTGAAAAACCCTGCTTTAGTGGATAGGCATGGATGTGCAAAATGTAGGTAGGAATTTGTGGGAGAGCCATCTTGAAAGAGTGTTAAAATTAGCTGGAACACCTGCAACCCTCAGAATTTCCTTTGTTGCTTAAAAAAAAAGGAAGCAAAATTTTAGCCTTATATTTGAGGAAAGGTCTTTGATATAAGGTAATGCGATAGCTTTTCAATTCTCAACCCCTTCACAGAGCTAAGGAGGAAGCCATGCAAACAAGCTGTTTGGCTTGGTGGGTATCTAGATCTGGGCTGAATATGCCACATAAAGGTAAAAAAACCCAGCCCATCCCTACTTGACCAAGTGGGATTTGTGCTTTGTATTTGCAGGATGGCCATAAAGTCATGTAGTTAGTGAGATTCTTCTTGAACTCTCTGCTATCTTAGTTACGACTCCTCCCAGCTGACACTGAAATTAACTCTGTATATTGTTTTTGTTTTTCTGCAGGGATATAGCTCTTTGTGTGGCTGGTTTGTCATTCAATCAGTGGTTTACAAAGCTAAGTTGCAAAGACTTCAAACTGGTGAGTGCAGCAGTCAGCAAAGAGACCTCAGAGGTATTTTATTCTCCAAGGCCCATTGAAAGATTGGTGAGGAACTTTGTGAGATGTTTAGTAAGGCCCATGGCTTAGTGGTAGACCACTCAATTTGTTCAAGCTTTCCCTTTCCCCTTGCTGAAAGGGTCATGGACCAAGCGGTGCAGAACATCTCTGCCTCCTGAAACCCCAGATCCTTCTGCCATTCATAACAGAGAAGTTTATCTCTCACCCAGCATCCTCCTGACTGTTATTTTTAATATTTTTTATTAAAAGAAGATTTTACAAAGATTTAAAAAACTGCAGAAATATAGAAGAAGAAATAGAAAAAGAAAGCAATTATAAAAGGGTAAAAGACAAAGTGAAGGATTAAAAAAAAGGAAGATATCTAGTGACTTCCAGTCTTCTTTGCAGCAACTGCAAACATAGCAATTGCCATCTCCACCTTCCATATTGCATATCATAGTTCCCTTCTTCCCATAAACAAACCCTTTTTAATCAATAAATCCCAAAATCAGCAGTTCGTTTTTACCCTTTTCCAGCAAAAAATCCACAAAGGGTTTCCAGTTTTCTGTAAAAGTAGTTGTAGTTCCCTCTTTAATCAAACAAGTCGATTTAGACATTTCTGCAAACTCAGCCATCTTCACAACCCATTCCTCCATTATTGGTGTTTCAATACCAGAAGACAGGTAGAAATTGTAATAAAGGCCTTCAATATTGATTATTAACATGCTCTGGCCAGTAAGAACTCAAGAGGTGTTTGGCCATTCTTGGATCACACTTTCACTCTTTTTCCTAAGCTGGAAGCAGAATTTTCTCTGTGCCTTCATTTCTTAGCTTTAACTGCATGTGGCTCTCTTCTTTTTTCTTACAACAGAATCAGGATATTTTGGAAGAGATCCTTCTGGCCCTCAGAAAATCAGTGACTTTGAAAGAGTTGGAACTGGAAAATTGTGGTTTAAAATGGTAAGCAAAGGTGTTTTAACAACAGCACCCTTAGAAATTCAAGGAATAAAATTCTAGCTTTCTGACAATTGAATTTGTATTAGAGTAAGCAGCTAAGAGATCCAAGCATTTAATGCAAACCGTAGAATAAGCACTACAGTTATTCAGAGATGAGTAAACTATCCTGCAAAACAGCCAAGCAAAAAAACCCCAACTCCACAAAAAAATTCCACTGTCAGTTAATTAAAGAGATTGAATTATTATTATTATTAGTAGTAGTAGTAGTAAACTTTGTATACTGCCCAACTCCCAATGATTCTAGGCAATTCAATGAATTTTATTTGTTTTAAATCCACATTTACACATAGCTAGATGATAGTTTTGGAGAAACCAGAATACTGAATTTTCAATTATTCATGTTGTACACAAGTACATGGCTTGTAGGAGGTATCTGTCTTAGAAATACTCCCATCCTTGTTTGGGGAAAAGGGGGTATTGCTTTTAAAATAGGGCCTGTTATCTTCCATTCTGATGCATATTTATATTTATATTAAATATATATTATATTTATTCATAATATAATAAATAATGTATATTTATATTATATTCTGATGCATATTTATATTATTAAAAATGACTCTTTATGATTAGTCAGGCATTTTCTTAGGCAACATGTATGCTTTTTATCCTTTGTAGGGACCATAATTTTCAGCTTAGGAAAAAGAAACAGGGAGCCCACTTCCACTAGATATAATCATGAATTTTCTTTAATGAGAATGGACAAAACCATGAACAAGAAGCCTATTACCTTTTTTTTAATGATCTGTTCAATTGTGAATCAGTAGTGAATCAGTAGTAGTCATAATAGTAGTGAATCCGTAGTGAGGAAAGGTCCTAAGAGAAGAAGAAAGGGGTGGGGGGGGACGTGGTGAACTTCTGCTTTCTAAGCTTGTGAAGCATCTCATGATACATTCCAAGGTAACAGCACCCAAATAAGATGGTGGCTCATTAGTCTATAGATGCCAAAACATGTCAGCTGTAATAGGACTACATAGAAGAAAAGCCTGAGATTTCTTGGAAACTACCAAGACTTGATTTAGTGAGACCAGGGATAGGTTCCTGCAGAAAGCCACAGAGATAACCTTGAGGGAGCTAGC
This sequence comes from Candoia aspera, assembly GCF_035149785.1. NCBI lineage: Eukaryota > Metazoa > Chordata > Lepidosauria > Squamata > Candoiidae > Candoia > Candoia aspera. Next base: position 13,703,316 of record NC_086163.1, on the reverse strand, counting down.
CAGAGGCAACGTTAAACCCGAGCAACAGCAAAAGCATGAGAAAGAAGCTCAGAAGGCTCCTAATTCAGTACAGCATAAGAGGGAAGGATGGAAAAACTCAGGCTTTCAAGATTCTGCTTTTTTCTTTTTTAATACGTTCAGTTGTGTCTGATTCTCAGAGACTGCCTTGACTAGTCCCTGCAGTTTTCTTGGCAAGGTTTTTCAGAAGTGGTTTTCCATTGCCTCCTTCCTGGGGCTGAGGGAAAGTGACTGGCCCAAGGTCACCCAGCTAGCTTTGTGCCTAAGGCGGGACTAGAACTCACAGCCTCCCAGTTTCTAGCCTGATGCGTTAACCGCTACACCAAACTGGCTATCCTATTTGCTTTTAAATAAATGCACTTTCCAATTCCCATAGAATGAGGCTGTCTGGTAATTATGAGATATATTGTCCATTGGAAGGTAGCATTCTAGAGTAAGCTTGACTAGGTGCAATTCTGGGCTGATTCATTGAGTTTTCTTAGAAACCTGGGATTATTAATGACTAGTATATATAAATAAAGCCAGTTTGGGTAGGGGTTAAAGGCTAGAAACCGTGAGTTTTAGTCCTGCCTTGGGCACAAAGCCAGCTGGATGACCTTTGACCAGTCTCTCCTTCTCAGCCCCAGGAAGAAGTAGGCAAGGGCAAACCACTTCCAAAAAAATCTTGCCAAGAAAACTAGGGACTAATCCAAGACTGACGTGAAGGCACGCACGTACAGACACAGATAGGCACACCAATTTTGTGTAAACACAGGCACCCAGTTCCAGGAACAAAAGCTACAGGAGGATTCCTGGAAGGGATATTTTTCTGTTTAAGTACCTTGCCTGATGCATTTTAACACTGACAGATTCTCACACTGCTTTTTTTAAAAAAAACTTTATTAGTATTTCACAACTTCAAAATGCCTTGGAAGACAGATAGTATTGTGTTTGTTAAAAACACCATAAAAACAGCAGCCAGCTTAAGATATAAATGCTGTCCAGCCACACCACCGAAAGACTCAAGCACATGTGTAGGCTTAGAAGAACATTCAGGGTCTCCAGTGAGGTTGACTTTAGTTGTTATTCTGGGTTATACTTACACACCAACCAGAAGCCAAATCAGAAATCAGCCCCATCCAATGGGAGTGTGGTCAACAATTCTGCTCAAAATTCCTTCTGATCACAAATTCTTCTGCTATCTTTCTACTGAGTGTATAACAAACCACAGGCTCTCTCTCAATCTCAGAGCTGAAAGAAAGTCAGGGATTGTATGCATGATTGCAAGTTTGGTCTCCCTTCCTCCTTTTCTCTCAGCCCAGGCTGGGTTTCAGAAATGTTTGGAATATTTTGGCAACACAGAATCAAAGGAAGACCCATAAGATCTGGAACTTGTTTTCAAGCAATGGAATTCAAAGGACCATCTCCCCATCCATGTGCTATTCCTGACCTTGAATTGTGTTGTGAAAATATGTCCAAGGTCATGGACAAGACACAGCCCCTTGAAGGAGGGAGAAAACTCCAGACAACTACAAATATTTGGCCATAATCTGTAGATCTTGTATCTCTCTCTGCATGGATTCCTTGTTATTGTGCAAAATTGTCTCTCTTTTGTAGTGATTTTGCTCAGCAGATGGCCCTTGTCCTTCAAGAATATACAGACTCTGCCTTAAACACCCTTAATCTCTCTAGAAACCTCCTGGAGGATCGAGGTAGGACATTCCCAATGTCTCAGCAGATGCTTTGCAGTAGGATTTTCTATAATCTGGCTATAATAATGGATTGGATTCATTACTACTGTTCAACTTTTCAACTATCAGATGACTAAAATGGAATGGTAGAAATGGATCTGGACGTGCTGACAGGGCTGTATAGCTAATGCCTGATGTCATATTCCTCCACACATTGGAAGGTGCCTGCCATGGAGGAGCCTGCTCTAGATTTTGGTGCTGTGGTTAACATGTTGACTAGATCTAGGGAGATCTAGGCTCAAGCCCACATTTAGATATGGAAAACTATTGGGAGACTTTAGGCCAATCATGGCAGGTTATAAATCTCATACATAGGTGTGTGCATCTGTATGAACTTGCTCATATATCCTTCCCAACAGAAACCTGTGATTGCAGTGTAAGTGGACAACTAGACCCTATTTCCTAAAACTTCCCTTTGCAGTATGTAGAAGATGGACCTAGGGTCTTCAAGAAAACAGGTTCTAACTAATGGGCAGTTACAACATTGCTCTTTAAGCTGTTTTTTGCCATTGCTTCAAGCCCTGCCTAAATCCCTCTGTTCTGGTCATCTAGATGCAACACAGTGCAAGTTTAAAAAGCAAGCTCTGCCTTTGGAACTGGGGTGGGTTGGAGAAGGGGAGGTGGAATGGATGGATGGATGGATGGATGGATGGATGGATGGATGGATGGATGGATGGATAGATAGATAGATAGATAGATAGATAGATAGATAGATAGAAGACCTGATCCACATTTCCAATTCATGTAAGTCCTTTGATTGTTACTCATTTCTATGACATTTGATTTGCAAAACAAATTCGTCCCTGCTGGGCAGGGGTGTGTGTGTTCTTATATCAAGCAACAGCCCGCAGGGCCAATATTCTCATTTTGCAGAAGGGGAACTAAGGTTGGGAGAAAGTACACTGCCTAGAAGATTTTCAGAGGGGAAGGGGGCTGGGAGAGAGGTTTCTGTGGCTTGCAGAATCCCTAGCCAAGTTAACCAGATTCTGCGCTGGCTATGAATTGTTACAGTGGCCATCTCAGTGCAGGATGATTTGATGAAGTTAAAAAAATAAATATGTAAGGTAGAATTCTGTGATTCCCCAAATCTTTACAGAACAGATCGATGTGGCAAATCTGATCCAAGCATTGTCTTTCTGTATTTTCCCTGTGCTGCTTCCACCTTTTTTCAAAGCACAGAGAGTCTGTAAATTCTCATTGTGCTGCTGTTCCATTCTCTCCCCTCTCTCCAAAAACCCCCTTAGTTATAGAGTATGTATATATGATATTCTTTGCCCCTTGACAAGCCTCTGCTATTAATGGGGAGGGGGGAAAGAATTTGTTTATTATCTTTTTAATAGCATCGAGACACATTTTCAGCTATGCAATGGAAAGTATTTAATGCAAATGTTACAGCACAATTGCATTCTTTTGTGTAATTAAACACAAAAACATCTACCCACCCACCCATCCATCTTCTACTGATGGTGTCACTGCTAATTTAACTTTGCTTGGCAGTTCATTTTCTTTCCAAACCATTTCCAAAGCAGAAAATGTTTACTGTGTTACAAGCCCAGACACCCATTATAAATGATTGCTCTAAAGACCTGTATCACTGAGCAAATTAAAATTGGCAAAAAGAAAAAATAACAATAATGTGCAAATATCTATTTTGCCTTCTATTCAAAAAAAAAAAAGGTCTCCTGAACAAGTAATTCAATATCCCCAATCCTGTAGAAAGTCAGGTGCAATTCTATTGGTAGTTTGTAGAAGAAAAATGAACTGAGAGAGTGGCTCAGTGAATTTTCAGCAAGGAAAAATTCCATCTGAAAATTCCCACGGGTGCTGTGGTTGTGCCGTGTCTATGACTTGACTCTGGTTGTTCTACTCTGCCTACAGGTATAATTGCTCTAAGCCAGACCTTTGAACAAAGCATGAGGGGTTTCCAGTCCTTGAACTTTGCGAGGACTTCTATGACTCAGAAAGGTAGATCCCACCCTTGTTCTTCTTTACAAGGCTTCTAATGATGCACTCAACTGTATGAAATCCACAAACTCTCTTTTTCACTGGATCACTGTTGCTGCCTTACTATGAGATTTACCACTGTGACTGGGGGCCTTCCTGTCTTATGTATTGACTTGTGTGTTTTATGGTTTCTGTGTTCTGTCTTTCATTAGTCTGCTCAGCTGAAAACACACACACACACACATCTAATGCACAGATGTGATCTGTTTACCTCATTACTTGGATGGATGGTCCAAACTCTTTCACAGCCTGTTTTTTTTAAAGACCAATAATAAAGTCTATATCCAGGAAGCCTGATGTGATCTAATTTTTATAAAGAGTACAGTACAAGTATGGCATGCACTGATTGTGTTTCAATTCAGGCACATCCTGAAAACATTTTTATCAGAGCATTTGACTTAATATTATTGTTCAATTTATATCCTGGCTGCTGGTTTGTTTCTTTGGGATGCAGTGTCTCATAATCATTTACATATTGCTTGATGTTAACTCATATTTGAAACTGTATGTGAAGTTGTTTTGTTGCTGAACACGACAAGGAAATGGATGACACAGAAGTATTTTAAAGAAGGAATGACTCTTTAATAGCATTGCAAGTCGCTGCCTGAAGTGGAAACAGCAACTCCATCTCTTGTTCAATGGCAAGTCAACATGTGAATAACTCAATGCTGGACAAAGGTTGGGGTTGAATGATATAATTTTGCCACTCCTTACACATTTGTAGAAGCAAGGGAAGGGCCCCTTGTTTCCACAAATGGGTGTAGGCCATTTGAACCAGAAAATGCCACAAGGTTTTCTGTGGCAGTAAACATGAAATACAGGTAATCCTTGGTTAATGATGGTAATTGGGACCGGGAACTCTGTCACTGAGAGAAGCAGCCGTAAAGCACAATGTCATGTGACCGTGCCAACTTACAATGGCAGTTGTGGTAGCTCCAGTTGCCACTGTTAGGCGAATCCCATGCAGTCATTAAGACCGATATCACGTGGTCGCCAGTTGCAACCTCCTGCCTGCTTCCCCGTGGACTTTGCTCATCGGAAGCAAGCAGGGAAGGTCGCAAATGGTGATCAAGTGACCACAGGATTCTGCAACTGTTGTAATTGTGAGCTGGTTGCCGAGTGCCCAAATCACGCTCACGAGACCGGGGGGACACTGCAATGGCTGCAACTTCGAGGACCGGTTGTAAGTCTCCTCATTCAGCGCCATTGTAACTTCGAACAGTCACTGAACGAATGGTTGTTAACCAAGGACTGTAATCAAAAACTAAAAAGCAGACATCTACTAACCTTTCATGACACTCCAAATCAGCTGCATGCTGCCTGATAGCAGGGCCAGGCCAATGTAATCTGCCTCACTTGAGAAGGAGCCCTGCCATGTCCAAGCTGTGGCTTCTTATTTAGCCCGTGAGTTGCCTTAGGACTGTGCCAATTGGGTGGACAACACTGCTTATTTTTTAGCCACAGGTCAAGATTTTCTGAAGCAGGCTGAATTTTATCAACCAGCGTTCAAGCAGAGCAAGAACAGCTCTGCCAACAAAAGAAATCTGCCCTTGCTTTCTGTGTCTGTCACTTTCTGACTAGAGCTGGCTGCTTGATTTTCCCCAGAAGCTCGTGATTTATCCGTTGGAGTCATGTACAAAATGATAATTCAGAGAGGATCATACAGAATTACCAATAAGGTTGAAGGTGCAGCTAAACTCAGCTTGGAAGCTTTTTATTACTAGAACCATTTTTTCCCCCTAAGCTTACTAGAAACCGGGAGACTGTGAGTTCTAGTCCCACCTTAGGCCTGAAGCCAGCTGGGTGACCCTGGCCAGTCCCTTTCTCTCAGCCCTAGGAAGGAAGCAGTGGCAAACCACTTCTGGAAAACCTTGCCAAGAAAACTGCAGGGATTGTCCAGGCAGTCTCCAACAATCGGTCATGATTGAATGGATTAAAACTTAAAAACTTTCTTAGAGCAGGCTGATCTGAAATTTTCTGAGGCCCTGCGGATTGTAAGGCCCTAAACTGTAGCTTGTTTAGCTTATGCCTAAATCCAGCACTGTGCACGCTCCATCCCCAAGATTTTCTCTTAAATTACTTCTTTTGAAAGGAAGTTCTGAAGCAAATTCTCTTTCATGAAACTGAATGAGCCTTGGAGAATTTTTCTGCCCAACAGTAATCATAATATATTCTTGATTGTCTCTTGCTAGGAGTGATGGCCCTGTGTCTATCTTTCATCACAAATGGACAATTCAGAACCAGTCTGTCCCATCTGGACCTCTCTGGAAACCCAGGGAGCTTGTTTGGTGAGGGTGGAAATGTAAGTGTGAATTACTTTTGGGAGCAGTTTCATAAATATACCCTGCCTTCTTCACTCCTTAGAACTGGGGAGAATCATATTCCTCAGGTTCAAAGCAGTCATCCTAGCCATTTCTGGTGGCCATCTAGGTCATGTGCTCCATAGATATTTAGGGCATGTGATCTGCCATATTCAGTCTGAAACTATATCTGACAAATCAAGCTTGGATTTCTTCATCCTGCACATGCCTTGTAACAATTGGGATTGGATGAGTAGCCTTCCGTCTAGTGACAATGGATCATAGAGAAGAAGGATCTCTATATTCTTGAATAAGCTTAGCTCTTTTGAGCTGAGACTTTGGTCCCCAATTCTACATTGGTAACTCCACAAACATTTGAGTTGTTTCTCTTCCAAATACAAAAATAATCAAGACAAGATGACAAAGAAAGCCAAGAGCAGCCTGAAAGATAGCAAGCACTCTCTTTTTTCAATAATATCACAACAGTCTTCTTGGAGAACCAGGGCTTCATGCTTGGTCTCAAACAATGTAATGTAATGTGAAGGCGCACAATCCTCTCTAGGAAGGATATTCCAAAGTCTTGGTGCCCTAACTCAAATGGCCTTGCCTTTCATCCTCCATTCATGTCAGTTGATAGGAGACTTTGGAGAATGACTTTACATGCTGAGTGGAATATGTAGTAGGGAATAGATGGAAAATGGAGTCCATATGATGAAAGGATGAAGTCTGTATTATGATTCACTTGTTGGTGGCAATTAAATAACTGATACAATTTTGTATGATTTTAGCCAAATGCTTTGCAATCCAAGCATACAAAAGGAGTTTTAAAATGCAGGACATTTTAATTTAATTGCTCTAAAACCAATAAAAATAGATTTCAAAACATAACATCATTTCACATACTCATATCCTTTGCAACCCTCAAGAGAAGAACTGCTCTCAATTTTCTGGCTATTTCAGCAAACTTTGCAACCAGCTCAGTGACTACATAGTTTTCACCCATCAGAGATTTTATGACTATCAGTATCTGAGGAGCTGTTCTATTGCTGACAAAAAGTTCCTTCTAGGATTGACACATAATTGGTAAAAGAGTAAATAAGGTGAAGTATTTTTGGTTTCCCCCAATGTAATCATGGTTCATTGATTATGCTTCTATTTCTGAAACAATTTCCTTACTGATTAAATAGAATTGACTATTGTGGTTAGAGATATAGCTGATGTGGATTTTTAACTATTATATTTCAAACTGAATCAGTCTTTTTATTTATTTATTTATCAAATTTGTCACCGCCCATCTCGTCCCACCGGTGGGACTCTGGGCGGTTTACAACAAAATACTCAATAAAACAATAAATATATAAAATACATTATAAAATTACATATTATTAATAATACAGATAAAAATAAAGTCCAGATGGCTATATCTCATTCAGTCTTCTCATAGAAGGGATACTTCAAGGCACTAGCCAACCCCAGGCATGATTCCTCTCCTCCCCGCCCCAGGCCAGCTGGCAGAGCCAGGTCTTCAAGTTTCTCTGGCCAGGAGCAATGGGGCTAGCCTCACCTCCAGGGGCAAGATGTTCCAAAGGGCGGGCACTACTGCAGAGAAGGCCCACCTCCTGGACCCCGCAAGATGGAATTCTCTTACCAACAGGGTCCTCAGCATGCCCTCTCTGCAAGATCGGGTGGGGTGGGTAGATGTAACGGGGAAGAGGCGGTCCCTCAGGTAACCTGGCCCCATGCCATGTAGGGCTTTAAAGGTGATAACCAACACCTTGAATTGGACTCAGAAGCAAACTGGTACCCAGTGCAGCTCGCATAGCAAAGGTGTTATATGCGCCCTTCTAGGGCTGCATTTTGGACCAGCTGAAGCTTCCGGATACTCTTCAAGGGTAGCCCCATGTAGAGGGCATTGCAGTAGTCAATATGGGAGATAACAAGGGCATGAGTGACCATTCAAAGGGCCTCCCGATCCAGGAAGGGGCGTAACTGGTGCACAACACGAAGCTGTTAATGTTATATTATTTATTAATGTTGTAGTATTTTTTATATTGTTATACCACTGATCATGATACTTATTTAGGTGAGATAATGGACTGAAAGCTTGCACTTTTTTGTTTTATACAATCAAGTCCATATTTAGTTCAGCCCTTACAAGGAAGGGGGTAATGATTTGGTGGCCTAAGACCACACTTAATGGCTGAAGAACCAGAGAAGTGGGATAATGACCAGATTGCACATGTTGGTGAGGCCAATGGAGTGTTGCAGGGTTTTTTGGTTTTTTTTTTAAATCTATTTTAAAATCTTGTACTACAGGTTTAATCAGCACCACTGATTTTCAGCAGTCACATGGCCAAAATTCAGCAGAAAGATCACAAGTAGGTCACAAAAAATGAGAAATATATAAAGTTGCACCCTTTCTTAAGCTGTCCCAACCTTAAAGCCTTTTGGTCTGTAAAGATAGTTCAAAGGAGGCCAGAAGCAACTACATCACCGGTGAAGCTCAAGCAGAACTGCGATCTCATGAAGTCATCTAACAGCAGGATTTTCAGCCTGCTCCATTTGTGAATGCTTTTCAAGGGTGGATAATGTAATATAATGCCCTAAGTAGAACTGCTTGACACAACCACAGTAGAAATTTCTCTTTGCATCAGCTCTCCTCTTTCTCTTTCAGGGCTTGTTTTCCTTCCTGAGTCAGCCAAATGCTCTGAGTCATCTTGATCTCTCTGGGTCAGACTGTGCTTTGGATATGGTGAGCAACTAGTGACCATTATTTCTGATCCTCCTGGAATGTGTTCCATCCTGTCCTTTTTCTGCATCATTTTGGTGAAGTCCATCATGATTGCAGTGTGTCATGAGCACATGTAGTAAAAGCATGTGGAATCCTCATAGGTTTACACAGACATTTAGTCCATACAACCCTGTGGTTCTCTCAAGCAGTTGGGGGAATGTAGTGAGCACATTTGAAGTTTTGACTGCTTCTCATGGGCTTGCAAAATGGCAACTGGGATGGGTGTGGCTAGTCATCAATATCCATTTAGTAGCAGACATATTGGTGAGGTTGCTCCCTGACAACCCATGATACCATGCTCCAAAATTCTCTTTACTAAAATAATAATTATATAGGAAGCTGGTGTGCTGGAACTTAAGGCATCATCTTTATTTACAAGAAAGGCTGAGGGGCTCACCTAGTTCCACAGACATCCTTGGAAAATAAAAATAGTGGATGTCATCTACTGCTTTATTTGGAATGGCATACACTTGTCCAGAAAACTAGCCCCTAAGCTACAATGGTGGGGATACAACAGGAAGCAAACTTCTCAGTTGACTTTCTGTTAAATGGGTATTTTGTGACTTCTCATGTCCACCATAGAGGCTGTTTTGTCATCAGGCAAGGCATTTTGATCTGACTATATTTTTGAGGAGAGTTATATCGGGCCTGGAGATTTGTTATGAGAATTATTTTGAGAAATTGGAAAAGTAGTGTTATTCCTAATATTAAAGATTGGATTCAAGAGATGTAGAATCTATCTGTTTTTGAAAAGGCAATTTTATCTACTGATTCAAAAATGATGCAATATGTTCTCCTTTGGTCTAGATTCTATGACATTTTGTAACAATAGAAACATTATCATTTATTTTCTTTAATGTCAATTTTGAAATGTTTAAGTATTGTTTGATATTTGATGGGTATCTGATTTATACACATAGTTTCCCCTCCCTTTCCTTGTTTTCTTCCTTTTTTTTTTTTTGGAGGGGGTAAGTTTGATATATTTTTGTTTGTCTGTTTCTTTTTATTTTTTCAGTTCTGTGCATTTCTTCTTGTAAAACTTGTTATGATAAATGCAATTTAATAAAATAAAGAAAAAGTTTTTAAAAATCAAGCCAGGTCTTCTATGGCAGCCATTTTGTGGGTGTGCCAATATGTTTTCAAAATGTCAGAGATGATCTCAGTCCAGAAAATTCCTGGAATAAAGAGAACATTTATTCCTGGCAGGTTATTTTTAGGTTTGTAGAATAGACCTTCAAGCATCCGAAGGGTATCTGAGCCAGTTGGTCAGATAACAGTAATCAAAGCATTCCCTCTCTTCCAAAGTTTTATGACCACTGAATGCAAGGTAAAAGGTAAAGGTTTCCCTTGACGTAAAGTCCAGTCGTGTCCGACTCTAGGGGGCGGTGCTCATCTCCGTTTCAAAGCCTTGGAGCCGGCGTTGTCCATAGGACACTTCCGGGTCATGTGGCCAGCATGACTCACGGAACGCCGTTACCTTCCCGCCGAAGCGGTACCAATTAATCTACTCACATTTGCATGTTTTCGAACTGCTTGGTGTGCAGAAGCTGGGACGAGCAACGGGAGCTCACCCCGCCGCGCGGTTTCGAACCGCCGACCTTCCGATCGACAGCTCAGCGGTTTAACCCGCAGCGCCACCGCGTCCCTGAATGCAAAGATGTCAGGATAACTGGCAAACACTAGGCTGTGCCTTGAATCTTTAAAAAAAATCAAACTTTGATACAATTCCATCCATTGCTATCTGCTTAGCTACCTGTGACTGGCACTCGGTCTGTTACTCCCAATATTTCTGCCTTGGCAGGCAAAGAAATGGTAACTGGGGATGGGTCAAAGAATGTCACAACACAGATTCCCATTTCTACACAGCAAAAGGAGAGTGGAGACTGAAGCTGTTCCCTTCTTCTTTCCTACTTTATTTCTTTATGTCTTCTGGATTGGACATCTTAGACATTTCTTTTCCCTGGTGGCCACAAAATTGTCTGCTTGTGCTGAATTGTTTCTCACCATTTTCCTAGCTATTTTCTCTCCTGTTGCCAGGTCTTCAGTGCCCTGGCTGGTGGATGCTGTATAAACCTGACCCATCTGAACCTATGCAAGAATGTTTACTCTTACAAGTAAGAGCTTGAAATGTTTTGCTGAACTTCTCTGGCTGGGGACAGGCTTGGGAGGTGGAGGGAAGGCCTGATTCACCCCTGCACCTGCACATGCCTGGACTGGAATTTGCTAGAGGAAATAAGAGTAAGAATAATAATCAAATGATTCAAGGTGCAGATTGTGCAAAGAAGCAGAAGAAACAGTAGATCATATACTCAGCTCGTGCAAGAAGATTGCACAAACTGACTATAAACAACAACATAACATGGTCACCAAAATGATTCACTGGAACATCTGTAAAAATGATCATCTGCCAGTAATAAAAAGTTGGTGGGAACGTATAGTTGAAAAAGTAGTCAAAAACAAGCAGGTTAAAGTACTATGGGATTTCTGAATACAAACCGATAAAGTCTTGGTGCATAACCCATCAGGTTTAACTATGGTTGAAAAGAAGAAAGTGTGGATAATTGATGTGGCAATACCAGGGGATTGTAGAATAGAAGACAAAGAATTGCAGAAGATCATAAAGCATCAAGATCTGAAAACTGAAGTTGAAAAATTATGGCATAAACTGGCAGTGGCAGTCCCAGTGGTTATCAGCACACCATACCCAAAAACCTTGGACGGCACTTAGCAAATCTGCACATTGACAAAATGTCCATCTGTCAATTACAAAAGGTCACACTGCTTGGGTATTTTTTTCACCGTGTGCTGGTGAGAAGTGACACTGAAGACAGAAATACGAAAGTAGTGCACAGGGGAAGTTCCATGTGTTTCTAGGGTGGTGAAATGAGACTTGCTTCTATTTTGCTTCAGAATTTTAATCAAACCGGCTCTTTGCTGCATAAAAGATTTACCTTGTTCCTAATGCAGGTTTAAACCCTGATCTTGATGATGTAATCATGTACATGTTTGTGATGTGGCTGTTGATAATAACCCCTGCCAGAATTTGCATTTCCACATTCAGTCCTTCACCTTGGGGGTGCAGCATCATTTGTGATCTTAAGACTGTCTGCAGTGGTAATATTTGTCCTACAGCCTCATATGGGCAAAAGCTTGGTCTTTTCTAGCCTTTCAAGCTATGCAGGGAGCTGTCCAGCACCCCTGACAAATTGTCTTTTACCGAGGCAAGAAAAAGAGCTGTTCTCTAGAAGCAAGTCTGTGGAAGATACTGCATCAGCCGCCAGGCTACAACGTTTTAAATAGTGATGGATGAATCTATTAATTTTTATTTCTGTCCTTTTTTCATTCTTCAGTTGATCTTTTTAGAGCATCAGTTGGAGAATTGTTTGCGTGTTTTTCAAACTAACTGCACTTCTGCTTGCAAACAATATGGAACATTTTATACCCTACTTTTGCTAATAAATACAAGGAGGGATTTTTTTAAAAAAAATGCCTTAATAAACTCATGTTCACATATATTTTAAAACAATTGAAGTGCACCCCAAAATTCAATTGCTGTTTGAAAATATACAGCATCTGCAAAAATAACTAAATAAATTGTGGCTCTGACATGCTGGTTCAAGAGTGCAAAATGCATCTCTCCATCAACCCTTTCTCCACATATTCAGAACTGCTCGCTCCTTTTTTCTAGAATATCAAAGGTTACATTTCCTTTATGTTGAACTCTGTCCCCAGTAACAACTTGGATTCATCAATATTCTCTGGGCAACTGTGAACATGGTTTGCCATTATTTCTTCTTTTTTTCTGACTTTCCCATTCAGTTAATAACCAAATCTGACCCTGCTTAGCTTTCTGTAACCAACCAAAATCAGCTATCTCTGGCTGTAAATATGTAGCACTTGGATTCTGTAGCTTCCCAAGATCCTGTTCTTGCTGGCATAGAGACTGTGAAGTGGTGGAGGCAGAGAAGGATTCCTTTAGAGATCCTATACTATCCTGGTTCTAATTCATGGTGGGTTTGTGGTACCATCCCCCTTTGATGGAAGTGATCTGATAACCTTCCAGGAGTTGGTGGGTCCTAACACAAAATTTAAGAGCCAACTTCTTTTTTCCCCTCAGAAAATCCCGAGGTGATCCTCTTGCAATCAGCCAATTCTTCAGCCAGGCCTCTGGCCTACAACATGTTTCCCTGTCTGGAACCAAACTCCCATCAGAGGCTTTAAGGTAAAGGAGAGATGAAAGTTTTGACCTGACTCCCATGGGGGAGGGGCAGAAAGATGAAAGATGTCCACAACATGGGAAAAACTGCATAAGGGGAATGTGTCAATCTTGAACAGTTGGCTATTAGAGCTAATTCTTCATTTGTTTCCTTTTTGGCTTTCTGCAGGGCTTTGCTTCAGGCTTTGGCCAACAACACCCAACTGAAGAACCTGCACTTGGACCTCAGCAGCTGTGAGGTAAACAGTGATTTCCTGGAAGCACTTCTGATTGATGTTACAAGACAGGGTTCCAGAACTCACAGGTGAAAGAGCTGGAAGTGCATTGGGAATGCAATGACACAGCTCCCTCTCTCCCTTTGAAATTCATTGAGAGAGCAAGGGGGAGTTGTTCTAAATGTATTTCCTGTCACTGTGAAGACTAAGGATGTAAGATTCCATTATGCAGGTACAATTTCTCCAAAAATGATGTAATTTTCTGATAGCCTTTTGCATTTAAATCAAAACCAAACACGATATGCTCATTTAGAAAGGTTGTGCTATTCAGTTCTGCTCATTAAAGCAACTGCATCTTTCTTTTTCAGATTTGTCTGAAAAAAGGTGTGCCTGCTTTAATGAAAAACAAAGGCTATGTTTATGCAAGGTCAACAACACTTCTTTTGAATTGATTTTGAGGCCCTAGATATGCCATGAAAGAAGGGGACTATTTGAATTTGGAAGAACTGGTCTATCAATTGCACCTAGTCATGGTAATTCTGTGCAGCCTCCAAGCTTAGGAGGAGCGTGCCAATGGATATAAGCTGCTTTCAGTAGCTACAGGGGAGAGGTATTGCTTCTCAGAGGCTTCTGGAAATTAGATAGATTATAGGTTTCTGAATAGTCCAATGTTACTATATCAAAATTATGTGACTACCACTACTATGATCTTCATTTCGTAGCTGAGATCAGCAGGAGCCCAAGTGATCCAGGATCTGATTTCAGACGCTAATTCAATCTGTGACTTGAATTTGTCAGACAATGGTAGGTCTGTTTATTCTCTGTTACAAAGCCCAGCCTGTTGAAAATGAGGGTGGTGATGTTTCCTACATCTTTCATTCCCACGCTAACCCAAGCAGTTGTCACTGTATCTGGATAGCTGTCAGTACAATTATCTCATTCTGGATTCTAGGATCAGTAGGTTTTTCAAAAAAAATCCTTTGTGGGACATCCAGAGTGCTCATTCAGTTCATGGGAGAGTATGCATGCTAGAACCTCCCAAGGACAAGCAGGTGGGATCTTGCTAATTTTATACCATCTAAGTACTGCTTTGTTATAAATGTTTGCAAGACATGCCACCCCTTTTTGTTCCAAATGTGTTATTTTAATAAGCTTTGGTTTTGGTGGAGGTCTTTGCCAGTGGATGCTCTGTTCTCATCTTTCCTTTCAAGAGAGATTCTGCATGAGTACCTGAGTACAGTCTGGAAAGCCAGTTTGGTGTAGTGGTGAAGGTGCTAGACTAGGAACCAGAAGACCATGAGTTCTAGTCCTCTCTTAGGCAGGAGACCAACTGGTGACTCTGGGCCAGTCTCTCTATCTCAGCCCAACCCACAGGCTTTTGTTGTGGGGAAAATAGCAGGAGGGAGCATTATGTATGCCACCTTGAGTTCTAAAAAATACAGGTAAGATATGAATCAGACAGACAGACAGACAGACAAAGGCAACTTGGTGCCAAGGGCATCAGTGTTTACAAATACTGCGTTTAGGGTCTACCAGTTTTCCTGCCCCACTTAACTTTTTAATTTTTTAAAATACATATTTCTTAACATTAAGAAGAGGGAAGGGAAGACAAATTGCAAAGTAACAGCTTCTAGCATCATTTTTGGTTTCCGAGGATCCCTCTAGATCCCCCAAGGTCTTCATTTGAAGATAAATATGGTGGCTGGCTGCAGTCCAGTGGTTGGTTTGAAAGTATGACCATCCATCCAAACAGAAAGAAATAAAGGCAACCCAGGTGTGGATGGGAGCATCATGAGATGGGAGAAAATTAGACCACAATCTCAGCAGCTTGCTTTTTTGGGGGTGGGGGGGTATATTTATTTATTTATTTTACGTATATATCCTTTAATGTCTCTGGCTGGCTTCCAAAAGTTCAATGAAAACTATAGTAAAATCTCATTTTAAAAATTCACCCTAAAATACCAAGAATGGCCATACAACTTTTTGAAACACCCCATTTAGCCTCTTCCCATAAAAGCATTTGGTGAGAACCCATCCACTGCATGTCCTTAGCATTTCCAGGGTGTCCAATGGCCCAAAACATTTGCCTCATCCTGAATTAGATTCCTGGGGTTCCTGTTTGATCACCTCTTTTCCGCAGGTTTTGATTCTGACATGGTGACGCTGGTTTTGACCATCAGCCGAAGCAAATCCCTTAAGCATGTCGCATTAGGGAAGAACTTTAATATCCAATCTAGGTAAGCTTTCAGTACTCTGTTGGCATTACAAAAAGCAAGCCAAAAATAAGGTGGTAGTACTAATAACATGCAGAGATGAGTTGGATCGGTTAGCAAGGTTGTGCAAACTCTTGATGGGGTCTTTAGATGATGGTATGGTTCCAGGTCTGAAAAGGCTTGCCTCTCCATTGATCCTACTGCAGAGTTGCACAAGGGCTACTCTTCTGGCAGTGCTCTTTTAGTTTTGCACGGAGTGGTGCTGCTCCAAGGCAGCAAATGCCACTTCGGAAATGGCAATGTATCATTATGCTACAATTTAAGGGGCACTTCAATTCTATTGGTTGGGACTCTTGCTTTGCCCTGTCTCTCAGTTCCTCAGCTTCTGTTGTAGCCTGCTCCACAAAGGATGCCCAAATGCAGAATTGCTGGCCTGTGACCATTAGAGGTTACAAGAGTTTGGAAAGCAATAGCAGCTTGTTGCTATAATGAGTGGAAAGCTTGTGAGGATTTTCAGTACACTGAATACAGTGAAAAATGTTTAAAAATATATGTACAGAAATACATGAAGTGTAGGAGAAGAGGAATACTAGCAATTTTAACAATATAGTTGGAGGAAAGGAAGTTTGTCTAGGTATTGAAGGAATGGAATTTGAGGGAATAGGATGAAGTATGCTGTTACTGGCCAGCTTGAAACAATACCAAGTGAGCATTGATTGACTGGCAGTTGTCTGTGCTTAGCTCCTGGTCAGAAATGGCGAGCTCTGATTGGCTGGCCTGGCAATTGTCTGCAAGTTCTAGACCTGCAAACATATAGACATGGTTGTGCTTGTCCTGATGTCTTAATATATTTGCAAATAGTTAAAGCAGCCTAGTTGGATCTAATGTGTGTTTTAACTGATGTGAGAAAGTTTGGGAGACCAAAGACTGATCATCTGGAAGACTTCAAAACTGATTTAATAGCATCTATCCCACTTGTCCACAGCTGAGGACAATCCCTGAGTGATTTACCACTTAAAACTCAGTAAAAGCATCAGAGATGTAGCAAAGTGCGAAAGCAATACAGATACCAGTAAACACAATTCCATAACAATAGCAAAGCTCAAAAGATGATCCTAACTGATAAAAGTGTGAACATTCAAATATAACAGTCTAGCCCAATCAGCAAAGGTATACTGAAAGCAACATTTGGCCAAATACTTAGAGTGATGGGAGAGAATTGCTATGCTATTTTGATAAGAGCAAATCCATCCACAGAGTGGACACTATAATTAGAAAGGGTCTGCCGCCAGTGAGGATCGGAACAAAGATCTGACACTCAACGGAACATCTGGTCACATAGTGAAGAAGTCATCTCTATTGGACTCAGCTGCTTAGGGCTTCAAAAGTGTAAGTTTTAAAGGCAGGAAGTACAGCTTTTGCAAGATTAGAATAACTTCAGTTTCCTGAGTTCAGGCAGAAGTATTTTACAGCAGTTGAAGCTTCTGCATCAGATCAGTCTACAGAGGCAATTGGAGACATCTTACAGGAGTTGCACCATCCAATTGACTATATGAATTAAAATTCAGAGTACCCAATTTTTTTTTTGTTTCATTCCCCTAGAGAGACTTTAGTAGACACCTTACACCGGATTGTTCAACTCACTCAGGATGAGGACTGTGTAAGTAAGACATTTTAAAAGAACAGCTTCAATATTTGTAGTATTTCTCTTTGGGGCAAACTTATCAGCATCCCTATTTTTGTAAATTTGAAGTCTTACAAAGCCCTATGTCTATATGATATCAGGGTGATGATGAAAATGTCATCTGCTATCAAAGTTTGGATCACAGACTAGATCAAGTTTATACAACATGCTAGACTAGGCTAAAATGAGGTTGGGTGGGGTGCTTCAGCTTGTTCTGGGAAAGCCAGCCATTGTCTCGGTATGTGTAATGATATGTGGGAATGACCATGGGAGACAGGAGGAAGAGCCATAGCCAGGGCAATTGTCAGATAAGAGGCAGCTTAGCCCACAGCAGGAATGGGGTATGGCAAACATCTCAGAAGGGACCCTGCCTAGTTTCTTGGGCTGTAAAGGTGACAGGGGAGAAATGTACTTTCAGACTTGCAAGTTTCTGTTAATGTGACCTTACAATAAAGTAGAGCTAGTTCTTCTGGGGTGCTTCTTGTCTGGACTACCTTGCAACACTGACAGTATGTTATGTACACTTGATTGTCCCATTCAACCTTATCACAGCTTGTTTATTTGAGCAGTTCATGTCATATGAACTATATTTTAACCTGGGTTTAGTCTGTTGCATGAACTCAGCCACTGAGTCAGTAGAAGAGACCCAAACCTAACTCTAAGGGATAATATGGCTTATTTATTTAAATATAATAAGTTATGAGAACACCACCATTGCTTTTCTGTTCAGCTTTGACAAGGTGTAGTATGTTGTGTGTGAACCAGCCTACCTGTTCCTTGTCGTCTCTGATATGACCAAGATGAATGTTGGCACTTAGAAGATTCTGCTTTGTTCTTCCCTTTTTATTTCAGTCTGTTGAATCTGTATCAGTGGCCGAATCTCGCCTGAAGCTGAGAACTGGCATTCTTCTTGATGGCTTAGGAAGCAGCAGCCATCTTGTGGCCTTGGATATCAGCGGCAATGCCATGGGAGACTTGGGGGCCAAAATACTGGCCAAAGCATTGTCAGTGAATAAAACTCTCAGGTGTGTTGGACCGATATTCTTCATCTCTATCAACTGATGAAAGAATGGGATGGGGAAGAGTGACTTCTTACCAGGCTGCAGAACTTTGTTTCTCAGAGAGCAGCGGCTATACAGGTTTTGCCCCTGACATCTCAAGCTAGAAGGATCAGGGAGCAAGTCTTTGTACCAAAAAGGTGACACCACCTGACTGAACTGGTTTTGTTCAGAAAGCTGAATGGGGTTGGATTTAGTACTTGGATAGGACACCGGCAGAAAACCCCAAGGCTGTTGTAGAGGGCCATGAAGATGGTCTTGAGGGGAATATTCAGAAGCTGTGAAAGAAACAACAAGGGCAGAAGCATTCCTTAAGCCTTTGGAAAGGAGTAAGTATGGCTGGCTGGGGAATTCTGGGAGTTGAAGTCCACACATCTTCAAGTTGCCAAGGTTGAGAAACACTGCCCTGGGGCATAAGAGGGAGGGGAGGAAAAGGACAAGCCGACTTGCAAGGTTCTGTTACTGATAAAACTTAGTTCTAGTCTGCTTGTGGAGTTGGTTTCTTGGTCTGGACGATCTCGAAAGGCTGACAGCTATATCCTGGACTGGAATGTTGAAAAAGCACCCTAGAAGAAACAGTAGCAAAGTATTTTCAGGGGAGGTGGAACAAACATTTATAATGAAGGAAACTTAGATGATGCACACAATTGCTTGCTGTCTGTACCAAGAATATTTTTTATTAGAAGCCCATCTGTTCATAGGGCACTAACGTGGGATCGAAACAACACAACCTTATATGGATTCCTTGATGTGACCTGGGCTTTGGAAAGGTGTGTATCTTTGTCTTTTTTATAGTAGTAGCCAAGAGCTGAAAAAAGTAATACAGGGGGGGGAAAGGGGGTGGGGGATATTTAGCAACTACAAGTCTTATCCCTAACATTTTTCTTATTAAAATCTCAGGACCCAGGCAAATATAATAATAACAACAACATAAACTGGAGAGGCTGGGATCAAATGGCATTTTTTGCAGGATACATTTTTCATGTGTTGGAATTATTTTTAAACTTATGTTTTAATGATGTTTAATTTGTTTGTGAGTCCCCGTAAGCATCATTCCTTAGCAGGAAATCAGGATGTAAAGCCTGAAGCTGAAACTGAAATATATAAAATTGCCTCAGGCCACAAAACTATGGGTTCTAAGAAGAGGTTGGACCAATCTCACAGATTCATTCAATTGCCCATCTTGCAACATGATAGATGTTGTCTTCTATCAGCGATAAATTTCTGCAGCCTGCAAGCAGACAAGCCAGTAGTATCTCTTCAGAGAATAAAAAAATAGATACCTGACATCAAAGAGGGTAATATTTGGGCACCTACTACCAAACTTTTCATTCTGTGGGGCTCTATTTTTGGTGATCTTTTTGAACATTAAACAAAGATTCTAAGATTAAACATCTGCATAACTCATCAAGCAGCTGAATTCTCTTACTTTTGGTTGTAATTTAGATATTTTTTTAAAAAAAATCTCACTAAAAGATTTAATTAGCTGATCAGTGCAGGAATCTCAGTGTAATAATCAACATTATTTTCGGCAATGGGTACTATAACCATCTTAATTATATTTAAGCATGTAATTAATTGTTGTGGTTGCAATTCTGGCATTTTATTGCCCTCTGACTTCAAATGTTTTGCTCTTTTTCACAACTCTGGAGCTGAGTTCATCTGGTTATTGAATTAACCCATTTTCTGAGGGCGCACGATAAATTGAATTCTAACCTGTTTGTTTTCACACAGCGTGCTAAGTCACAAAAAAGACCAAAGGATGTTTATGCTAGGTGTAGTACAGAATGCACCTGCTACCTGGCCTGGCTATAAATGTTGTGTGAACCCAGCCATAGTATGTATTGGGAGAAGATAACTGGGTTCACATAGCACGCTACACCATAATTTAGCTCAGGAGGTTGTAGGAGCCCAACCACTGTGGTTGGTAAACCAGGGTTTATGGCTTTGCATCTTGTACAAATCCAGCCAATTGTGATTTAAAATCCACCATAATTAAGCAGCTTTTAGAAAACATGCAAATGTGAGTAGATTAATTGGTACCGCTTCGGCGGGAAGGTAACGGCGTTCCGTGAGTCATGCCGGCCACATGACCACGGACGGGTCCTTAGGGACAACGCCGGCTCCAAGGCTTAGAAACGGAGATGAGCACCGCCCCCTAGAGTCGGACACGACTGGACTTTACGTCAAGGGAAACCTTTACCTTTACCTTAGCATGATGGTTGAGCAACACTTCCTGTTCCTGATAAAGAAATCTGTAGGCTAGAAAGCTCATGCTACATTAAATGTGTTAGTCTTTGAGGTATCATAACACTTGGTTAGTTTTGCTGAATTAACATTAGCAAACTCCTCAAGGTAAGTGCTGATTTCCATACTTTCTGCCCCAATACATCTTTCTGCAGTTTGAAGGAGAAAACAGTCCCCAATTAACTAGCATCTACCCCTGAAGCTGTTTCATGTGTAGCCCTTTCTTCCTGTATATTCCTTAAGTGGAAAAAATTGTATTTACTTAATTGAGGGATGGATAGATGTATTTATATTCTACCTTTCTATTCAATTTGAGTGTGTGAGTTGGCTAGAACTAAGTAAAATGTGGAAAGCCAGAAGTATACAATACAAGACCTTGACTAAAAGCCAATGTATTTAAGCATACATCTCGATGTGTATTGACTTATATGGATCAATCTTTGAAATGCTATGCCCCTTCTGTGTACCCCAGTGATTGGGCCCAGCACACCACTCTCATGGGCATTGTCCTTCAGAGTCCATTGTAACTTTGGGACATCTAATGAATGCAGTGCCTGTTCCCCAGGAATTTCATCCTCAAGAAAATGCCCTTGCCCATGAGCGACATTGCTGTGGCTTACCGGAGCCATCCAGAGAAAATGGAGGAAGTTGTGCACAAGGTACAAAGGGGGAAGGGCTGCTGAAAGAGAAAAGGTAATAGTTTGACCCAGGAAGCAACCTTCTTCAGGTTGGAAGCTTCTTTTGAATGCTCAGATTCCACCAAAGGACTTACGTACAGAATTTATGTAATCATACATGTTCCAAGACGGTGAGCATAATATACTTATTTTTGGGGTAAGTGTGGATGCTTGTTTTGGTAGAAGGGAAAGTGCATATCTATGCCTTGGGTGTGTGACACGTGTGTATTTGTGTTACAGATGCAGTCTTACCTTGCAAGAAATCAGATTCAAGAGAACCTGCCCAAGGAGAAATGCCAGCTCCAGCTAGACAGTAAAGCCAGCTCTTCTGAACAGGTGGGAATCTGGAACCTTTGTTCCCTTGCATCTAGCTTACCTAAGTCTTCTAGCAAGGGCAAAAGGTTGCTTAAATCAGCCCAGGTCAAATTGCACGTCAGGCTGGGAATGTTGAGAGTTGACATTCAGCAGATCTGGAAGATGCTGTTTGGAGAAGACTGATCTAAAGACTATGAGCAGTTCCCAATGGCCCATCAAGATT
Source organism: Candoia aspera (assembly GCF_035149785.1). Classification (NCBI taxonomy): domain Eukaryota; kingdom Metazoa; phylum Chordata; class Lepidosauria; order Squamata; family Candoiidae; genus Candoia; species Candoia aspera. The sequence goes on along the minus strand of NC_086163.1, from coordinate 13,681,625 downwards.
GCCAGCAATAAGAATAAAACCCATAGTACAACAGGTCAAAATGTTGAGGTGCTTCACAGTTGTCATCTTCCAGGACTCCTTACAACAATGCTGTAAGATTATTATGATGATCCATAGCAGATGGGGACACCAAGGTCCAGGAACAGTTCTGGGTCCATGTTTGAGGGCAGTCTCCTCAATGAAATGTGCCCCTTCATTTTCAACCTGCAAACTTCCACAGTCGCAGGCTTCCAATACAAACTGGGATGCTGGCACAAATTAAATGTTACAAGCTGAAGTAGGGGGAAGGGTATTTTTTATATTTCCCAAAATGCTAGAGTACTCTAGAGCTGGAAATGCGGCAATGCCTCTTTGTAAATGTCTCCCCTATATACAGTAGCATTCAGGATGGGAAATATCAATGCTGTTTTGGGGTGTTGCATTTGCCCAAGAATACCAGATTCTGATGCTGGCCCTGGAGAAAGATGGCTTGCCTATAGCCACCAAATCAATTAATAAGCATCTCTCTGTCACTATGAGTGGGACCCAATGGTTCCACCCAGTTTACAGCACAAGGTAGCATAGTTCCATCTGAATTCTGACTAGTGTGTGAAATTGAAACCGTAAAGGAACCAGAGATGATTGAAAACTTGAAAACCACATTAAAGCATATTCCTTTTTTACACCCATTTTCTCTTTAAATCAGGAATATAGAAGGCTGGACAATCCAGCTTCTCTCAGCATTGGCCAAGGACTCCAGGAACTTCTATAAGGCCACAGGTTCCTCACTAGTGGTAAACAATCATCATGGGATCTCCTCCTTTTTTTTTTAAAGGACTGTTAAGCAATACCTTTCCCCAACTTGGAATGCCTACTCAGAGCAGCCTTTGGTTAGAAATTCTGGAAGTTGAAGTCCAGTACACCTGTGGGAACCAGTGTAGAAGAGGCTACAATACCTTGAATTTTATGTGGGACAATGAAGGTTATGGGCAAAGGAATAAAGGTACAGGTCACCTGGATTTACAGTAGAAATGCTTCCTGTGTATGTCCATGCTAATCCAGAAGAAGCATACAAGCCCTATTCCAATATTACTGCAGGTAATATTAAAAAAAAAACATCTTTGAGGGATCAGACAGCCTTCTGTTTCAGTTTCACTTTCTTGTGCAGAGATATTCTTGGCAATGCAGCAAGGCCAAAACTAGGGTCTTGGAACATCTTTGTAATGACCTTGCTTCTTGCTTCCTTTGTTAGGCAGTGAAAGATGCTTGCCAGTCTGTGCAGAAATACATGGGGCTGCTGAGGAGTGTTCAGGATGTGGAAGTTAAGGCTGATATACTTTGGGCCGAGGAAGCTGTCAAGGATGCAACCCTTTCCATGGACGTGAGTTTTCCTTCATCTTCCCTTTGGATGCTTCTCTTGATTTGGAATACAGTATGGGCAGCTATCAGTTTCATTGCCCGGCCTGATTTCCCCAACATGCTAAGTCAAAATGGTCTTCGGAGTTCATTTCAGAGTTAGTTGATTATGTGAATCCAGCCATTCTAGGCCAGGACTAGTGGTTTACTTGGTGGTGAGAGCCCAATTACAGAGTATTCAGCAAACAGCGATGAAAGTGGACTACAGCTTTGTGTGAACCCAGCCTCAGTTTCTTTGCAGGGGTCATGCTATAAAGAAAGCAGTTATGATTTAACGCCAGAATGTTAGGCCTGGGGCTGAAGGGGCTTTTTTAAAATGATGTTACACATTTAGGTATGCCTGCATTTTAATTTCTTACGCAGAGCTTTTGATCACCACACTATGGTTGTGTAATCTTCTCTTCAGGATCTAACCTGGGGAACAAATTCTGGCTATGTACCAGCCCACATTACAAGACACAGTGATGTCACTCATGACACGACATTCTTATGTAAATGACATGAGTTACGTAATTGGCTGGCATGGATGATGTGATTCGTATCATTTGTGCCATAATGTCACAATGCACATGACCTCACTTCCTCACCCCACTTCATGGATGACAACATATAGCAGAAGAGTCAATCTTATGGTGGAATCTTGTAATACCACAACTTTCCTTGAGATATTTGTTCCAGCCTTAAAATGTTTGCTTTATGTGCTGTCTGCTTGTTTAATTCCAATGTTTTAAAAAAGGAAGAACGTTTGGTCCAATAAGTGTGTTCCTCCAAATTTACTGATGAACCACAATACCTAGATTCCTCACCATCAGCATGCTGGAGGTGGCAGGAGTTGTAGCTCTGATTTGGAGGGATGAAAGTTCCTCATCCTTGCTATCATCCTTCAGATGTTGTTGAAGTCTACCTCCTTTCATTGCTGATCAAAGACCATGCTGGCTACTTGTGAAATCTTTTTGGATCTCTTTTCTGGCAGATTTTGCCCATTTTGCACAAAGCAGGGAGGTCTTCCTACCAGAACTGCAAGCTTCAGCACAAACTGGAAAACCTAATTGAGGAGGTTTCTCAGACCTACAGCAAGGAGATCCAGGTAGGGCTGGGCTTTGGTGGTGCATTTAGCTGTTGATTGCAATCATTTTTTTTCTCCTTGACCACCTGGGGAGCTACTGTAGCTTCAGATAGCCAACACAGGACTAGATGGGGAGACTTTCTGATTTAGATGAAGGCAGCTTCCTTCCTATGTTCTTCATCCAACATTTGTACCGCAAAACCTAGCATTTGGTGTTGGCCTAGAGCTCAGTATCCTGGTAACCTTGCTTTAATCGCTTTTTCAAAAATGAAAGTATCTACTCCATATGATAGAAGAATATATCTAAGAACATGTAGCTTAGCTTAGAACTCCAACTCATCCTTTGCCATTCTGGTGCCATCTGACATGTGGAAATGGAAATATCAAAACTGTCCACTCAGTCCATTTGGAAAATCCCAGGTTGGGGAGACTGATTTTGGCAGTATCTATGAAAATTCTTCAGTCAAACCTGTCCCACCCTCTGACTATCTGAAGCCGAAGATATGATGCAAATGCTTAATTTTTATACAGTGTCATTATCATCAATGAAAAGCACAAAAGAGTCTTGGAGAGAGGTGCTTTGCCCAACATAGGGTCTAGCACTGAATGGCTTATGTTATATGTCACCAAATAGTTACTGTATTCAGAGAACTCCAACTCATCCTTCTGCCATTCTTGTCTATTGCTTGGGCTCAGGAGCAGCATTTTGGCATTATTGCTATCTGCAGAGGCTCAGTGTCCCTTGACTTTGCTGTCCCTTCTTGCCATGAAGATGTTTCACTTGCCTTCTCCAAGTAGGTGAAGACCAACAACAACAAAAAATGTTCCCTTCTCCTGCCTTGGTTTCCTTCTCTGGACACTGGTATCAATTAGCCATGGAAAAGTAGGATACACGCAAAGGGCAGGACCAACCCAGGTACTTGCCCCACTGACAACTACTTACCGTGTCATCTAAATATCATTGTGCCAAAAGAATAGTAATGAGGTTGGCCTTATTGCTTCTGAGCTTCTGAAGGTCCCTCAAGACCTGGTTATATGAGCAGTCCTGGAGACCCCAGGGATGGGTGAGCTAGTGAGGTGGCTCCATTATTATTAACATCTCCTTAGCTTTTTGTTTTAGCTTGGTTTTTAAGTTTTGATGTTTTTAATTGTGTATAATTATAGTGTTTTTAGGTATCTATTGTTTAAGTTGTTGTAAGCCGCCCAGAGTCACTTGTAAAAGTGAGATGGGCAGCTATATAAATTAGATAGATAGATAGATAGATAGATAGATAGATAGATAGATAGATAGATAGATAGATAGATAGATAGATAGATAGGACTGACTTTCAACAATGACCAGGGGATGCTATGAAGATGCTGGAAGTTACTAGTGAGGAAAGAATGAAGCAATTTATCCCAAATCCCAGAGGTGATACTCCTTGAGTTTTTCTTATAGGCTGTTGTACAATCCCAGCTGGATGCTACCTGGAGTTTGCACCCCCAAATCTTGCAGAAAATGGATTTCTGGAACCACCTATTCTGCAGTGCACCAGAGACAGCCCTCCTGGACCAGTTGCTAACAGAGGTGTATGACAAACTCATGTGAGTAACAGCCTTAATCCACCCCCTTCAAACCCTATCAGAAGGGTGGGAAGTAGCTGCATGCACGCACACATATACATATACACACATACAAACCCATGCAGGTTTTGTCTAGAAGCTGTTTTCTCCTCGAGATTTCAGCATGCCTGGTGGTACAATGTCACTGCAGGTTGGCACATAAAGGAAAAATGGTCCTCCTTTTGGGTTTTACATGAGTATCATTCTCTTTCATCACTTGAGCATCCTGTTTGCCAGAACCACTCTGATTTCTTTCTATTTGCTTTACAAGTATATTTCTATGGCAGCTGATCACCTAGGGCAGAGGAGCACCAGCTGCAGTCCTCAGACTGCAGGCATCACCAGAAACCTCTGAAAAAATTGTTTTCAAAGTATACTTCTTAATGTGAGAGTTGGTTTTGCCCTAACTTCACTCACTACGTTGTAGCATGTTGCTATCGAAAGAACATCAAAGACTAAGTATAACCCAGGAGTTAGAGAAAACTGAGCATCTCTGACTGTATCAATCTTTAAAATGGTTTACCAGCAATTTCCACTTCTCCGAAAATTCTGGAAAGTGTAGTTTTGCAAAGGATCTCCTCTGTTTATGAGGCCTTGGTGGTCTACAGTATCAAAACTTTAATAAACAATATCATATTGATTGACTTTCTGGAAAAACCTGACTGCCCACTCATGGAAAGAAGAAGCTGGGCCAGATGGAATCTTGGAATGAAGGAGCAGGTGGTCCTTAACTTCTTTTTTCTCCCCATATTCTTGAGCAGTCATTTCTCTTGGCCTGCTCAGCTTCCATATTTCATACCTCCAGGCCCACTTCTCAGAGTCCCAGTCTTAATATACTTCTCATGTTTGATAGGAAGATCCAGCTGTCAATTACTGAGGCCGTGACCAATAGTATCACTGAGAAGACTTTGGAGGAATTAACCACCATTCAAGACAGGCTGGTGAGTAGGTTGGTCAATGTCTGAAGACATTGATGGCCCAATAGGAGTCCTGTGTACTATTCTTTTCTTCCCTCCTTCCACCGTGCCAGCAGGTTCCATCCCCACACCAAACCAGGGACATCAGAATTGTGCTCTATAATCTTATATATAAGATTATATTTCTTTTGTATATTATAATCTCAGATTTCTATCCTATATGATCATGGCAGCTTGCCGTATAAGAGTTTTCAGACAATATTATGCCAATAAAAAGTAATTTATGCCCCAAACTCTCCTTCAAATTCAGCTCCTGCAAAAGAGAATTCTGTTTTATGCCTCATTGTTGGGATGCTTTATCATTTCTTTTGATAATATCTTTCTCTCTTTTTTTTGCTGTAAACTGGCATAGGATGCTGGTTTGGTTTGGTTTGACTTATCTGTCCAACACTTTGTCATCTCTGTGATTGTTCCTAATCTGAAAAAGGCCCATGGGAAGAGTCCCTCCTATTTTCCATTGAGGTATAGTCAGAATTACTTCTGATTTAAAAAAAAATGGTGGAAGCAGATCCTTTTATATGAATGAGAAGAACTGTTTGGCACAGCACAGTGCAAAATAGAAACAGACAAAGCAAAAGCAATGTCAGCCAGTCCAAAGTAAAATTATGTGCCCTGTCATTGAAAAACAACAGATACAAAATCTGGCTTGATGAAGTATTCTAACCACAGCTTTGAACAATGGCTCACTTCAGCCCCTGCTGAACTCTTTCAAGTAGCTCAGACTTTTGCTGAAGTATAATTTCCACCAGCCGCAGCCAGCATGGTCAATATTTGGGATGCTGGGAGTTTGAATTCAGCAACAGCTGGAAAGCCTCAGCAGGTGGCAGCATCAAGTTGACCTTGGCTGTTCTCAAAAGTTAAGTGTGATGGGCCCTCATTATGGGTGGGAGACTACCTGGAGATCCAGGGGCTGCTGGCTGAAAGGTCAAAACAAATCGCAGAAGAAGGCAATGGCAACCACCTTCCATAATGTTGCCATGTGGTCACTAAGAGTCGAAAATGACTTGATGGCACATGCTTCCCACTCTAACCTCTGCCTCAGCATTCCCTCTCTCTAGGAACTCAAGGTAACCAGGAGAGAGCCTCCTTCTCTTCTAAGCCTTGACCAGTTCAGCCAGATGTTTCTGCATGCTAACCACCACCTTACTCCCTTCACATTAACCAGACATTCCCCTCTCTTAAAAATTTGGTCCCTTTTCTCCCTTTCAGCCTTGGCTTTTCTCAAAGAGCTGCCTTGGTTCTGTACTTAGCTGGCATTTGCTCAGCATAGTGGATTTTAAGGTACTTCTTCTGTCCACAGGTAGCTGCTCAACGGAGACACACCAGTTCTGTGAGTCTTCTGCCAACACCCAACCTAAATGGTAAGACTTCTCCTATCTGAGGGGAGTGGGCAGCCTAGACGCTGACATCACCTACCGCTCTGCCCATGAATGTCCATGCTGCAGTTGCCAAAAATCAACAGCACATTCTCCACATGCCCCATCTTTAATGAAAAGGGTGCTTAAACAAGTGGGTAAGGCTTAGAATAAACTTGACATATTTTAAAAAAAGAAAGAAAACTTGCAAAAAGCTTCCTGCAAAACAAGAAACATGAGAAATTTTCTGGGTGCAATGTAACCCTACCAACTCTATATTGTTGTCCTGCCTTCTCTGGTTCTTGGGTTGCTCAAAAAAAAAAAATTGACCAACAGCCACAGAAATATTGTTCTATTTGTTAGGGAGTTATTTCAGCAAGCCCCTCTTAAAAGCTGGGGAACACAGCACTAAGGAATTTTTTTGAAAGATAGGAACGTTTGCAAATATGTATGAGCATTTAAGAGTACTTACTACATAACTGGAACTGGCTTCATCCACTTGTAAGGGTAAATAGGTAGTCCTTGTCTTACGACCATTCGTTTAGCAACCTTTTGAAGTTAGGCTGGTATTGAAAGAAATGACTTACAACCAGTCCTCGCTTACGACCCTCACAGCATTCCTGTGGTCATGGGATCAAAATTCAGGTGGTTGGCAACTAGTGTGTATTTGTGACAGTTGCAGTGTCCCAGGGTCAAGTGATCGCCATTTGTGACCTTCCCAGCCAGCTTCCAATAAGCAAAGTCAATGGGGGAAGCTGGATTCACTGAGCAACCACACGATTCACTTAATGACCACAGCGATTCGCTTAACGATGGCAGCAAAAAATGTTGTAAAATTGGGCGACTCACTTAATGACACCTCACTTAGTGATGGAAGTTCCGGGCCCAATTGTGGTCATAAGTCAAGGACTACCTGTACTTTACAGCAAACCCACTAAAACATGCAAGGGGGACAAAACCCAAACAGATTGAAAGCCAGAGAAAGTTAATCATGCTAATTTAAATTCACGGGATGTAAATGAACAACCGCAACTTGATTCTTTTGATTTCAGTGCAACTTAAGCACAATTAATTTTTTTTCTGGCTTTGGGGCAAAGTGTGTTAATTTCTGGACCCATCTGAAGATGAGTTTGAGTATTGCTTTGCCTCCATGGAAGTCTGCTCCTTATTTATAACTCTGACTTCAGCTGAAGCATCAAGTGGAGAACCCAGATTAAAGGCTCTGATCTGTTGGGGAGCAGTGGTTTCCAATGGATGACTGAACAGATGTCAGGTATAAATGATGCTTGTCCACCATAAATGCTTTAATGTTCTATAAGCATTTTTGCACAGAAGAGTTTCTGCAGAGTACATAGGCCAGCCTAGGGTCCTCCCAGCTGCGTTCATACAATCAGTGTGGTTAAAATGTTCAGTAAGCTAAGATTAAAGGATTGAAGTCTAATACAGGTAGGAGAAGTAGATACAAACTAGGCATATCCTTCCTTTCTCCTCCTGCAGCCACTGTAGGAAGGAAAGAAATGAATGTAGAACCACACAGTAGGTTCTTGATAGAACACATGCTTTGCTTTCAGGAAATCCCATCCTGAAAGTTCATTCTTTCATAACTCTTGTAAAAGGATGTTATAAAAAATGTACCTGAAATCCTGGAGAATTACTTTCAGTTGAATGTATTTATTTGTCTATTTATTTATTAAATTTTTACACCACCCAACTCCCAGTAACTCTGGGCGATGATGATGATGATGATGATGATGTCTAGATGTATTGAATTGTGGAACCAATTACCTAGAGAGGTGATGGGCTCCACTGAATGCATTCAAGCAGAGGCTGAACAACCATCTCTTGGTGATGTTTTAATTCATAGTCTTCTAGAGATCAGAGGGTTAGAATCATTGGCCCCTTCAAATTTATGATTCTATGGCATGGCCAATATGAAGAAGCTTACTATATTCCTATAAACCAAAGGCTGCCAACTTAAAGCTTGGCCTAATTTCAGAAGTGTAGATTCATTTGATGCTCACAGCAATCCTGTGAAGCAAGTTCAACTGAAGAACGTCTAATTCAGCATCAGCTACTGAACTTTATGGCTGAACCATGACTTGAGCCAGCCCCAACAGTGTTAAGCATCCCATCACACAAGCTTTACCAAGTGAGATATGGGGCAGGACAGAAACTTGGGGTTCTAGTTGTCTTGCCCAGTTGAGTGTCTTCCAGACATGGGGCAATTCCTGCTCCCTATTTAGCCTGCTGCCTGAAAATGTGGGCACCAGAGTGCTGGTGGATGGACTGTAAAAGTGATCTGTTCCTCATGGGTCAGCAGGGGAGCTGCCTTTGCAGAATTCCAGCACATTTGCTAGTTTATTTCGAAAGAGTGATCTTGGCAACCTGGGAATGGTGAGAATCTTGGTGTTAATAAAAAGGGAAAAGAGAGAGGGGAAGGGAGGAAAGTGTCATAAATTTTCTTCCTTGTGCATGTATGTGTTCTAAGAGCTCAGTCCTCCCAGCTTGGAAATAAGAGATAGAGCTTCTCTCTGGACGTGTGGGGCAAGTCGAGCTTCTCCCATGGTTGCCCTGATCACTCCCTTCCCCCAGAGCCTGGTGGCCAAGCATGCCTTGTCAGTTTAGTCGCCTGGTACGTAACAAGCCTTCAGGTGACAAGAGATGTTGCTGTGCGGCAGGGGGACAGCCTGCTGTCTGCCTGGCAACCCTCCACCAACCCCCCCTTTTCCTCCTCCTCCCTGCCTCCCCCTCTTCTTCGCTCTTCCAGGTCTGTCAGAACTCGGGCTGAAGGTAGGAGCCAGAGACAACAAGATTGGGAGTCCCCAGCCTGAGCTGTCACTCAGCCGTGCCTCCGCGAAGTCACGCCCTGCTTCCACAAAGGATGCTGAGCCTGGGAGCGGGCTGTCGCTGTGCACAGAGCCTGCATCCGCAGAATCCCTTATGGACCTGCCGACTGCAGGGGAGAAATTGGAGCATTACACCCGAGACAGGCCCAGGCCAAACCGCAGGAACAGGCAGCCTCCCAGCAAGTCGAATGTAAGAGCTTTCCTGGGGTGGGGGGGGCTGTGTTTTTATTTTGCCCAGGCACTGGGTTTGGGGTTGTGTGTGCTCTCTGTGGGTGAGGTGGGCACATCATCACCCAGGTGTTTATTGCAGCAGCCCTGGAAGAGGAGAAGGGCCGGGAGCAGCAGCTGTTTGATTATGTGCTTGTCAGCCGGGCCGCTGGGCCACTGGTCATTGCAGCGCAGAGGACAAGCTGGTTAATATCTGAGTCGATGCTGCTTTAGGGAGGCAGGATGGCTGGCGGCAGGTCTTGGCTGCCCGTGTTTATTTACTAGTTAACACTGGGAAGGAGGGAATCGTCATCATCGTGGCGGCTCCCGATCTGCAAAAACTGCAGGCTTGGGGGGAGGGGTCCCAACCCATTTACATGCATGTGCCAGCTTCATTGTCATATGTTTATGACTGTCATGCTCCCATTTATGGAAGAATGAAGCTATATGAGTCTCGTTTGCTTGTGTCTTCCTGAAAAGCTGCTGCTGCTGTTACTGTATTATTATTATTATTATTATTATTATTATTATTATTATTATTATTATTATTTTCTTCTATTTATCTCCAGAACCAATTTGCCTTATCTATTATCTATGGAAGGTCAGGTCTTTCCTCTCTGAACATTTGGGGCTATTGACTTGATTCGGTTTCTCAGGTGAAGAAAGATGAGATCAGCTCCTAATCTAGATGTCCTTTTGTCAGAAAATGGCCCATTGATAGAATGATCCTTAAGCCCGATTATGGCGGGGAAATAACTTTTTGGTGCAAGCAAGCCAAAAGGGGAGGAAAATCCCGTGTTTACATAGGGTGAATGAGTGTGTATGTGAGAGAAATGGCACATGTAATATATACCAAGATTTATGTCTCCAGCAACAGAATGTCTCCAGACTTATAAGGTGGAATTTGGTACCCTGAAAAAGATAACGCCTTTTTCTTCATTATCCCTGATTAGAGACTGTGGCCTTGAAGAGAAGGCTCCAGGCCTTTTCTGATCATACCTTTAAAAAAAATCTCAAACCAGATGCAAAGTGACCAGCGAAAGGGGGGAGAAGGAATCGGCTTATTAATTATCCAGTTAGGGCATAATTATTGTTTACCACATCCCTGGAAATCTTCAGAATGTGACTTATACTAAACATTAACAAATGGTGACTTTGGAGCTCAGGGTCTGACGGTTATCCTTGATTCAAAGGGGCATCCATAAAAATTACAGTGGGAAATGAAAACGGAAGGCACCATAATACATGCTTTATTTTTCCTTTTTCCTCTACAATGGATACGTCTCCCCTGCCATCAATATTTCAGTGCCTCTTCTAAGATCATCCCAGAAGCAATGCGGGAGTTTGGAGAAAGGAGTGTGTCAAAAATCCTCAGCTAATTTTGTTCCACTGCTCCAGTTCTTTAGCACTTTTCAGGGTATCACTTTTCTTACTCCATTAAGATGCAGATGTGTTGAAATATTCAACAACGAACCCCACCCCCAGAAGACAAGAAATTAGCATCCAGATCTCCATAAAGTTCTCTAAAAACCCCAATGTACACCTTCAAGACATAAGCAGTAATGCTGGGGAGGGTGCTGTTATTTTTGTGCTAGGATTTTTTTTACCTTCTTTATGGATCTGATTGCATTTTTCATGATGGATTTTATGCCAGAGCCTTTGGCTGGGTGGGCATATAAATCTGGTTAATTACTTAGTTAATAACATGACACCTGCAACCCTACCCACACTTACTAGGGTGGGGGTGAGCAATTCTTACCAAATCGTCCTACCAAAATTTGTGGCACAAGTTCTGGGCTGCTTCCTACACAGTAAGAAGCAAAATAGGTATGTTAAGCCTCCACTAGGCTTAGCATGCTGGTTTACTTAAAAATTTTCATTGCCTCCCCAACACACATTACCCCAAATCCAACAACAATGACAACTAAAGGACAATTTCAACCCCACCTTTTCAACTGGTATCCCTGACATTAGTCTCCTTTGCCACTAAAAGACTGATAAAAACAGAATTCCTACTGCAAAAACAAAAACAAAAAAAGGTGTCTGGGCCTGTATTAGGTCATCTGCTTGGTATTGGTTGATCTTAATTACTTCTAAGCAAGTGTGCAACAGATTCTACTGCATATCCAGGGCTGCTAGTAAAGTTGGAGGTGCTGTGTTTGTATGTCAAGTCTAACCAAGTACCTGCTGCTCAGAGTTTCATCCCAACTCTTGACCAACTCCTGTATAAGCAACTTCTGACTTTTGGAGAGTTGACTTCAGTGGGACTTAGCCCTTGTATTTGGGCTGCATATATATACGCAAAACGCACTTACAGGTACCATATTATTTCCATATGGTTATAATTAAGCAAAGGGATGGGCAGCTTTCAGATTTCAGGATCTAGTTAGCTTTTAACGAGAACCCTCGGATTTGTCAACTAGAATCCCACGTCCATTAAATAGAACTCAATATGCTGGTTTAACACATCTCCTGCCTGTGTTTCGCACTGAATAGAATAGACATATATGTATACATATATAGAATACTTGGCATATACTTGGCAAATCAATGCAAATTATTCTGTGCCATGGGACAGCCTCTGAAAGACTGTTGCCAGCAAAAGGGCTACTTTCAGTTCAGATTTACTGCTCAGCCAATACAGGAATATATGAGTGTTGGGGTTGATCATCACAATTGTTAATGGAGCAGCATTTCTATAGTGTTTCCACATGTTCAAAGCAAAGTTTAATAGTACAATCCAAACCTGTTCTGTGTATTATTGCTTACAATATATCTGTTTAACATATGGAATTTACAAGTAGCTTCTTAGGAACACAGTTGGTTTAAATGTGGGTTGGATTATTGTACAGTAAGAGTTTTATAGGGAGGAGCTATAACTCATTGGTTGAGTGCCGACTTCTCATGTAGCAGGTTCTAATTCCATTCTTGTTATTTCATATCAGCTCATATCAGTTGAGTTGATAGTTTTGGGTTGAATGAAACATCTGACTTAATAGAAGGCAACTTGTTGACGGTCCCTCTTATGGTGACTAAATTCTAGAGTGAATGGTTTCTTTGACAAATAATTAATAACATGCATGATAAACTGATAATCAGCTATTAGCCATACTAGCCAAAGCAAGCTCTGTATTCAGAAGTTCCAGATGTCTGTCCAAATCAACTGCTCAGTGGCATTCCCAAAGGCAACAACGGTTGGCCATTTTTGGTTGGACCAGATGATGGGGTGTTCCTGAAGACTGGGCCGTTTGATCTGAGAAAACGAAAACCCAGTATGCACTTCTGACAGATACCTCCTCCTCCTTTTAAACTTGGTAGCTGATCACGTTGGTAGTTGGTGCCTAGGATTATCAAAGGAGGAAAGAAAATATGTCATGTGGAAGTAGTGATCTGAAACAGGTTGGGTTATGTAGTTTCCTGCATAGTTCTCCTAATGAGTCTGATCCATTAGTGGAACTCTTTCATGCAAATTATCCATGCTAAAAATGGGCATCAGTTGGAGGATTCTGCAATTTACATGGCAAACCTGACTTGCTGTAGTTTGGTGAGCGCCACTGATCTGATATTTATAACTTGAAAGGGCTTCTACATCAGAAAACCAATAGGATAAAAGAAAGGAATGACTGAGCCATGTCTAATAATTAATAAGAGTTGAGGCAGAAGGAAAAAAAGACTGTTGTAGCTCATCCTATTTTACCTAAGGGAGCTAAGTTCCATGCAAATGCAGCAGGCAGCCACCAAACATGATCATTTCTTCTGAGAAGTAACACTTCAAGATGCATGATGATTTAAGGCTTGGGGAGCAAACTTATTCAATTGTCAGTTTGTATCCATTGGAATGGACTGAACTGGAGGAAGAACTTAACTATTTAATGGGGGAGTCACCCATATAGTAGTCAAACAACTGAAGAAAATATCTCAATCAGCCATGGATGGTGACCCACCAGAAATGTAGTATAAAACCTCTAGCAGAATAAGTACCTTATAGGTCACTGGACATGATAGGCAGGTGGGCAGTATCTGAATACTGAAGTGCCCAAATTTCTGTCTAAATATGTCCATTTTCTCTCCTTTATCATTGTACCTACATATACATGATTGATGAACCTAAGGGCCTTTTCACATGGTTTCCTTTAGGTATACATATTCAGGGTTTTTTTTTTAATCTGTTCAATTCTCAAGTTCTATTCTCAGAAACTGCTTGGACAAGTCCCTGCAGTTTTCTTGGCAAGGTTTTTTCAGAAGTGGTTTGCCATTGCCTCCTTCCTAGGGCTGAGAGAAAGGAACTGTCCCAAGGTCACCCAGCTGGCTTCATGCCTCAAGCAGGAGTAGAACTCCTGACCTCCCAGTTTCTAGCCTGATGCCTTAAACACTACACCAAACTGGCTCTCAGTTATTTTCTCAGTATATTCAAGTATACCTAAATATAATTCCAAGACGCTATCTCAGAATGCATGTACTGGTCAGATATTCTTATCTGAGAGTTGGGATCTAGGGGTAAGCATAAATTATCCAGATTTGTTCCTGTATCCTGGATAAATTAGCCTTAGATCTGAACAGTACCAGCTGGCTTGATACGTATATGCAACATATGGTCATGGGAATCTGCCGCATACTGAGATAGACCTGATATTAGATTAGCTCCACTCCTTTCAACCTTCTGGCATTCCCTCAAGACCTGGTTATGTCACCAGGCCTGGGTGGGGCTCCCAGGGAACCGGAGACATGCTTAGATGGCTCCATTGCTGAGTTAGCGATCCTTATACTCTCTTGCCTAGGGTTTGTATATTTGTTTTTTATCATATTTATCTTTTAATATTGATTTTTATATTTTTTAGGCTGATCGTTTATGTATGTGTTATTTTTATTGGATTGCAGTAAGCCGCCCCGAGTCGCTTTTCTGTGAGATGGGCGGCAATACCAATTTGATTAATTAGTTAATCTAGCCTACCATTTTCTACTCCTGGGCAGGAGCTGTTGAAGGGCTCAGTCAGGTGTCTTTTCCATTTATCTGGTCTTTCTAATTGAAACTCAATCAGGGGACCTCTGCATATAAACCATCAAGATAGGAAATCGGTGCAGCCAATGTCAGCTCAAGGTTATATGGCGCTCCTAGCCCACTTTGATGGCACCGCCTCCGACCAATGCAAAGATTTGCATTGTTGGAATAATTCAGAAGGAGAGGCGGTGTTGGAAACCTTAAGGTCAGAGCCTGAGCCCAAAGCCGGCCCTGAGACCAGTAAGTCCAGGAGTAAGATCACCTAACCTTCGCTACTGTTCTAGTTCACAAGAGCTCCAATTTCACCGAGGTGTCAAACTTGTTAAAACTCTCCACTGTTGACGTACATCTATTGATGCCTTAAAACATATGCAGAATTAAAATTGCTGGCCCTAAAAGTTGCAGTTAAAAATAAGCTCTCTGGGAATATGGCAGTCTCATTTGTTTTGCAGTCAGATGACAAGTCTGGGTAGATACTCCTTTAATTCATAAGGGTGGACCGCAGTCTGTGGTGTAATTTCAGGGAGGCTGAAATTGGCATTAAACTTGGGAAAATAGCCAAAGCCTCCTGTGTGTCCTGATTTTTTTTTTTTAATTAGAATATGTGTTGCCAGAGCACTAATAAAGCTCAGAACATCCTCTGCAGATATCCATGGAAGGGAGGAGGAAGATGTTGATGGAACGTGATCTGGAATGTGTGTGTGTGATAGAGAGAGTTATGTACATACCAGCTCTAGTGCTAACACAGAGGCAGAATCCTTCTATGCATTTATACATGCATGTATGCACAGATCCGCATAAATTCATGGATGTGTCCATGCACATTCAGCTTGCTTTTATCTGTCTCGTCTTTCTCTCCCCTGGTCTGTCCCACAGTTTAGACTATATTCCCTGTACCTCTCACATTGCTAGTATTCCTGTGTATCCAGGAACGGACAGCTTCTCTGTGAGATAGGCACACTGTCTAAGCTGAATAATACATTTTTTCTGTTTAGAAAGGGTATATTCTGCTATCCTTGTTACCACCACCAACCCCATTCATTACAGCAGGACTGCAAGGCCTCTCTGTTTTGCTGGCATTCTTCTGACATATGACATTACTTGCCATGCCCTTTTAATCCACTAATTTGAATCATAATTTTCTGTTCTGGTGTTGTAATCTGTTACAACAGTCAATCTGCCTCTACTGTTTTAATCACTAAATAAGGGAATAACTGCTTTATTTTATTATACGTCTACCTCCCTATGAGGGGTTATCTATAGGGTGATTATGAAACTTTAGACATTTCCATGAACCAGACTTTCACTTTCCTTGACCTACTATCTGCCAAGGCTGGTAATAAATCATCTCCTCCTCCTCTGTAGCATAGCAGATAATATGGGTTAAAGATGGGGGTCTCTAGATTACTTACTGAAGTAAATTGCAGCACAGTAACCAAAGACTTTAAGAGTAGGTGTATTTATATGCAAAAGAAATTGCCATTTGGGATGCTAATCATATTGACCACTACTACCTAATGGGTTAAGTACAACAAGGTTTACAGGATTTTCTCAGGGAAACCCTTTGTAATGCTCAGATTTCAGTGAATGCCACATGTTATTTTAAATGTTTTATTCTACGACATATTGTATGATCTGTGGCTTTGTAATAAATTACATTGCCTCCTTTGCTCATCTGTAAGACAAGACAGTGCTGTACTGCTCAAATTTACAGAAACAGAATTGCCATTTTAGGATAATATCAAAATCACTGAAGTCCTGCATTGGCATGTATCGGGCAAAATGAGGCCAATTTCTATGGACTGACCATATTATGACCACTTTTTCACATCTGGGCTAGGTTATGTACTATTCCATATCTATTTTAGTCTTGTAGTGTTGTGTCCTTTGTGGTTGTATTTGGTGACCCAAATGATGCTGAATTATTACTGAAATCAATGGAGCAAGTTGTCAGAATTAATTTATGTCTTCTTGATTTTAATAGGGTTTTAGCATGGGTTGGAGTTGAGCCATATAATACAGTCACACTAAAATCCCACTGAACAGGAACTGTTGCATTTACTCCCTGGGGCTGTGTTTGTATAAACAAGTATATGAGGTCCTCTTGCCATCACATTTTTTTAAAAATTCAGCAGCTTGTTTAATATTTGTAATACCCTATGATTGATACAAGTAAAAGGTTATTTAGTTGTGATAGGAACCAAACAAATGGCCATCATATTTCATTCAGCACTTACCTGCTAATCTTGGTCCTTGGCCAAATGCTCATATAAGATTTAAAGCTCAGCATCATTTTCTTCTGTTGTCCCTCACCAATGTTGGCCTCCTACATCCTTTTTACATTCACAAGACATTCAGATTGGTGTGATGGAAAGTGCTATTCCATGTATCTTCCAGGTTGTTGCCTAAAATATCCCAAGAGCACTAAGTTGAGGAAAGCTAACTGTGACTCTTATTCCAGGTGCAGCCGCCTGTGCGCGAGAACACGGAAGACAGAAGCATTGCCAGGTTGGATGAAGGGTTAGATGAATTCTTCACCAAGAAGGTGATTCATGAATATTTACTGTAAGTAAAGACTTCACCTAGACATTTCCAACATATAACAACGGGGTGGTAGGCAAAGGCAGGGACTTTCCTCACAGCACAGGATGTGTAATGGGCAGAAGGGATGACATTGAGGAAGAGGAGGAAGAGCCGCAACCAACACAAAGTTTAGATAAAAGAAATCTGAGCCTGGGACAGAAGTGTAATCGGAGAAAGCGCCTCAGAGGGGACCCTCCCTAGTTCTCATGAAGATAAAGGGAGGGAGTGGGAAAGCCCATTCAGACTTGCAAGATTCTGTTACTATGACCTCATAATAAAAGTAGTATTAGCTAGTGCGTCTTTGGTTTCCAAGTTTGGTCTACCTTGGAGGGCTGACAGGATGGCACTCAGGGAGCTGGTCAAGCATTCTAACAAAAGCCATTTAGAATTAATAATGAAAATTGGAAGTAGGCAGATTGGTCAGGTAAAAACAATGCTCATTGATTTATAACACTGATGATAAAGCCTTCAGTCAGTTGTAAAATGGACTTCAAAAACATGTTTCCCCAATGAATACTGACAGTGTCAACCTATATAATGGAACAAACACAGCAGTTTGTGTGGCTGCTAATGTGTAAGTAGTGAACATCTGTGTTTGGGGGCTAAGCACTACTCAAAGCTAGTCTCCTTAATATGTATCCCCCAGGCCTCAGCGAATTGAGGCTAACAATCTATCAGAAACAGGTTGATCATATTAGTACCCATCTTGTTCTTTTTCCACATAATGCACGGACATTATGAACATATTTTTTGCAAGTGTGACCTACCTACAAAACTTCTTGATCAATCCCCCCAATCTAATATTGCATTCTTGGCAGCAAGTAATTCTATTGCTTCCTTTCCTGCCCACAGCCCTGTTTCATTGGAAACCTCTCCAACAGCAACCGCATCAACATCTTCTGGTTCTCGGACCTTAAAAAAGAAAATAGGACATTTCTTTGCCTTCAAGAAGCCAAAGTCAAGTCGGGGTGCCAAGCCAGAAAAAGAACCTGAAGGTAGTCCCTCACCAGCAAGAGGCAGGAAGCTGATGCTCAGTGACATTTTAAGGACCCCCAGCAAAACCAGTGAATCAGCCAAAGTGCTAAGCAAATCCGAGGAAGGAGGGCTGGCTGGGGAGAACAGAGGCTACCTGGAACAAAGCCAGACTCCAGACAGTGCTCGTAGGGCAAGGCCAAAGTACTCCAGGGAGGGGAAGTCCCAGTCTTTGATACTCTTGTCAGGAGAGGAGTCAGAGGGACTTGGTGTGAGGCATGAGAAGGTGAGTCTCTTCTTTTATCTCATTGGCAGCTCTGCAGTTATTTGTTCTGCTTTCCTTTCACCATGGAACTCAAGGTGGAGAACTCATGGTATTTCGAGAAGGCCTCCTACTTATTGTGCGGAGCCGGGGGTGGTTGCTGTATATGAACCTTCGAAGGCTGCCCTGAGATTATTATCTCTGCTTGCCATGTTTTGCCTTAAAATGGAAAGTAGGAAATGTTTGGCAGAGATAGCTTGTAGATGTTATGCCAGTAAATTCACCAACCCAATTGTACTTGGCTGGGCCTACAGTTTTCTGTGGTTTCTACTTGCAAAGTCACTGGAAGATTTTCTTTTGAAGGAGTTAATCTTCTAGCAGTGTGTGAGAGGGACCACATGCTCATGCAACAATATTCAGGCAATTATCCTGAGGTGCTTTTCTATTTCATGGAGGAGCTGGGGGAAGATGGTAGAGGAATTGCCTTCCATGCCTGATCATGTCCAAGGAAACAGCGGGTGTGGGGGTAACAGCTCCAGGTCCACTTAACAATGATTACTATAGAAACTGAAGAATGAAATTTCTTGATGTCTCAAAATTTGGGGAACAAAAGTGGAAGGAGCTGAATATTGTCTGGATGGCAGTAGAACACCAATGACATTTTGTGAAAGAAGGCACTTGGTCTAGTTTGGCTTGTCTGTGTGTCCTAGCAGAATCCCAGATGGACGATTTCAGAAAAGATTGCACAAATAATGAAAAAATTGTGAGTTATATTAGTGTGGCATAACTAAGGCTTCTGGTATGTGCTGTTGAAGTAACGTTTGATGTTGCAGCCTATTATTATGTGGAGGGTGCTACATAATAAAACATTCAATGTTCTCTCCTACAGAAGAGATCTTTTGAGAGGAGTGATGGTGAGCTGCCCAGTTCCTTTGAACAGCGTGTCCATGTCATGCTGCATCGGATCGGTGTCACCAAGGTGTTATCCTCTGAAGGCAAAAAGAAACAGGTAGGCAACAGGACATTGGTAATGGGCCTGATTATGGTTGGCCTGCTAGCTTAAAGCAACTGCTCTCACATCCCTGGGGGTTCCTATGGGAAAAAATAGATATGTAGTAAGATTTGGGAGTTTGATTCTTTGTAGAACTATTTTGGAAATACATGAAAAAGTTATACTATTCCGTGTGTGTGAGCGTGTGCGTGCACCATCAAGTCATTGTTGACTCCTGGTGACTGCCTGGACATGTCCCTGCAGTTTTCTTGGCAAGTTTTCGGAAGTGGTTTGCCATTGCCTGCTTTGAAGGGCTGAGAGAGGGGGACTGGCCCAAGGTCAGCCTGCTGCTTTGTGCCCAAGGCAAGACTAGAATTCACCAGTTAAAGCCTGGTGCTTTAACCATTACACCAACCTGGCTCTCTGTACTCTAATGTACCCTTATAGGGAAGTAAAATCCATTGAGCACACTGGGACTAAACATGCACAGGATGATGCAGTACCATTTTGAATTCTGAAAGGTTCCTGTTTACCAGTCTGTGCTACCTTTCAAAACGATTTTTTGTCCTATGAATCACTGTGGAAGGAAATGTTCCAAATAATCTGCTGTTGTAGCCTATTGGCTGACTTATATTCCACCTTCCTGAGCAGAGGGCCTGAGGAGTTTGTTTATGCGCAGTAATTGAAAGACTTATTCTGGAGCTGCCTCCCCAACCCGATGCCCCCAGGTATGCTTCGGCTGCAACTCCCAGAACCCTCAGTTAGGCTAGAAGATGCCAAGATGTGGAAAATTGTTCTCTTGGCAAAAAAGTGGACTGTGGGGACTGTAGATCCATCTGATTCCAGGAAATAGTTGGAATCCATCACTAAATGGGCATTGAATGTAATAATATATTCCATTCTCTAAAAGAACAATGGTAAATACATCTATAAAGAAACTGACCAAAGTGCCATGTTCCAATTAAAGCATTATTTTTGCTTTGCTTCAGCTGAGATCCTCTCCATTTCAGGTCCAGGTGTGGGGGTTCGTTTCCCCTGTTTGTTTTAATATAGTCTACTTTACAAATAAAGCTTTTTCTGGAAAATATCCTCCCTGCAAGCTTGTATTTCCTTGCATTTTTTTACAGAGCAAAGATGGGGAGATCAAGAAGGCTGGTTCTGATGGTGAGTAACAACTGATCCTATTTTTCCTTCTGCTTACTACCCTTCATTCAAGCTTTTATTAGGAGCTTGAACAGCTCATACACAGCAAAAGGGTCCTTAATATGTAAGATCTCATCCTGTGTTGGAACAACAACAAAAGACACTCTTGTGAAATTTCTAGCACTAAAAGCCTGCCTTTTAAACCCTCTTTAAGTTTTTAAGCAGGTTGCTAGGTGATACAGATGGCTCATGTTTGAAATTTGAGAAAGGCAGGGTCATATACCTTTTGGATACATGGAATTCAGTAATATCACTATTTATAATGTTGAAATCCAAAAGGGTTCCTGAAAACATACAAAGAGATAATTTGAGTGCAAATTAGCAAGGGAAGCTTATGAATATATTTATATTTGTATAAATGTGTGCTCAGCATGGCTGACATCTCCTTTACCTTAAGGGAAAATATCACTCCAAGTATTCTCAAGACACTGAGTTCATGTCCACTGACATCTTTTCACCGACTCATCTTACTTTTCTCATTAAAGGAAAACAAATAAGCCAGCCACTTTATTATTTTACAGCTTTACTGGTGAATTGTTCTAGAAAGCTTATAAATTCTGAGAAACTGTAGTTACAGCTGATGATGACACACCATTTCCCCCAATCTGGAAAGATAGTAGCACATTGGAATTGATTGTAGAGCAAAAGCAAAGCAAACATGTTCATGTTGTACTGTACTATAATTTTTTACAGTTAAACTGCAATCTTCATTAATTGAAAGAATTCTTACCTTTTCCCATGCTAGTTCTTGTATGGGACTCCAGATGTCTTGTTGTAGGCAAAAGCAAAGGAATTTCCTGTAGCTGAGCATCTGCTATTGAACAAACCTGTCAAAGCAGTGTGAAGTCCCCAGGCCAGACTTTAACATTAGGAGACATGTAGCATGAATCCAGATCTTAAGCTGGGCTGGGTGGCAGATGGGGTGTGGGGTGCAGGTAAGACTATCTTAATATAATGAGCTTGTAGGAATCTAACCAAGAGATCTCTGAAGGGATTAACTGGTACCTATTTACTGCTCCAGACTGTAAATGGGGATCCATATGATGGTATTTAATTTTATTGCTACATTCATCTCCAGCTTATTTCCCACTGTTGTAGAATTCAAGTAAAGGAGCTTCTAAAACAAAAACACCACTATCAGACCCAAACTGGTTTAATTTTCAACAAAGTAGCCCTACCTCATCCAAATATACAGAAAGCTAGGGTTAATCATGCTAGTTTTCGGAATCCTCACTCACATTCTGAAATGGTCCAAATCCTCAATAGGCTAACTTCAAAATCCTTTTTACGGACAGCTTTGTGGGGACAACTAATCTTTTGATTGGCCTTCAGATAGATTGCCAAAGACTTTCTTCTTCCCTGTTTGATTCAGCCTGTTCCCTGAATATGACTATTGATTTTTTAGGGGATATCGTGGATTGTTCTGCAGAATCTCCTCCATGCTCTTTGAAATCACGGACACACTCCATATCCACAGGTAAGTCTGGGAGATGCAGACCATTTCAATTCCTTGGTGCCTAATTTTTTTTATTCTGCTTCACAGAGCCAGTGGCTTCAGTTGCTCAGATTCCTGCCATGTACCCTTCCATGCAAAACTCACAGTCCCAAAATAGATGTGAGCCAGTGGGCAAACTGGTCAATGTAAATGCCAATTTTAATGAAGCAATTTAATTAAAGCCAGAACTTGTTCCCACCAAACCTACTGCACTCCCTAAATGATTAGCATTTGATATTTGAGTTTAAACTTAGGTGCAAAATCCAGAAATCAAGGATTGGATAGTGGATAGGGAAGAGTATAATAATTTTAAGTGTTATGTTGGGCTTGCTGGATAGAAAAAATAAATAAATATTGTGATTTAGTGGGGTGATAAACAACCATATCTGCAGCAACCTATTCCCTACTGGTTCCTTTGCCCATGCTGGTTGGAGTTTCTGAGTTGAGAAAAAGCTGAATAAATCAGAGATGGAGGACAAAGGGATAGAGAACCATCCTGGTAGGGCAGCTCAAGCAGGTATATGTGGCAGAAGTGGTGAAATGGGGGTGTTGATTCATTTTTTTATTATGCGTTTGAGAAGACACAACATTCTATTGCAGATCCTTCCGTACGCATAGGTTCTGCTGATGTCATTGGCAGAGCAGGTACAGACCCGAGCGGGGGATCCAGCGAGGGGAGGCTGTCCTGGAAAGTTCTTGGGAAGCAGCTGAATGCAGAACTCAAGGGCAAGTGTTCAGAACTCAGCCCTTCTCCAAGAAGAGCTTTTGCCAATCAGGAGCCTGCCAGCCCCCTCGAGCAAAAAGGGCGAGAAAGCTGGAGCAGCAGTTTGCCCAGGACTGGGAGAAGCACAGCTGCCCCTCTTCCCATCAGGAGGACCAGCAACGCTGGAGAAGGACGGGCCTTTGTTGAACTGCAGAATTCGTACGTTCACTTAAACACAATGGCTGGAGGTAGGTCAGATACAGGCTGGTGCTTTTCACAGAAGCATAGACAGTAACACACCCATTTGTACCTGCCTTGTATACATCCCATACAACTTGTAAACTGGTAGAATTTTAATTGGGTTCAACAAATTATTGGATTTGTCATTTAATATTATCAGAATCAAATGGAAATCCTAGGTATAAAGATATGGACAATTTGGTTAAAAAATGTTTCCTGGCATATGCAAGGAATCCCATGGAGTAAATACAGCATGTTGATGTTACAATTCTGTTTTCTATTTCTATTTTATTCTCTTCTTAATGTTTTGCTGATTTCCTGTCTGCCTGTCTGTCTGTCTGTCTGTCTGTCTGTCTGTCTTTAGTAGATATTTAAAAACACAGTCAAGGAAAAAAAACAAAAGGAAAGAAGTTAAAAAAAGATTTACAGGCATTATAAAATTAAGTATAAATTTCAAATGTTAGATTTGTGCTGCATAACAAAATTACTTGTATCAATTTAGAACTCTAGAATATTATTAAAATCAAGTCAATATGTAATGATTAACAAAAACACTCAGTATAAATTAAAAATTAAAAAGTTCTCTTACCTTAGAATTCTAACCTTATTCAGCAAATCCAGCAAAAGATTAGATATTAAAACCTTGTGTTAAAAGAAATCCAAGCTTCAGATGTGTTATAGACCCATATTAAAATTACAATTCATGATTAGCTTCCAAGTTGAATTGAATTCTGTATCAGATTTGTTTTTCAAATATGAGATTATTTTTGACCTCAGTGCATGCTCCCACAATTTAATTTATCGTTCATCTATGGAAGGAATTGTGTGTGATTTCCTGAAAAGCATCAAGTATCCTAGCAGTTGTTACCATATACAAAGCCAGTTTGGTATATTTTGTGAGAACATAAGGCTTGCTAAGGTTTAGCAGAAACATGGCTGGTTGGAAAGATAATTCAACCTTTAGAATTTATTTTGTTCTATAATAGATCATCTTCTAGAATTCTTGAGCGTTACAACATTGCAATCAAATATGAAACAATGATCTTTTCTGACTCCAGCAACTTCCTTCACACCCATAGAGGACAGAGTAGTAGTATAATATATCTATGCCCCAACTTGCTGGAGAATTTTTGTTGTTGCAAATGTAGCCATCCCTGTTGTTCAGCTGCAGTGGATCAATGTTTGTTTGAACACCATATTATCCACTCCCATTTTTCAGACAATCAGTTCAAACCTAAACCTCGTCTAAAGCCTGTGGTAAACCGAAGGGCCATGTCTGTTCATGAAGAACAGCTCAGGGACCAGGCCTGTGCAGCAGAGCTCCACCGTAAGTAAAGATTGAGAACATCCTGCTCACAAGGAAGACTACTTATCTAATTGGAAGACTTAACTTGCAAAATGCAGATGGGAAAAAATGCTGATTCCATAACTCTGGGAGATAATCCCCTTTCCAAGTCAATGTTTCTATGAGTTATTGCAGATTTTGTTCATGTTTCAGATAGGCTGTTGCCTGATGAAGAAGTAAGTTCTATATTTCCTGAAAGTACAACAAATACTTCCTTGTAATCATTTGAAGGGGAGGCGAGGGCAAATAGGGAAATCTACAATGTTTAATCAGAGAAAAAATAGTGCAGAGCAAAGATACCCTGTATCTGTTCAAGGAATTTTTTTTATTGGGCCCCTAGACTTTCTTCAATTTGCCATCCTTGTTATTGGTTATTATTATACTACAGAATGTAAATTAGCACAACAATTAACTTTCATATATATCCTTCATGCATTTTAGGCTAAGGGATGGAGAAAGGTTAAAGCATGCAGGGGAAGGGAAGAGATAGTACAAGCCTTGTTGATAATTGATGAGCAGACAATGATAGGGGGAATCTGAAATACACTGAAAGCTGGTAAAATAAAAGATTCAGAAGGAGAAAAGGCATTGCAGGGATTAATGAGTAAAGCCTTTTATTATAAAAAAAAAAAGAACTCAAACTACAAATCCAATATTCCCAAAGCTAGACTGAATACATATTCCTACAAGATTACTTTTAGATATTTTTTTTTAAATGGGGAGGTAGGTTAAGTGCTTGACTATTCTTGCGATGCTAAGAAACCGAGCTTATGGTTCCAATAATGCAACATGTTTGATTGGGTTATGGAGGGAAGGCTGGTGAATTGTGGAAACTGGAAAATAAGGCAAATTGACTCAGCCAACTAACTGGGGGTAGGGATAACATCAGACAGACCCAGTCTTATTTGGGCCCGACATAACACTTGGCTGTGTTGAAAGAATGGCTGTCCAGAAGGGGGGATTAGCTCTTTGGTCTTCCAAGATCTACAGTAAATGACATCCAAGAGAAGTCCTGTAAAAACCGAGCCTCTCTAGGAAAGTCATCCCTACTTTCATTTCAATTTCTATGTCCCTGCCACAAAGCTGGAACAGGAAAAGTAAGTGGATGGGGGGTTGGAAGAACTGGGAAGGCACATAGGGCCTCCCAAAGCTGACTAATACTAGGAATGTTGGACTAGGTTGTTATCAATATAACGGATGTAACTGTTATCAGTATAACTGATATATCAAGTTATTGATATCTTGATATGGCCAAATGGAAATTAATTGGGCTCTTCAGACCACATTTCTGTCCTACTGAGATTTTCAAAAAACAAAACCAAGAAAACAAAAAACAGAGGCTAGAGGGTTTCACTTCTATATTGTGCTACCAGACCAGCTCATTTATCCATTTAACGAGACTGTGACAAATAACTGGAAACAGCAATAAGCTAGGATGTCTTTGTAGTGCATTTCTATACTCATTCAGCCCCTAGAAAAGTACAAAAATTCTATCAAATCTATTGTCAGAACATGAAGAAGCGACAGCAAATATCCACTTCAGCTGAGTAGTGTAACTCTATCCTGAAGGCCAGTGTCTGATCTGCCAATCAGCAACTGCTGCTACAGACTCAAAGCAGGATCCATTTCCCAGAAGCTAAAACTGGGGTGTCTTGCACCAAGTGCTCTGCTGAAGCATGGTTTACATCAATATCTGCCCTACCTACTGAATTACACACTGCAGAACTGCCAGTCTTACTTTTGTTCTTGATGGCAAGGAGCCCCTTTTCTAGATCTGGTTAACATGGTAATTTCGATATTCCCTGCAGATGCAAAAATCCCTCTTTGTTTGCAACGCTCCCCTATTCTGAAATGGAAGACCAAGCCCAAGTCCCTGTTGGAGACTGGAACATCTGCACCATCTGACTCTCTAGGTAAAACACAGAGAAGTATACCAACTTCGCTCTTCCTAGTTATACATTCATTTTCTGAATTGTAAACATTTCCCACATTCATTCCAAAATTTACTACAGCACTTTTATAATTGTTGATCAAAGCATAGGTGTAGAATCATATAGAACGTTGACGACACTCAGCAAACCTCCATTTAGTGTGTATGCTGTCTGAGTAGCGTGGAGCATCTTTTGCATGAGGTGCTAGAGGTGCTCTGCATTCTGATTTCTTAAGGGTCACTTGCACCTAGTATTGTGGTGTTGCAAATCAATTCATTTGTGTTGACTGCTTGTGGGCACTCTTTTCTAGGCACTCCCCCACAAGAAAGGAATGTAGCTGCCTCCAACTCAAAATCAAGAGCAGAAACAGAAGAAGGGTTGCCCCGAGCTTTAGAACAAACTCTAAAGAATGCACAAAATACAGCGTTAGACCAAAGAACTGCTGTGCCCCTCTCCAAGTCTCCAATACAAGAGCACTGAATGCTTCTGCATGATGGCAGCTCGGTGGAAGGAGAACAGAATGATGGCTTGAAGCAACGGCAGCAGCAAAAGCCAGCTGTGAGGGTGCAAGTTCTTCAGTACAAGGATGAGCAAGTGCCAGGCCCTCCCATAGCTCCTTGGCTGGAAGAGCTGGGATTTCCAGCGATGGAGTGGCATTTAATCTCCCGCACGTCTTTCTGGATTGCCCCTTTTTCATCCTTCATCCTTGTATGCGCTCATATAAGTGCCCAGTATTCTAATGGTTTGTGTGAGAAAAGCCAAAAGGTCAGTCTGCAGGAAACCGGTCATTTCCAGCAGCAGTTGTACAGGTGGTTACAGATGTGAAAATGTTATAGTGCCAGAAACTGAGAACCACCAGCAGGAGGGATGGGGGTTATTTTACACAAACTAAACTTGCCTGCCTTGCATTGTATGTTTTGGAAGTTTGAGACTAGGCTAGCTTTGTGGTTTGTAAGAAAGTTAAAAGCAGGCACTCAGTTATATCAGGTACATCTGTCTCTCATAACAAACTTCCTCCTATGCCATATTTGTTCTTAAGATCTTATTTTCTTTGGCCATGTCCTTTTGCAGTCTAGGAACAAAACTCATTCTAAAGCAAACATCTGCTGGTACCAGCTAGAGGTCTGGCATGAACAAGGTAGGAGGAACAGTGTGCACTGTGGCAGTTTTCAGCAAGTTAAGACAAATGAGGTCTCAGTCCCTCCATTCCACAATTAAATAATTCAAAATCGCAATTGTTCCCGTCTCATTTATTCTGGTATTTGGCCTCTCCTCTCTGCTTCATTAACATTGCTACCAGCAGTGCTTTGCTGTTGCAGAGAGGATGGGAGAAATGGAAAAGACTCTCATCTACCTTGAGAAGATGTGAGGGCATCACACCAACCTTGGTGTTTCTGTTCAAATCCATTGTAAGATGCTTAACCAGTAGCCCTTGTCTCACTGATCAGGATTTTCAACCTTCTCCTTAAAGAAAATACCTTACCCCAATCCATTGGCTTTTAAGGAGGTGACAGGTAACCGTTAATTTTTATAATATGAATCGCTTAACTTGTTACGGCTCCTTACGTCCAAAGCACTTCTAGAAAACAGAAGAGGGGGCAAGTACATGTTTCACCACACTGTTAGCCTGCAACTCCACACTCTGTTAAATGTAGTTACACTGCATACTCTGAAAAAAACGCAGCTGTTTCATAGAGTAGTAGGCACCTTTCACCACTAGCCTTTTTCAGGCACTGGAAGAAAAAATATGTGGGCACTTGGCTAATAGTTATAATTCTCCACAGGGCTGGAAGGATTATAACAGCATTCAGTTGAGAGGTTTTCTGCCAACCTGTAAAGTTCATGATTCTTTTTACAAACACTGAAAAAGGCTGTTGCTTCCAGTATCACTGGATTGGGATCTAGGGAACAAGGAGCAGTTATGGACCACACCACAGTCAAGGTAACAGGGTATGTGCAGCCACACCAGATGCAGAGTTCTCACAACACACTGTGTCCACTAATGGTAGAACTCCACACAAAGACACACCTGTTTCCACACAGATAAAGAACATTTTGGCATAATAGTTCAACTGCCATTCAGTCTAAACCATGAGAGACGCTCAGTGGGAGTTGAGCTCCTTGTATTGTACTTGGGTATCTGTCATCTATTACCAGATGATTATTGCATGC
Organism: Candoia aspera; assembly: GCF_035149785.1. Taxonomy (NCBI): domain Eukaryota; kingdom Metazoa; phylum Chordata; class Lepidosauria; order Squamata; family Candoiidae; genus Candoia; species Candoia aspera. The sequence goes on along the minus strand of NC_086163.1, from coordinate 13,653,281 downwards.
ATCTTTAAAAAATATTCTAGCACAAATAGCCAATGTATTTACATTAAGGTCCTTATTTTAAAGCAAAGAATCACAGAATTTTATTTTAACTTTCAAACTATGTTTGAGTGACTGTGCTCAAATTTGGAAAATTGGCACACAAGGTATATTTTTTATGAGAGCTGTGCTGTTGTATTTTTCCTAATTTGTTTTAATTTTCAAAACATTTTATCCAGCATGTAAGCTATATGAAATATTTTGTAATTAAATGAAAGAAGGAAATGACAAAAATAATTAAAAATCAAGCATTTTAATTCATATTGATGTTGGCATAAATTGTTTACTTCCTTTATGGCATTTTTTTATAAATATATACCATTATATAAACCCTTCATCACTTAAAGCAAGAAATGTTTACATTTGTATAGCACTTCATTAGATGAATTTCTATTATAGTAATGAATGTTTATCTTCTTCTTCCATAATGCCTTTCTCCATGCCACACTCAGTTACCTTAATGACACAGCGTATCCATCTCCTGGAAAGTGCTGTACAAATTTAATATTGCTTTGCTTCATAGTTAACTAATGAAACTGACAGTAGATTGAGAATAGACAAAGTAAGTTCTTTATACAATACTGAATTATGAAAGCTACAGCCTCAAGAAGCAATTATATCCACTACTCATAATGCTCTAAAAGGGATAAAAGAAATTCATGAGTATCAGGCATAACCTGTAATGGAACTTCCATCTTTAGAAGCATAAAGATATAAACTCTGTTTTTGTTATGGAGAATAATCTCATTTGCCTTCATGTGTTGCAGGCTTACTAGCGGTATCTCACTGACTACTATGAGGTCTGGAATACATAGTTTGTTCCCACAATTTCATTTTGTATTCTTAATTGCATTAAACACCACTATGTGGCTGTAGCTACACGCTACTGTATTTATGCTCTACAAACTCAGATGCCACCTGTGGGAAAAATAATTCTAAGATACAAGTAAATCGTGCAACATGTAAAATTTAGACATTACTGGACAGAGGATATACTTTAAGGGTAAATTTATCAAGGGAGCAAAATGAATACAATAATGTGAGCAATTTGTGGACCAGCTCAAATAAGCACTTAGGATACAGATCTTCTCTAACTTTAAAATTGGTAAGCTCCTTAAATATATCCCTCATTGCAGATAAAACTGCAAGTTTTGCATGCCAGTGCTCACTAGCTTAGGAAGAGTACTTTCCATATGTCACATTTAAAAGACTAAATTTCTTTGCCTTCTATTTACAACCAACTGTAAAAAGCAGAAAGCTTTCCCCTACTTAAAAAAATCTTACCTTTATGAAATACAAGACAAACTGTAATAGTTACCAGTTTATTTTAACAAGTTACAAAACAAAAATAATACAAACAACTTACATTTATAGCTGAGTCCCATTTATAGTCTTTTATAAACAGGAGCATTTTGTATTATAGCACTGTCATACCACCATCCCCTAAAGAAACAGTGGCACATCTTTGTACTTAAAATCAAAGCAGTCTTTGCTCTAGACATCTGAACAACCTTAGATGAAAATGTGAAGGGTACCTTTTCTTTTTGTATGTGAAACTAAAACAGCATATCTGTCTTCAAAAAAATCGAATAAAGAACAGAACAGACTAACATAGCAAAAGTGTCTAGATAATTCAACTTGTGATCAAGGAATCTCGGGAAGTTTACTGCTTCTGCATGTTGCTGAAAACCCAGCGTGCCCATCCCAGTAATGCTCTTGAGATCCTATAGATCAAAAACAGACATATTGTAATGAAAGCACAAGATCTGAAGGTAAGCAAATATTCAAATGTGTTGTGTCTCAGGAGCAAAAAGGTAAAGTTATTAGCAAGATTTTTTGGAAGGCAGCAGTCGCTGAAGAAACTCTGCAGCTTCTGCTCTCCATAAATGTATGGTTGTTCTGGTCCAGCACATTTAATATAGTCCCTTCCCATGATATGTATGACTAGCTAGGAAAGACACTAACCTTACAGATTGCACTTGAGAGCAGAGCTCAGGTGTTGGCGGGTTGTGTATAAAATGAAAACGGTCTCCTTTCACACACTCCTAGGAGGAAGAGAGAGAGAAACAAACAATTCTTGTTTTCTTTTAAGATTCTGGTCATATCTTAATCACTGTCTTGGAACAGCTTGGGGAGGGGGATGAGAGAAGAGTTAGAAAGTGTTAAGTCAGAAGTCAGCAATATGGTTCCCACTGATACCAAAAGAGTGCTTGCAGGACCCACCCAAATTAAACTAGTATTTTTAAATAGCCAGCATTTCATACTTGAACAAAGACACAGCACAGGATTCCAGCATTCTCACCTGACATTCCCAAAATGAGAGCATCAAAATGTTGTCACCTTGTGGGTTTCTCACTCAGTTTAATTGTCAGTAATGTTTTACTGACTGAATATAAATTCATACTGGCAATCAAAACATACATGCAAAACTAGGAGGACTAGAGAAAAGACTGGAATTTCCATTGCAAAGATTAGGGAATCCCTAATTCCACTCTGATCTGGTCACAAAACAAAGCTATACAGAGGTTTATCATAATTTTCCTTCACTCAGATCACAGATTTACCTTTTGTTGAACTCCAATTTGCTTTGACTTCCTGGTGACCATTCCTGTCGGTTCCTGCTCACTCCCTTTTTCTAGAAGTCTCTCTGCACAACTGCACTGGGGGCATACACACGACTGCTGAATCTGGATCGCCTTGAACCGTCTTTTCTTGGGAGTACTTACAAATTTCATGGTAGGATACCGATGTAAATGTTTCTTATTTGGATTACTAGATTTTTTAACAGTCCCAGTAGAGCACTGCCCTACAGCTTCCAGATTACTACTACAAGTTGGACCAGAAAAAGTCTCAGAAGGTTCCTCTTCATCTAGCACCTGTTTCCTTTTAGCTGACACATATTTTTCAAGGCATTTCCATCTAGCTGTCATCCTCTTAGCCCTCTGTGCATGGGACAGACAGTCTTTCCTATTTTCGGACACCGCCTCAGAGGAGAAGTCGCCCTCAGTGGAATGATGGACAGGAGAATAAAGATGCACAGAATTGTGAAGACGAGATTTATTTAATGGCTGACCACAAGGAACACTGTCTGCAATTTCACTGGCCTGGCCTGCTGTAGTTGGCGCAATCAGACCAGATTCCCAGTTGGCGGCTCCCTTGGGAAATTCACTGTCCTGAGGATGAAGCAGTGTTGGAGGCCTCACAGGTGCAGCCTGCTCAGAACTACAGTGAGACAGATTATCACAAGGCTCCAGGAAATCTGAGGCACAAGCACTGGAGTGTGTATTTGCTTCTTCAGCAGGACTGGCCAGGAGCATCTGCTGTGTCTGGGGAAGGCCAGGAGATGTGCCAGAAGTATCTGTCAAAGGGCAAAACACCAAAAACATCGGCTGTTTCAAGGCATGTAACAGTACCCATCCACCCTAGCTGGAAGCAGGTATCCTAAAACTAGTGCACAAGCAGCTTAACAGGAACACATATAAAGCCCCCTGGCAGCATCAAAAGTTTTTCTCACACCGATCAAAGTGGAGCTGACCGTTATCTAAACAGCGAACAACTTCACAAAAGAGACAAGCTTCCAGCCCCATTCCCAGGAGAAAATGACAAGAGATTTTACTGCCCCCCAATTGCTTATATTTAGATGTCTCATTTGAAACTGAGGAACTTGCGGGGATTCTTGTGTGGCAACCTTTACCTTCTTTTCTCATAAATACTTTTAATCAGAGGTACAAACGCTAGCATAGAATGAAGATCAGATCCACGTAAGGAAAATACTGATGGCTGCAGATTCACTTTTGTTCTCAAAGGATTCAGCGTGGGTATTTTGCAATTCCCTTTTAGGAAAGAGAATTTTAGGCAGGCCAATCTCACTCCTAGGAGGTTTTAACCAGGAAAGCACTTAGTGTGTTTACCAACAGGATCTGATCTTATAGCTACTTCATTTGTGAAGTCCACCGCAGAGTTGGTTTTAAGCATGCAGCTCTTTTAATTAATATTTTACTCTAATAAAATATTTGATTATTTTATTGACACCTGACTCCTTAGTAACTCCTCTCTGTTAGTGTCAGAATGGATATAACAGAACAGATTCACAACTGGTTTGCCAGGGGAGGGAATTATTTTAAACTATCCAGAGGAAAATGAAATTTTGATTAGAGCAGAAACAGTAATTCAAGAGTTTTTTACCCATACACAAACTGGGATAATTTTCTCCACCGCTGTTTGCCTGAAATTATTCTAAATTTCAGAGTTACTGCAAATATTTTTTGGTGCTTAGTATCAAAATCTCCCATAACTTGCAACATTTTTTTAAGATGGAAAATTTGGTCAGTTTTTGTTGCTTCTGTTTTGATCATAAGATGCAGACGTTATGATAAGCTTTAAAATGGTTTGCTTGCTTTCAGTTTGTGCAGTCTATGAACCAAATGTAATTTATTCATTAAACATGGTTTCAACTATAGACTAAAACAACATTGGCATCAGTCATAAAAAAACATTAATGAGTAGTATCAAAGTCTTGGCAATGCCAGTAATGTTTGCCATCATGCCCTTGCATGAAGGCAAAGCAAAAGAGAGATTTCTGCAAAGGGCTGTTCACAATGGCAGAGAAAAAGGTAATTAGCACGTTGCTAGAAAAGGGGGAAAGCGTTGAAGTGAATAACAACAGCCAGTAGACCAGTTCAACACTTGAATTAACGGGCTTCAGAAGTGAAGGTTTGGAAACCAACATAATTAGTCCTATTGTTATAGAAAAATGGTGATTAAGGGTGATGGTTAGCTTCTAATCTCACTCACCACTAGAGGAGCTCAAAGTTATTCCTGGGAATGCATCCCAGGGATTCTCTAAGGATCCATCCAAACTTGCAGAATCTGCTGCTGTAAGGAAAAGCAAGTAAACATCTTCCTCAAAATATTCCTTGAAAGGTGGAGCAGATCAGAATCAGGTGACGAGGAGCAGCAATGCTCAAACATTGCAAAGGATTCTAGGAATCAATTCTTACACAGAGACAACCACTGGAAGTACCCCAAGCAAATGGGACTTTGCTCAGAAACGTGAGTGTAAGAAAGGAAGCCGTGAGTTCTACTCCTGCCTGAGGCATGAAAGCGGGCTGGGTGACCTTGGGCCAGTCCCTCCCTCTCAGCCCAAGAGCCAATCAGGCGTGGTAGGAGAGTTCTAGTCCCGCCTTAGGCATGAAAGCCGTCTGGGTGACCGTGGGCCACTCCCTCCCTCTCAGCCCAAGAGCCAATCAGGCATGGTAGGAGAGTTCTAGTCCCGCCATAGGCATGAAAGCCGGCTGGGTGACCTTGGGCCAGTCCCTCTCTCTCAGCCCAACTCACCTCACAGGGTGGAGGTTGTGGGGAAAATAGGAAGAGGAAGGAGTATTAGGTATGTTTGCCGCCTTGAGTTATTTATAAAAATAATAAAGGCGGGATAAAAATTAAATAAATAAATAAACCCACTTAAGTTCATCCAAAATTTGATCTAGGAGGAAGGTCTTCTGGATGCACTTCATAAATAGTGTTAGGTTTTGAAAATAGGGTTGCTTCCTGTATTAAACTACTCTGATTCACAAGCACAGTATTGTTGCTTTTATGTATTTGATGTCCAGCTGCACATATTCTTCACACACTTTGGCTTCACATGAAATTACAGTAAGCCAGCCATTAAAAATCATGTTTTGTCTAACATATAATTCCTATTAATAAATCTCATTTTATTGTAAAGAACAGCTGAACTGAAATTCTCAAAGGGTCTATGAAAGACATAATCGCTATAAATTTTATCCTGAGACTCAATAATAGGTGAATTCCAGTGTTATTCAACTTAGAGTAAATGAGTACAGTGCATGAAATTCAGCAAGTTTTGAACTATGAATAACTATTTAAACATACTTATCCATATATCTTCATAGATACATTAAGAAACATAGGAAGGTGAATGTCACATTTCCCCATATCAGCTTTCAGTTACATTGCCCACCAGAAGGCAGGCACCATGTGAGAGTTTCATCCTTTACTGGAACTTCAGACACAAAAGTTATTCTATCAGGTTCAAGTCTCCTACCCAGGATTAAATTTGCAGACCTTCACATTTCAGAGGACTATATACAGTGCATTAGTTTTAGAAGCTATCCAGGTCCTGGTGTTCTGTGGTTGTCGGAAGGGACATCTAAAAGCTCTCAGAATGGTATATACTGTCCATTAGGCTCTGAGACAGATGTTACATTATGTCATGCCCCATACATTTGAGGTTTTACGTGACTTCATCACCACCCCCTTTGGAAGGGGAAGAAATGAAATTGGTTAAATGGTGCCTCCTGGTGGTCAATGCAATTGAAAACATCACACAGGATATACACTGTGTAAAAACAGACATTTCCCCTCTTTCTAAGAGGGGAGGGGGAAATCATGTGCAACCCTGTACATGGGGGCATGACAAAATGTAACATTTGTACATCTCTCCCCCTGAGAACTTAAGGGAAGGTGGAATCCACCCATTCTGGGAGCTTCCGTATCACCTTTGTTTCTCAGAGGGATACAATTGTGCAGAGTTTGAAAACTGAAGTGATTAGTTCGGTCTTTTTAATAGGTTTTTATTATTGGTTGAAAAGGCCATCTTGGCTCTGCTACATGGACTTATATAGTTGGGCATCAATAATTATTACAAAATACTGGTTGGTTTTGGCTAATCAGCCTCTATGAAAGCTCTAATTTAGAGCTTTCTGAATGTTGAGACCTAAGTCTTTGTAATATCCCCTTTCGTTAGAAGGAAGTTTAAAAGAACTGCACCATTCACCTGCTAGTTCGCAAAAGGCAACAAATGCTACTCACCACTGAAAAAGGATATAGTACTGCGGTCATCATCTTGAATATTTTCATCAGTTTCAGGAACAGCTTGAGGGGTCTCTGAGAAAAAAAGAGCTTGGCTATCAGCACCTACTCTCTGCAAAAGGATATAACTTTAGATTAATTCACCCAAGTATACTTAAGGGCTTAATCTATTACTCACCAACAGCAAATGTTGGAATGTAAAATATGCAATAAGGCAAACATATATGTGTATATAACATCTTGCAAAAAGAAAGGGCGACAAATATACTTCAGAAACAAATTAAAACTATGCAATATAGCTTTAATTTATCCAACTATGGCTTGGGAATTGCCTTGTTTTGTTCTAAGCCTATACATTTGGGATAGTGACTATACCCAACATTGATTTAGGGGGGCTACCCCAGTTGATAGCCGCCACTACTTTCCACTTGTAATAATAGAATACTTGTAACTGAATCCACAGGATCCACATAAATCCTGTAGACCATGATGCTACAGATTGCAGAATGTGCCTCAATAAAAACTAAAAAAAATCTTGTGAACTTAAAACGTAACCCATTTTTTATGTCTGGCCATCCTATATAATAAGCTGGCCATGGGCTATAAGCAGAAACACTTCCCACAAAATTTCACCCTCAATTTCACGCAGATTATGCCATTCCTTACCAACTGCCATTACAATTACGATATTTAACTATAGCACTTGCATACTTTGAAACCAGGAGCACTGCCTTAGAATAAGAACTTCCAAGCCAACCCACATTCATCCATAAATCTGGCCCCCAGTTCTGACACTCACTTGATGCGTAGGACCGGGAAAGTGCTGCCTCATTTTCTGCACTGATCACCAGGAACTTAGCTGGAACAGTAAAGATGTCTTGGTGTATCTGAAATCAGAACTGTTCATCTGTTTCTGCTTTACAAAAAGAGAACATTCCATTCCCAGTTGCTCTTTCACAAGTGCAAAGTTCCTTCCAATTTTCCCTGCTTTCATTCTTATCCTAGGAATGAACTAACTATAAAAATAGTTCTAAAGAAAATAGCCCACTGTTCTGAGTAGTCAAAGCCTCATAATCAGGAATAAACGCTTTAACAGTTTTTCTCCTTCTCTATGTTTCCTAATTTTCCATTATCTATCCCTTCACCAGAGGTCTTTGCCGAACTATCATCATCCCCTCCACCTATAATTTTAACTAGACAACCAGTGACCCTTTGGGTTATCGTTTCAGAGGTATTTCCTTACCAGATCCTTCAATGCCTTTGAAAATGGCAGAGCTTCTAAATGTACTGGAAAAGTTCTTAAAAATTCAGGGAGACATTCAAAGATGTATCTGCCTTGAAAGTAGCCCATATTGAAATGTATAGCCCAGCCAAACATCAGGAGTTGACCACAGGAAATGTTTTATGACATTTTGTATTATGTCATTAAATGTTTTATGATAATGTTATGTCATAAAATGTTTTATGAAAATTTGCCAAATTTCTATTCCATGGGAATCATGGGACCCAGATTTTGGACGTATTCTGTAAGTTAGCCCGTTTGAAGTCCCTTGGTTCAAAAACTGTTGGCCAAGACGCACCATTTCACCTAGTTAAAGGTTACAAATATCAAACAGATGCCAGAGTTTTAATAGTATATAGATTGAGATGTCATAACCAGGGCACAGAAGACATGTTAATACAAACCTTATCTTGCTTCCGTTCCAGTTGCCATTTAGTGTTAGGATATACTGCCAGTTGCTCAGAATCCAACATTTTCCCAGGGTCCAATAAGTTGAGACAATCTTTAGCGCTTTGTTTCAAAGTGCTCAGTTGATCCTGGTTTATCTCTTTCAATACTTGGGAAACAGATGGTGATTCTTGTACAGAACAAGAAAAAGCACATTATAAATAGGTGATCAGCTTACAAGCAAGATCCCATAACATTTCACTTTAGGTCTGAACAACATAGAACTATCAATACTAAACTATTTTTTTAATCAATTGTCATGATCAGAAATACATTTGCATCATTTTGTGTAACTATTCTGGCTTGAAGGTAAGCATCTTTGAATCTATCTAACAAGGTGAAAAAGTTATGTTGCGAACAAAATACAACTTAGGAAAGAATTGTGTTATAAATGTCCAGCCTTTATTTTAAGTGGTCCAAAGGGAGAAAGAGAAGTCCTTTATTAATTCTCTATTAAGGGCATAAAACACAGATAAGATTTGTTCCATAATGAAATATAATGTAGAAAATAGAGGAATCCACTTCATACCAACCCCACTTTTCACTAAATTTTATTTTAAAAGCCCCCAACATTTAATCTAGCATACCTGAGCTGAACCATGGTTGCAGGACAAAGCTTTTCCTGAAATATATAATCAGACAGTATCAAGAGTTAAGCATGACAAGAATTAAGCATGATAATCTTGCCAAGCCTTCAGCCCTCCCTTCTCTTTGATTTACATCCTGAATCTCTCCTATATACAAGTTACTTTTGTTTTCTCCCAAGCTTCTTCCACCCCAGTCTGAACCACCCAAGAATGTAACTTTTGAGATATTTCTGTTCTTCAGCCCTAACCAATGCCAGCTCATTAGGGGTGGGTATCCATCATCCACCTAGGATAAGCATAAATAAGTAAAAATGGTAACAGTGGAGGATGGATTTGAGGGAACCTAGGACGAGAGGACCAACTTTGAACATCAATGCACATTTCAGCTGCCAGTATTAACAATACAAGCTATCAATAGGTAACTGATTTTGCACACTGCTTTAAGCTATGGTTTACCCATGGCTTATGAAATAATTGAAAATTTCTAGTGTGCCTTTACCTTAAGTTATGCCATAAACCCACAATTTACTAATTATAATAGCTAGGTGTTTCTTGTTAAAAGTAAGCCACATTTTGACTTGTCTACATATTGTGCTAGGTAGAAAAGAGAAAAAACTATTTCCTTTATCTTCCTCTTTAATCAAAATGAGAATTGTCTCTACAAGCAGCAATTTTGAGTTCTGGACCATGCTGCATTACTAATTTGTCATGAGAATGGAGAACTAAAGTTGTTTTGGTGGCTCAGCTAATGTATTTCGCAGGGAAAAGGGAAATGGAAAATGGATTAACAAAGCTGTACTTATGTCTGGAATCAAGGACTATCCTGCTTATTAAGGGATTATTAATGGATTATTCATTAATTTGTTAATTATTATTAATGAAGAAAAAGCAAATGTCCTATTGCTCCTCAAGTATGAGACAGGCTGCCATTCACATAATGAATGCATAATGTGGTAACGATACAATAAAAAGTTAAAGCCTCTTTCTTGGATTATGTGTTGAAATTTATGTAATAAGAACCTGGAATATTCTACGATACATAGGAAGATTCTGAAGCGTTTATTGCTATGAGCAAACCAGAACTTGGACATACTGCTAGTTTTAAGATCACTTACAGAACAGAATCAAGTAACTGGCCCACATACTTACTGCCATAGTTCCTTTATCTTTTGCAGGACTGATGGCTCCTGATTGCTATATAAAAAAGACATTTAACATCCTCAGTTTTTTATCACAGTGAAAACTCAGATAACAAAACCACCTCCAATCAGTATTTCAGTGAAACTTTTGAAACAGAAGCTGATTGTTTTGACATATATAGAACCTTAACCATCTTGTCAGTTTGGTTGGTATCTGAATTTCCCCGGGGAGGTTGTATAAGTATAGTCAGGTTCAAATTACTGATTTTTATTATCTGGGAAAGTCCATTTGAAACTGAACTGCAGCTCAAAGCATTCATGTCAGCCCTGACTTTCATTAATAAACAATAGTTTGTGAGAATTTTCAGGGATGAGGATGTATCCCATAGATCTTCACCCAATCCAAATGAGTAGCCAAAGAAGGGGGCAATGTCATAAAGACCAATTAAATTAGATAAAGAAAAAGAAATGGTTGTCTTGATGTCCCAAATCTTCCATTTTAATCTTTAGGTAAAGATAACTGTCAATTCTCCCTCAAGTTCAGGTCAACTGCTGGTGACTACATGGACATATCCATGTTGCTCTCTTGGCAACAATATGGAAGTATTGTCTTCTTGGAGTATATCTTTCCAACTGCTAACTGACAGTCTTGGAACTGGTGTGATCTTTCATCCAAATACCAAGACCAACCATACATAGCTTTTTGAAAATCAAAAGGTCAGCTAGATGTTGCCACCTGCTGTAATGTTTAATTCTTCCTCTTTCCAAATCCCTTCTGACTATTAAATTTGTAAGGCTGCTCAACTCTACAGTAAGACAATAGTCAATAGCAGATATTGTACTACAATAGAAGTGTTTAGAAATAATTCATTTTGCTAAGCTCCCTATCCCTGATTAAAATGGGAGGCATGTTCAATGGGATGCAGAAGATTCAGGGTTTGAGCCTAGGCTCTTGTCTTCCACATAGGCATACCAACCCCACAACTAAACTTAGTATTCTTATGGGTCTCACCAATCCCATAGCCTCTTCTCCTGCCTCTTCATGGGCATGACACGGAAACACTCAAGGGTGAGATAAAATTGACAATCTTCCTGAAAGTGAAAGACAAACACAATTAATTATACTTTGCCTAGACAAGGAGAAATCTCAGACTGTACATGACCTCCCATGTTCCAATGACGGAGAGAAAGTAGCATGGCTTTGATAAAAAGCCACCAAGGCAGGCTTTCCCAACCCAGGTGCCCTCCAAACATGTGGAATTCAAGATCCAGAACAAAGTGATGGTTAAATGGTGGAATTTGAACCCAGGGAGACCCAAGTTCAAATCCCACTTGGGTACAAAGCTCACTGGGTGACTTTGGGCCAGTCCTTGCCTCTCAGACCAATCTACCTTCACACAAGGTGGTGGTGAGGACAAAATTAGGGGACCTTTCAAACAGAAATGAAGATATAAACACCCTAAAGAAACTATGCTCGGCAATGGCTATGCTGGCTACGGAATTCAGGAAGCGAAAGGAGCCCAAATTAGAAGCTTTAGCCTTACAGTATTATGCCCCCGCCCCAAAATGACCCTAAGCTGCAAAAGGCCAGGGGCCTTCTCCCTCCGTTGCATTCAACCACTGGCAGAAGCAAGAACAAGAGCAGAAAATAATCAACCAAAGACATTTTGCTGCTTGAGAAAGGGAGCATCAAATGATCCAACCGGTTCCCCCATCTATGGGATCCGCCTTCCCAATGAAGCACCTTCCTCTCTGTGGCAGTAGAAACAAAATAATAAAAGGTCCCGTGAGACTCCTTGTGGCTTTTAAATAGCAAAGATGGTGTCTCTGTTTCCTGAATATCCAAAGTTTTCCTTGGAGAAAATCGTCTCCCCAAACTCACGAAAACCCCACTAGAACAGAGGAAGAAAAGCAGCAGTGTGGGGCGGGTTCTGCTTTGACCTCCATTTCTCCATTAAGGAGGAAGGAAGATTCAGAGCCCTGAAAGGCCTGTTATGGCTAAAGAGGATTTAATGGAAGCGGAGATGCTCCCTCAGGGACGCTTCAAAAATGCCACAAAATGCTACGTTTTAGGCCTGAAACCACCGGAGTGTTAACATCTGAGGCCAAACATTGCGGGCTAAGGATACATATATTCTGCTTGGCAACATCCCCACCTTGGGTGAGCCGATCAAGCCCTCAAAAATGGTGGATTTTTTCCCCCTGCACACAGGGGATGAATTATTTTTTCAATCTTGAAAGATAAAGCAACCCTTGACTGGCGGGAGCGGGCTGTTGCAGTGGGTCAGTCCACATTCAAATGTGAGGAAAGTTGGCATGATAAAGAGGACCTCAAGCAATTTGGTTGAATTTGGGATGGTTTCTTTATTGGAGTTATTTTACAGGCTGTCATCATCATATTGTTAACTTTGTGGCGGGAGGGGTTCTTCCTATTTCTTCATACAGGTAGTCTTCATTTAGCGACTGCCTCGTTTAGTGACCGTTTACAGTGACAACAGTGATGAAAAAGTAACTTTGCGGCCAATCCTTGCATTTATAACCTTCGCAGGTCTGCAAAGCAAAGGAAAGCTGAAGAAAAATTGTAAGCACAGTTGCAGTTTCACTTAGTGGCCTCTTCTCTTAACAACCGAGTTGTCGGTCCCAATTATGGTTGTTAAATGAGGACTACCTGTATTAGAAGAGGAAAAACTGAGGGAAAAAGCAAACAGACATTGCAAATCCTGGCTAACTCTCCAACCAAGATGAAACTTCATGCTAGGAAATACTTTTTATGTGGAACAATCCACGGAGCTGCCCAACGCAGTGAAAACACCACAATATCACATCCACACATGCCACCACCTTGGCTAAAGTCCTCATAAACATTCCCGCCAATTTGTGGGAGGAACTGGCTGGCCATCAGCTCCTCAATGCGGTCCCTTCTTGGTTCGCCATTTTCTCTCCAACCCAAACTGCTTCTTCCCCATCACGGGACAAATCTACTTTCCCTTATTTAGGAAATGGAGGCCATTTGAACAAACAAAGGGGGACACTATAACAAGGGGGTAGCCCAGGGAAATAAACACCCCATAATGAATAATCTGAGTCTTAAATGATTCAACAATCATCCTCATGCATTTCCATGCTGATTTCGAAAATCAGCTTTGGTGGCACTACAAGCATCTATAAAATCAGTAACAGAAATTACAGAAAAAGCCTTGAAAAGCCAAAAATAACAGTAATTACAAGATCTAGGAACTGCAGTTTGTTCTGAGCTGCCTCCTAAATAAACTAATAAGGAAGGATCCTGGCCTACTAGAATATGTTAATTATGTATCAATATATTAATGCCAGCGTGTTGCCCCAAACATTGATCAGGGCACGAAGTCATCAATAGCAACAACGAACAGTTTTATTTTTTTCATTATTTCTTTAGTAAATCAACTTGCAACATTAAAATAAAAACATACACAATACAAATACAAAATAAACAAGAAGTAAAGCTAAGGTGATCATATCTTCCTGGAAAAAATAAAGGACAAACCTGAAAAAGGGGCAAATCTGAAAGAGGTTCATAAGGATAAAAAAAAAGTTTTTGTTTATAACTTTGCTTTACAAAGGAAAATTCAAGAGCAAAACCAAGAAAAACTACAAAAATGCACACTCTAATAAAAATATCTACAATCAAATGGTATCTGTAAATGTATTTTAAAATTTATTTTAAAAAGACAATTCAATTTCCATATTTTTCACATGAATGTGAAAGACCGTGCCTGAAGTGGCGCCATTTGTATGGTAAAAAAATTACATATAAAGGACAAAGGTGAATTTTTGAAAAATAAATAAATCAAAAGGTCAGCTTTCTGAATTAAAGGACTGTCTGTGTGTTGGCCGCTGTGTGTTTTACTTACAGTGACCATACATCCTTTATTTTAAAGGACAGTCCTTTAATTCAGAAAGCTGTCGTTTAGATTTATTTTTCGAACACTCACTTTTGTCGTTTATTTTCATCATTTAACTTTTACCATGCAAATGGTACCAATTAAGGCACAGTCCTTCACATTCACGTGAAAAATATGGAAATTGAATTGTCTTTTTAAAATAAATTTACAGATACTGTTTGGTTGTAGATATTTGTATTAGAATGTGCATTTTTCTTGGTTTTGCTCTTGAATTTTCATTTGTAAAGCGAAGTTTTAAATATAAGCAATTAAAATATTTTATCCTTATGAACCTCTTTCAGATTTGTCTCTTTTTCAGGTTTGTCCATTTTTCCCAAGAAAATATGGTCACCATAACTATAATAGATCCTTCCAGAGATCTCCAAAGTTGATACCAAATTTTAATTTGTAACGTGATAGAAAGGGAGAAATTATTCAACACATGACTGCAAAGTGATCATATTATTTAATGCTTTTTACATTTAAATGACATGCCACTCCAATGCTAAGTGTTGTCCTCAGTGCAGGAAAGTTATGATGAAATTTGATAGATAAATAAATAAATAAATCCAATCAGATCACTGTGGCTTATTAAAAAAAAACTCTAGTTAAACTCTGAGTTAGTAAAATGTGCGAATGCAGCCATTATCTGTCCTTCTCTTAGTTCTAGTCCACTGCAGGCCAGCCATCCTGAAACCCTGTTTCCTATCTTCACAATAGTTATTAAAAAATGTCATGAAGACTGTATTTCCATGTCACATCACTGGAGCATCAAACTACATGTCAGCATGTCCTCCCCCCAAAAAACCACTACAAGAACATTGAACACCTTACCATTTTAGTTGCCGCTTTAAAACACACTCTATAATTCTGCAAGATGATGAATTGGCCAATAATACCAGAAAATCCAGACTGAGCTATAGAGCTGAGAAACAGATAGGGAGAAATGTATTGGCAAATGGGTAGATATCAAACTGTCTCCTACAGCTAAGACCGATACTCTTCCAAAATGATCTGAAAAAGGCAGGATTCTGTATACACAATTTAAGAAGACCCATCAATTTCCTCAGAAACTGGGAATCTATTTTTATTGACAAAAAAACCAAAGTCAACATATATTCTCAACAGCCTAACTTTCCATGTCGGCACAAAGAAAAAGGGACACAAAGCCCACCTCTCATAAATTGCCTCGAGCATCTTGTAGAGTATAAATATTTTCCCAAGAAAAGATTATTTTAAAACCACATATAAAATGTTGGCACCTTTAAAAGAAAACACACGACCATAATTCCAGAATCTAAAATACTAGTTCAAATATAATTCACTGATAAAGATATAACTAATTTTGAAGATAGAATTATCAACCCACCACTAGATTGGCACAACTCCCCATATTTTGTTACAGACAAATGATAAAATCCAGTGGAAGGTTCACCTAGTTATGATAATCTCTGTAGAAGTGCAACATTTCTAAATTAATATCTATGGAAGATATATTATGTCTAAAGTGCTATTCTGGGGTCTAAATATTGAATATAGTAATACTACAATCACACCAATGCACAACAATGCAGTACAGGTTGAAGTCACTAGCGTTTCTTCTACATTACCAAAGGTTGTTTACTCAGATACCAATTTCATTCAACCACTTCATGGCTTCCCATCTCCAGAACTTCATCCAGTTGATCCAGGAACTCAAAGCATTCTTTAAAAACGTACACACACACACAAATACATATCTATCAAACATTTCAGAGGAAACATATAAATGGAGAAGGAAAGAGAATAAAATAAAGAAATAAAGAAGTAGGAACAAATGACTAAACAAGGGATTTACAAATGTCATAGAATTAGAATTTTCCAGTATATCATTAATACATTGTGAAGGACAGAATATGTTACACCGTTTTAAAAGCTTGAAAATCGTTATCAAGCTCAAAGCAAGGCACAGATGTCAGAAATCATGGTCAGCACACCTTAAATCATAAAATGAAATTATGAATTGCAATAAATTCTGACCATAGCAATACAGAAGTCCTATAAAATTGAAGTATAGAGTTTATGCAAAGAGAAACCTAAATTTTGGATGTGGTACAAATCCATATATCTGTAATCCAGGAATGAATGTAAAATAATTCTTAAACTGTACCTTTCAGCTTTGGCTGCAACCACCACTTCAATATAGTGATGTCCATCTCCAATATACAGAATCGTTTCTGGGCCCTGCTTAGCATCCTGTTGAATCTTTGGCTCATTCAAAACCTAGGGGAGAAGGCAAAAATTACACCATACCAACTTATTTGGAAACCACGTTTTCTCAGTGACTTGGACCCATCATTCTCCATCAGCGTAAAGCAGAGATTGGCAGAGTGGTATCACAGACACCAATATATCTGCAGACAATTCCCTTGGCTGTCTATTGGATTCTTCCACCTGTCTGTTTTAGTTTAAAATAGAAAAA
The DNA here is from genome assembly GCF_035149785.1 of Candoia aspera. Classification (NCBI taxonomy): domain Eukaryota; kingdom Metazoa; phylum Chordata; class Lepidosauria; order Squamata; family Candoiidae; genus Candoia; species Candoia aspera. The sequence continues at coordinate 13,636,578 of NC_086163.1, read as the reverse complement.
AAAATGCATTGGAAGATGGCACAGTATAAAGGAAAAAGAAGTCTCGTAATCTTTAATAACAAGGATGCCTCATGGGGGCTCCATAAGAATTCTTAGAAGATGCAGATGGTAGCTCAAAGCAACCCGGAGTTTTGTTTAGAAGTGTTGCTGTTATTTCAGAAAAAAAAAAAAAGAACAGCGCTGAGCTACAAGTGAGCACCCTGGATGTCCAGAGCAATATTTTTCAACTTCAGCAACTTTTAAGATGTGTGGACTTCAACTCCCAGAATTTCCCAGCCAGCTGAGGTTGAAAAACACTGTTCTAGGGGAAGCAGCAGGAAATATGATACCAGTTTAACCTTGGTAAACAGGTACTATATTTTGCAATTAGCCAGGCCAATGACTGCAGTCATTTTATAACTAAGAAAGCTTCCTCATACAATTTTTGTGATTGCGTGCAAGACTCACTCTCAACATTCCAAATGTGCTCACAATCTTAAAAAGACCACCAATAGCTGCTCTAGCCTGTCTCTAATCGGCTGCAAAGTAAAAACCAACCAACTAACCAAGGATGTGCAGGTCTGCATTCCTAGTAAGATGGAGGAAGGACAACATAAATCAAATAAAACAGTTTGAAAGTCCACCTTCAGGACATGTCCAAGCTGTCCATCTGTTCTGGTTACAGATTCTTTGTATTCCAGCAGAAGAGTCACAATCCAAGGCTCCAAATAGTTAGGTCTATTCCTGCTGGTCAGGCTGTCCTCAGTGTCTAAACTGGCAAAAAATATTAGCAAAGTCAAAAATCTTCTGAAAAAATGGTGGGAAGGAAGCATCGATTCAACTCAGCATCCTCTGGAGAGGACAGTAAGGTAAACCACACAGTACTGGCAATGACAATGCATCATTCTAAGCAAAAAATTAGAAAAGCAAGACATGAGATGTGAACCTATGGTTGTTTATTATGATGATTGGTCACACAGCCAACCAGAAGTTTAGACTGGATTTGGCATTTTTATCCACCTATCGAATCCTTCCCAAAGAAGATGTAGGGGTTTGATGGTGTTAAAGGTAGTATTAATTAATAAATTGTTGTTGTTATTTAGGGGGGTTCAAGTCAGTTTTGACTCCTGGCAATGGCCTGGACTAGTCCCTACATTTTTCTTGGCAAGTTTGTTTGGAAGTGCCTTCTTGCCTTCTTCCTAGGACTGGGAGAAAGTGACTGACCCAAAGTCACCCAGCTGGCTTCCATTCCTAAGGCAGGACTAGAATTCAGAGCCTCCCAGTTTCTAAGCTGGTACCTTAACCACTTCCCCAAACCAGTTCTCTACTTAATCCATATGAATCCAGCCATTTAACAAACCACGATTCCTTCATTAGGTTGAGTAGCATATAAATCCCACCATTCTACTCATTCAAAGATTGGCTATGCCTAGTAGTTCCTCTTTCCAAATATAGACTACCTGTAGTGTCCTGATTCCTCGCTTGTGCTGTCAGCCAGACAAGGAGGAGCTTGCATTCAACCAAGAACTCAGCAGAAGACTTGTAGAGCCATGCCCAAGGATATCTAGGGTCCTTTCTGCATGAAGGCAGCCCTAGAAACTTGCTTTCAACACCTGGGCTTACAGCAGCTGCTTATTTTTCCTACCTCCTCAATCATTCCTCCCCTCTTTAGAAGCATCCTGTACAATAAGGAGCAAAACCTATGTTTATGACACCCTGATGAGGTCGTAATAAACTAAATAATGAACTCAGCAAGAAGTTGCATACTTCCAAATAAAATGGGAACTAAGCTTTGAACCATCAAAGGTTCTCCCAGAAAGCCAGAACAAAAAATTGATCCAGGGATGCTGAAATATCTTATCCCCGCTTGGTAGGAAATCCTCTGAAATGAACCCAACACCCCAGTCGCCAACCTTTACCCCGGGGGTCCACCAGCGCCTCTCAGACGCCACGCAAACGCGACTGGGAGCGAAACCATCCTCCGCGGCAACCCCAGGCGCAACTCGCCTCGGTCCAACCAAATCCCGACGGACTTGCAAGAGCCACTCCGCGCGCGAAAGCGAAACTGTCGCGCGCAAGAGCGGAGAATCAGGGGGTGGGACTAGAGAGGCGAAAGCGGACCGGGGCCGAGGGAAGCCCCACTCCCCAGCGCCTCGGTGGGACCACGGATACACGCAGCGGGGCTAGCGGTGATCTACGCGGGGAACGTCCCTCCCACCCACTCGGTTTCGCCGCTTCTGCCCCGGCCGCCGTTCTACGAGCTCACCCGCCGGGCTGCGAGCGGCGCGGAGACTTCCTTTTGCGCAAGCTATACGGCGCCTGGCCCTGATCCATGCGGACGGCGGCAACGCAGCCTCCGGCCGCCCGGTCCCCTTCGCAGGACGGAGAGGCCTCATTTCCGCGTCACCGCCCGGGCTCCTCCTCCCGTTAAAGCCACCCGCTCTTGGTAGGCGAAAGCAAGGCGGCCGCGGGCGGAGCTGTTGCGCGCCGCGCCGCTCCGCGTCCCTGCAGCCCAGCGCGAAGGGGAAACAAAGGCGCTACTGCAGCTCGTTCGTTCAACGGCCGGGCCGCCGACGCCGGTTTCCGTTGTTTGGACAAGGCGAGCACACGCCAGCCTTTTCCAGCCTTAACGTGCGGGCAGACTTGATCTTGCAGCCCACATTTTGTGGGCTTACCAATGTCAATTTCTTGTTTTTTTAAAAATAATTGTATTAAGCATTACAGTTATACAGAGGGACACGGTGGCGTTGCGGGTTAAACCGCTGAGCTGCTGAGCTTGCCGATGGGAAGGTCGGCAGTTCGAATCCGCGTGACGGGGTGATCTCCCGTTGCTAGTCCCAGCTGCTGCCAACCTAGCAGTTCAAAAACATGCAAATGTGAGTAGACTAATAGGTACCGCTTTGGCGGGCAGGTGACGGTGTTTCCTTTAGTCATGCTGGCCGCATGACCACGGAAGCACCTACAGACAAACGCGGCTCTTCGGCTTTGAAACGGAGGTGAGCACCGCCCCCTAGAGTTGGACACGATTGGACTTAATGTCAAGGGAAACCTTTACCTTTACCTTACAGTTATACAGATAAAAACTAATACAAACTACAAAAAGAAAAAAGAAAAGAAAAAATAGTGCAGAAAAAAAAGTTATATAAAAAGAAAAATGGAAAGAAAAAATAATATAGCAAAGATAAAGAAAAGAATTATAAAAGGAAGTGTTTTCCCCCTTTGTCACAATTTTGTTGTTTATTCATTCAGTGGCTTCCGACTCTTTGTGACTTCATGGACCAGCCCACGCCAGAGCTTCCTGTCGGTCATCAACACCCCCAGCTCCCCAGGGAGGAGTCCGTCACCTCTAGAATGTCATCCATCCATCTTGCCCTTGGTCGGCCCCTCTTCCTTTTGCCTTCCACTCTCCCTAGCATCAGCATCTTCTCCAGGCTGTCCTGTCTTCTCATTATGTGGCCAAAGTATTTCAGTTTTGCCTTTAATATCATTCCCTCAAGTGAGCAGTCTGGCTTTATTTCCTGGAGGAGGGACTGGTTTGATCTTCTGGCAGTCCAAGGCACTCCCAGAATTTTCCTCCAACACCACAGTTCAAAAGCATCGATCTTCCTTCTCTCAGCCTTCCTTATGGTCCAGCTCTCGCAGCCATATGTTACTACTGGGAATACCATTGCTTTAACTATGCGGACATTTGTTGTCAGTGTGATGTCTCTGCTCTTAACTATTTTATCGAGATTTGTCATTGCTCTTCTCCCAAGGATTAAACGTCTACTGAGTTCCTGACTGCAGTCAGCATCTGCAGTAATCTTTGCACCTAGAAATACAAAGTCTTTAACTGCCTCTATGTTTTCTCCCTCTATTTGCTAGTTATCAATCAAGCTGGTTGCCATAGTCTTGGTTTTTTTGAGGTTTAGCTGCAGGCCAGCTTTTGCACTTTCTTCTTTCACCTTCATCATAAGGCTCCTCAGTTCCTCTTCACTTTCAGCCATCAAAGTGGTATCATCTGTCTATCTGAGATTGTTAATGTTTCTTCCAGAGATTTTAACTCCAGCCTTGGATTCCTCAAGCCCAGCACATCACATGATGTGTTCTGCGTACAAGTTGAATAGGTAGGGTGAGAGTACAGAGCCCTGCCATACTCCTTTCCCAATCTTAAACCAGTCCATTGTTCTGTGGTCTGTTCTTACTGTTGCTACTTGGTCGTTATACAGATTCTTCAGGAGGCAGACAAGATGACTTGGTATCCCCATACCACTAAGAACTTGCCACAATTTGTTATGGTCCACACAGTCAAAGGCTTTAGAATAGTCAATAAAACAGAAATAGATGTTTTTCTGAAACTCCCTGGCTTTTTCCATTATCCAGCGGATATTGGCAATTTGGTCCCTAGTTCCTCTGCCTTTTCTAAACCCAGCTTGTACATCTGGCAATTCTCGCTCCATGAATTGCTGAAGTCTACCTTGCAGGATCTTGAGCATTACTTTACTGGCATGTGAACTGAGTGCCACTGTTTGATAGTTTGAACATTCTTTAGAGTTTCCCTTTTTTGGTATGGGGATATAAGTTGATTTTTTCCAATCTGATGGCCATTCTTGTGTTTTCCAAATTTGCTGGCATATAGCATGTATTACCTTTACAGCATCATCTCGCAAGGTTTTGAACAATTCAGCTGGGATGCCGTCATCTCCTGCTGCCTTGTTATTAGCAATGCTTCTCAAGGCCCATTCAACCTCACTCTTCAGGATGTCTGGCTCTAGCTCACTGACCACACCGTCAAAGCTATCCCCAATATTGTTATCCTTCCTATACAGGTCTTCTGTATAGTCTTGCCACCTTTTCTTGATCTCCTCTTGTTCTGTTAGGTCCTTGCCATCTTTGTTTTTGATCATATCCATTTTTGCCTGGATTTACCTCCGGTGTTTCTAATTTTCTGGAAGAGATCTCTTGTCCTTCTTATTCTATTGTCTTCTTCCACTTCGGCGCATTGCTTGTTTAAAAATAATTCCTTATCTCTTCTGGCTAACCTCTGGAATTTTGCATTTAATTGGGCATATCTCCCCCTATCACTGTTGCCTTTTGCTTTCCTTCTTTCTTGGGCTACTTCTAGTGTCTCAGCAGACAGCCATTTTGCCTTCTTGGTTTTCTCTTTCTTTGGGATGTATTTTGTTGCCGCCTCCTGAACAATGTTGCGAACTTCTGTCCATAGTTCTTCCAGGACCCTATCTACTAAGTCCAGTCCCTTAAATTGATTCTTCACCTCCACTGCATATTCCTTAGGAATATTAGTGAGCTCATATCTAGCTGATCTGTGGGTCTTCCCTAATCTCTTTAGTCTGATCCTAAATTGTGCAAGAAAAAGTTCGTGATCTGAACTACAGTCAGCTCCAGACTTTAGACCCAATTCAAAGGAGGCGGGTGCACGAGCATCCAATGCATTCTGCTGAGCACGAGGAAGTACTGTTGACACGCTGAAAGTGCCTTGTGTGGACGTCAGCTGCATTCAGCCTCCAGTTTAGACTATTCTTTAAATTCTTTTGCTCAAGGCAGCCCACCTAGCCATGGTTAGCTTGAATGCTGAGTAGTGTATGCAGTAAGCCCGGTTTTCTGGTGTTCAGGTCACGCTTAACCATAACCTGGGTTCACAAAATAGGAACATGATTGGCTGATTTGCAATCTCATGTGCCTGGGATTACATTGTTTCAGGCTATTTCAAGTTGTGGATGGTGCTGTTTGGTGTTGAACATCTGGAGGAGAATAGCTCGGGTAGAAGGCTATTTTAAAGCTGTTATGTTATGATCGTAGCCATGAATAGGGTTAATTTAACCAACATTTAACAAGTCCAGTTTTCTGGGTTCACAGGAGACACATTAAAATCATGACCTCACCACACTGGCAGAGTAGGGTTTGATTCTTTTTGTCATTCAGTATACCCAGGGCAAGCATTATCACAAGGTTTCCTTGGCTGCAGCTTAACATAGTGTCTAAACCCAGCCATTGTGGCATGTAAATCATGGTTTATGTTGTGTCTCATGACACAACTGCAGTTAACTGAACAGTGTTTTACCTAACACCATGTTGCGAGTTCACATGATATACTGGACCATAAACAGAAAACAGAGGCTGGGCTAAAATACAGTTGGCTATTTTGTCAGTCAGTATAGGACAAACATTGCTAAAGTCTGGTTTTAGGGGAATGCAATACTGCACAGTCTGAAAAACTTTCCCATGAATTGATCTATCAATCTACAGCTTGGATAGCTGAAATCTTTAGTAAATGGAAACAAGTTGAGGAGTTGTTTCATGGTAGGGATGAATCATATAGGGCAAGTGATATTTGAATCAATGGCCTGATTCAGACAACACAATAAACCATAATGGATCATAGTTGGTTTCACCTTATTCAATAATGCAAACACATCTACTATAGTTTGGAAGCCATGGTTTATGACTTAGCAGGCTTTGCAGAGCTAGGATATTGCAGTTAAATTACAGCATAGCATGACGTGGGAATCCAGTTGATGAAAGAGCATCTGTTGTGTCTTGAAAAGTATGCCTTTTTATAATGAGCAATACATTGTTGTACTGAATTTATTGAGACATCTTGCTCATTTTAAACTAGTTAGCTTTTTTGTGTGGAGGGGCTGTCCTTTGGGACAAAGCGGCACCCAAATGTAATTAATCATAATTCAGAGCTCAGCCATCACGCTGAGCTGCCAAATGGGATGCAAAGGCAGCCGCCACCAACTCATTTGTCAGCTGCCAAAATTATATTAAGAGTTTATGCTAGCAGGATGGCCCTGTGAACTGAGTAATTGGAAGTGGCAAGATGTGTATTGTGTACAGAAAGGTGGAAATCTATTAACTGAAGAGTTGGAGACAAGAAGATGCAAGGGTCAAGTTTATGCCTTTTAATAAAACTGGCTAGTTGGGAAGGGTGCTACCAGACTCCGCCTGATTTTTGCCACCCTAGAGTACTACGGCTGACCCCTACAGGTCAGGTTTGCAGAAATATCAGTCCATCTGGCTGTCTGCATCTGTCTTCAGAGGTCTCTAGAATGGGGAAACTGCAGTATGCGTGCATTTTAGTTTCTCTAGTTTTCACCTTCAGAGAGTACATCTTGTCCTCCTCCTGTGCCCACTGAAAGAGAAACCCAGTTCACTAGTGGTGCTTTGGGGCTGCAGAAGCACAACCATGGTGACTTATTCAGTACCCCCAACTTGTTTCCATTTACCAAAGATTTCAGCTATCCAAGCTGTAGATTGATAGATCAATTGAACCATGGTAAGGTTTTTCAGACTGTGCAGTATTGCATTTCCCTAAAACCATACACATGTGATACACACACACACCCCACCCCAAAACGAATGACTACACTGGGGCTATTGGTTGTGCAAGAAATAAACATCATTTCTACTACATTTTAATATATGTATCCCAAGGCCAGACAGACCATGCGGTATGGCTGTGGCCCACCTTGGGCTGTGCAGGCAAAGTAGGACATGAACCTCAGAGAGAATTTTTACAGTGTCCCTGCTTTGCCTGAACAAGCCTGATCAGGTTTTAAAATGTTTGCAACCTGCCTCCTACCATTGCTTGCAACCTCCATGTGAGTTCTGACCCATAGTTTTAGAGTCAGTTCAACCCAGTATATGACCCCAGTCTGTTTATAAATTGAGATTTTCTCAGCTCAGATTCTTGATGTGTTCATAATGAATGTAGCAACATCAACACTGAAGGTGGTAGTGGGTATTCCTGCTGCTATATGCAGGCTAGACAACCTGTGGCCCGTTGGGTCATCGTTTCAGAGATATTTCCTTACCAGATTCCTCAATGCCTTCAACAATGGCAGAGCTTCTAATGTACTGGAAAAGTTCTAAAAAATTCAGGGAGACATTCAGAGATGTATCTGCCTTGAACATAGCCCATGTTGAACTGTATAGCCCAGTCAAACATCAGGAATTGACTACAGGAAATGTTTTGACATTTTGTATTATGTCATAAAATGTTTTATAAAATTTGCCAAATTTCTATTCTACGGGAGTCATGGGTCTTTTGCATTTTGGACACATTCTGTAAGTTAGCCCATTTGAGCTACCTTGGTTCAAAAATTGTTGGCCTGTGACGCACCGTTTTGCCCAGTTAAAGGTTACAAGTATTAAACAGACACCAGAGTTTCAGTAGTAGATAGGTAGTAGATGTAAAAACACAACGGTAGTATTAGTATCAGCATTAGAAAAGAGGTGCTGAAAGAACTGTCTTTGCTGCTTTTTTTTGTATTTGAACAGTGTGAATGAGAGGGGACATGACTGAGATGTACAAAATTATGCATGGTGTGGATAAAGTGGACAAGGAGAAGCTATTTATCCCTTCCCAAAAGGTAGAACCAGAAAGGATCAGAACAGACAAAAGGATTTTTTTTTTCCACAATGTATAATTAAACTTAGGTAATTGCTTCCCCTGAGATGCGGTGCTGGCTACCAGTTTGGCTGGCTTCAAAAAAAGCATTGGACCGATTCAGGAAAGTCCTGGGGATCAATGGCTCTTAGCCTTGATGGCAGTGGGACTGCCTCTGAAGGCCATCTGCTGGGAGACCAATGGGCTTCCTTGTATAGTTGGTGGGCCACTGTGAGAAAAGACTGCTGGACTAGATGGTCCAGGGTCTGATCCAGCAGGGCACTGGTTATGTTTTTATGCGGAGAATCAAAAGCCTTCACTGCTTTGATGTAGAGAGCCCACGGTCTCCCTGCTACTGACCCATTCAGACATGCACGCATTTCTGCATTCACCAATCTTCTGAATGTTCACTACCTGAAAGAAATCCCTGCGTACTAAGATCGAACTGGATCCTCTGATGCACACAGCATGCATGCAGTGAGAGCAACAGTCAGGCAAGAGCTTTTCAGCCGTATCAGATACTTGCTAACTTGCTGACTAAGGGCAGGCAGAACATCTGGCAGGGCAGTACTTGCAAACGCACTCAGCGCCAGCCTGGTGATCCAAGATAGGCGCTGGGTTTTCTGCAACTCACATTCTTGGCAGAGATGATAAGACTTTGGACAGCTTGCCAAGGTGGGACTGCGTTCCATGTTTATACCCAGCTTAGTTGGCAAAAAGGCATTGGGCAACAAAAACCACCAGCATGGTCAGAAGATGATGTTACTGGTTAAAAATGAAACACTGGACTGTCTTTCTTGAATTCTGGAGCGTGAACCCGAAGTAGAAGAAAAACTGGAGGGCAGATCCAGCCACAAAAATAAGCTAGTTGGGACGTAATAATCCCCAATCGCTGTGAAAATACAAATATGCCAACATGATAGCGTAGTGTTTCTCAACCGTGGCAACTTGAAGATGTGTGGAGTTCAACTCCCAGAATTCCCCAGCCAGCAAGCATACAAAAGCAAGCTGGCTGGGGAATTCTGGGAATTGAACTCCACACATCTTCAAGTTGCCAAGGTTGAGAAACACTGCATAGCAGAACCATTATTTGTACTCATCCTCATCACAAACCATGGAATTCAGGAACCTGCTGGCCTACTGCAACACCACAGTTTGTTCATAGGCTGGCTATACACTGTTGACACTTCCCTTTGAGGCCTCAGTCTGCCTCCAGAAACCAGTTGGGCTGGCAACTGAATCTCAGGTCAGCCCCATTGACAGAAGAGGCTTCTTTGCCATATAGCCGGGCTGCAGGAGAGTTTAGAAAGAGCAGGTCAGGCTATGAAGCAGATTCAGAGCCTGGGGCCCTCAAGGATGACTAGAACATCAACCCAGCCACCTGATGCTGTGGCTTTTAAGTGGGGCACACAGCACCTTTCAATATTCTCCATTAAATCTATGGACAGAGAAAGCAGCTGATGGTTTTCCCAAAGTTCTCCAGGGAAAGGAGTTTTCCCAACAATTTCTCAGTGGCTGGATTGTTTCGGAAGAGCAACCTTCTTCCATAGTGCTGAGTAGCTTGAATAGTGCAGCACTACTGAAAAAGCCCCACCAGATGATGAGTCATTTCATAAGATCTTTCCTGGGGAATTAATAGAAAAATGGGGAGCTTGCAAGGCTGTAGACCACTGGAGAGAGGACAATACAAGGAATGACAGGATATTCAGACATATTTTTTCAGAACTAAATGCACCCCGAGAATTTCCTATAAGTATCTTCTTTCCAAACATTCTAAAACCAATTCTATTTCTGCAACTTGAGTAAAAACTGCTATGGAAAAATGCAAGATCATTTTTCTACCTGGCATTAGTTACTTCAACCTATTTTTATGGTGGCAATATGGATGTGTGTTGCTAAGAAGCTCCTTCCTTCTTGATATGTTTTTCTTTGGTGCAGTCACCTATGCCCTGCTGCTTATTCTGGTTTTGCAGAATTGGGCATGCACAGCATGGAGTTATGAAAACAATTTGGCCTAATGGTTAAGGTGCTGGATTACAAGCCAGGAGACCACAAGTTCTAGTCCTGTCTTAGGCACAAAGCCAGATGGGTGACTGGGCCAGTCGCTCCCTCTCAGCCCTTGGAAGGTCCTGGGAAAGCCACCTCTGAAATGTTCCCTGCAAAAACGCAGGGATTGGTCCCTGTAGTCTCCAGGAGTCAGGGTTGATTGAAGCGTGGATGTAATAAAAGAGAACTGAAGGACACTGGAAACCCAAATTGCCTTTCCAAAGCTTGGAGAGAGAGAAAAAATTACAGCTCACTTTTTGCATCTACTCACTCTATCAGCTGGACCAGCTTGCCATAAATCCTGCGGGGGAATGGACCAAAACATTCCCATTTGTGTTGAATCACAGCCGTGCTCCACGCCTTCTGAACAGTACAAAGCCTCCTTCAGAAGCACCAGGCACGTCTTACAAAAGGAAGGTTAAGCCAGCCAAGGACACACAAAGAAACTGCAGCAAAGTAAAACTACTAAAAGCCTCCCACACCTTAAAAATATCTCGGATTTTTTGATGGGCAAGGCTTGCCAGAAATGTCAGACCTCCTTCAAAAGATAGTTGGTCATAGCATTCTTCTTAAACAGGTTGCTTGGCATGTCAAGACTAATTTATACAAGAAATGAGGGGTGCAGGGATGGAGATACATGAATTCATGTGTGATAAAGAAATATGGGGCAGAGATTTTTCTCCTGTCCCATATAATAGTGGAACTTGTGCTCACCCAGTTAAATTGGTTGGCAGTAAATTCAGCTCAGATAATATGAAAGATTTCTCCAAACGAATTAATTTATGGAACTTGTTGCTACAAGATTTCACGATGACCACTTGCTTCTATGCCTTCAAAATAGTTTATTATCTGGGCATGGAGTATCCATGCTGAAGTGCTACATATCACTGAATATCAGTTGCTGAGGGATAAAAATGGAGGAGAACGTAATATCTTGCTTATAGGCTTTCTAGAAACACTGTATTAGCCTCTACAGGAAGCAGGCTTCATCCAAAATAGCTCGTCCTACATTGTTACTTAAAAGAATAAAGATAAGTAAAATACTTCGTACACTTACCAAATTGATAAATAAGTAGGGAGGTTCACACTGGTGTTACCAGCTCCTGCAAATTTTAATCCAAGCTTGACAATTCCTTTAAAATGTATAATCAAACCTACAAAAACAAAAAGTGAAATAAAACTGCAAAAAACACACCCCTCATGTTTACAAAAGGTCATTTCTAACCCGTGTGTTAGAAAAACTTGGCAAATGCCAATAAGGAAAAAAAAAGATTGAAAGGCTTTGATCCATAACAAAGGAATAGCATCAAGGAATTTTTTAAAAAAAAGTTAAACATCATGACATAAACATACATCACGGAGTTTGGGAAGGGTGTGTTGCGAAGGGTGCATTTACTCTTTATGGGTTTTGAAGACTTGCACTGTCTACTTTCTTCCATTTCTATTTTTAAAGCCTGCAAACAGCAGAGACATAATCGCACCTTGCTTTTATTTATTTATTTATTTATTTATTTTTCCAATTTTGCTACCGCCCATCTCCCCCAAAAGGGAGACTCTGGGCGGTTTACAATAAAACCAATAAAATCAAGGCTATAACAACAACAATTAACATCTATAAAAACAATTACAGATATAAAATACAACAACTAGGTATAAAATCCAAGAGGTTTTTCATTTTGTATCTGTAGTGGGGAGAGAAGAGGAAGGAAGCAGAAAGAAGAGGCAAAGAAACTCTTCTTAAACAGAAAAGATGTTGTGGGACCTTTTGTGATTTTTTTGTTAAATCACATTTTCATGGAGTTCGTAAGCAAAGCATAGAAGAACGAACTAAATCATCTTTTTTTTTAAATTGTGTCTTTATTTGATGCACAATCACTAAGAAACCCAAACTTCCTTGTACAAGGACCAGTATAAAACTCATAGCACCAGCCCCAGTCCACAAATATCCCATGAACCATCACATACATACAGTCTCACGAGATGTGACACTACAGGTTTCTATGTTAATTGGGAAACTGCAGTTTCTACCTGAGCAGGGCTGCAGAAAAAGCTTGCTATTTTTAACTGCTGCCCTCGAGCTTCTTTTTAAATTCCCTTGATTGTTTTTGCTTATGTTTCTTTGGTTGCACAATCTGTGATATTTTGCCAGACAAAACAGCCTGGTTTGTCTCGATGTGTGTATGAATCCATAATTTATTGCCATACAGATCTACCAGGGAAAGGTATTCTTAGTTTTGTTGGGATCAATGTCTCCAATGATTACTTTGTTGGACTGAAGCCTATTTATATACAAGGAACTCTGAGACCGAGGAACAGATTGAAACAAATAAGAGTTATTTGGGGGGTGGGGTAAGCAGCAGCTAGGGAAAAGGGCTCATTTTGCACTATACCAAAAATTGCTGTCACTGGATAGCAATGAGGGAAAATGAAGAAAATCTAAATAGAGAGGTTCTTTTCCTCCACCACTTTCTATATAAGGCTGTATAAAATAAACAGAGTAAAACTTCCCAAATATTTGGGACTCTGGGGAAAAAATAAGCTTGAAGTAGCTATCTGACCACATTGGCAATTACTCAATATTAAGGTTAGTACCTACCTGCAGTTAATTATTCTCTGCCCTATTATTTCATACTTCCCCAAACAGTTGCTGAGTTTGGATGAGTCAGCAGCACAAAAGGATCAAGGCTACAGCTGACCACTTGTCCCCATAGAAAACATCAGCTGTGTATCAAAGGAAATAACACACAAAGGTCCTCCCAGTGATTACCACTGCTCTTTCCATCCTTTTAGAAATCTGCACTCTTTTGCCTTTATGAACTCCTCGACACACTTCCGAGCACCTGACCCTCTTTCCAAGGATAAAGCTGCACTGATTCTGCACTAGCAAACCGCACATGTGTTCTCAGCTGTGAATTATACTCTGCTAGTGCAGAATCTCAAAAGGCTTTTCAGGACATCAAGCATCTTACGTTCCCTTCCTTCTGTAAATTCTTAGCTCTCATAATACTTAACAGGTCAACCCAACACGGAATCCAAAGCAGCACACTCTCTCTTTAGGCAAACAAATATATTCCGTGTATTGAACTTTTACATGTATCACTTTCAGCTGTAAAGTACTACAACTTTTAATTGCTCTGCCTATCCTTTTAAGAAAAGAATGGGCAAAACAAAATCTGCAGGGAGGGAGTTTCAAAAGGTCTGTTAGCCAAAAAAATTCATTCAGGAATAATATAGTTTAAACAGGGATGCAGAACTGTTTTTAAGATAACTCCTAAAAATAGAAATGGGTGGGGACAGGCAACCTTTAACCGTGATTTAAGTAACTGCTACAAAATTCAAATTTTCCCTTGGTAAGCATTACAATTCACATGCAACTTTTAGAAGATCTCTAAAGCTACACCCAGGCTTTGGAGGGGCTTCATTGTTTAGTGTAAAAGAGGCTTCAAAGTGGGGTCATTTGGGAAGACAGGGCTATCCTGACCTTTAGTACATTTGCCCAATAAAAATAAATCAATTCAATGTGTGACCTTTAATTAAATTGTCACAAGTAGCACCATTCCTATTTAACAGTTTTTAATCACAAAGTATGTGAAAAAGCCTCTGTAAATTCTGCTGTTAGATTTTAGGGGCAACTCCACTTCAAAATAGAAAGATGTATCAATTCCCCACCACCACCTTCTGCTGTCTAAATGTGTTGGGACACTGCAAAGAACAAGATAATACTGTCATTCCTCCAAGAATGGCCACTGGGGGTTGGGCAGGGCTTCTCAACCTTGGCAAATTTAACATGTGTAGATTTCAACTCCCAGAATTCCCCAGACAAGGGGAATCTGGAAGTTGAAGTCCACACATCTAAAAGTTGCCAAGGTTGAGAAACACCGGGGTAGGGACTAAGGGCACTTTACAGCCAGACATCCAGAAAGGGACATATGCATCAGCTGTGTTTTCATGATAGGCTCATCTGTATTAACCCAATCGTGGTTTGAGTTGATCCGCTAGCCTGGGTTTAAACGGTATATGGAGCCATCAATTAACCACAACCCACTAGGCTGAACTGCATATCCACGCTCAGCCTTGGAACGCGGTTTCTTGGGATGACAGCTTCTCTGCGACCAGTCAGTCAGTTCAAGGGCCACTCTTAACGTGATGCGCCCCCCTACGTTTCCCTCACCCCAGGCAAGGCTCCCGGGTTCTCCTGTGCCTCTCCCTGGACCGCATCACAGCGCTTGGACAGAGGCCGAGGGGCTCAGCTCAGCCCAGCCCACCTGCGGAGGTCTCAGACAGGACGCCCGCAGAGCATCCCAGGCGACTGGAGGGAGTCGCTCGCTTCGGCTTCGCCTCCCGGATGCTCCCGAAAACGAGCCAGCGAGACAAACAAAAGGGGGAGAGTTAATCGCCTCCTTCTTAGGACGGCGGTGACTGGCCAAGACTCAGGTGAGCTCCTCCCCCCCTCCCCTCCCCTCCCCTCCCCTCCCCTCCCCTCCCTTCCCCCTCCCTCCCCTCCCTCCTCCCTCCCTCCCTCCTCCCTCCCCCCGCTTTCCTTTCTGCCCAGGGAAGAAGCCAAGCGAGGCTGGTCGGCGGCGAACGGTCCAACTCGCATTTCTTTTGATCTCACGCCGCGGGATACACCTTGGACCGCCCCGGGGCCCGGTTACCTAGACGACGTTGTCAGCAACCTTCCATCCGAACGCCGCGGACGTTCTGAACCCGCCCTCTCCGCCAGCCTAAGCCAATTGCGCGGCCCCTCTCAAACTGCTGGGGGTGACGTCATGGATGGCGAATTCTCCCCCCTCCCTTCTGTCTTCTTCCTCCCCCTCCTGCTGGCTGTCCCCGTTTGGCGGCGGAGCAGCAGCAATAATAGCCGGCAGAAGCGGCGGCGAGCACCGCGGGGCGGGTGAGGCAACCCGGCCCGGCCTGGCCGGCGCAGCATGGCTAAGCACCACCGCACACCGGCGCGCAGCTCGGAGCCGGTCATCGAGGTCAAAAGCAAGGTGAGCGAGCGCGTCTGCTCCGGGGGCTTGCAAAGAGGGGCGAGCAGATTTGCGGCGGCTCCAATCCGCGGGTGGCCAAGGAAGGAGCCCTCCGAGGCCGGCGGAGAGGCTGCGGCAATTTTACCGGTTCGGGGACGGACGAGCTGCAGGGCGAGAGCCTCCCGGCCCAGGCAGGCAGCGGCGGAATGTTTGCCCGGCTGGATCCGCCGCGCAGCAGGTGCACCAGGGAGCCGCCGCCGCTGCCGCCGCTTCCCGGGCTGGCGTTCGGTCTCTCGCACGGCTCGACGCGGCGCTCTCCTGCTGGGGGCGCGACGCATCTTGCTTATCTTGGGTGCAGCGCTGCGCCGGGCGCTTAAGCCCGGCCTAACGGATGGCGGTGCGGGGCGATTGTTTAATGTGCCCCCGCCCCGCAAGTCTTTCGGCGGTGCATCGGCGGCCAGATGGGGATTATTTGCTGCGATCTATAGGGATTTCCGCGCGCTGCTTCTGGGCTGCGTGTACGTGAGTAGCGATCGCCCAGAGTTGTTCTCCCAGGCGAAGAAAAACACCGGCGGGTTATGCAATAGTGCGGGGCTTGGAAACTGGGAGGGGGCGACGGCTGAGCTGATTTCTCGGTGGCAAGTTGCCCCTCAAGGATTGTGGGGGGGAGCGGTATCCGGACGCGCTGCACCGACCCGCTGTCAATCCAGGGATGCTGCTGGCTTTGCCTTCTTTGGGACTCTTCATAAAAGAGGGTATCCTTTATAATGTGCCCACCCCGCGAAAAAAAGGGGGGAAGCATAGGAGTGATTTGTCTTGGGACAGTGGAGTGGGGTTGGAAAGGGGCATCCCCCACCTTGGCCCAACCATGCATATGGAGGAATGGTTGCTCTGTGGTGCCCTGTGCCAAGGCCTGGTGATCTTTAGCCTCTCCACTTAAGTACCTCAACCAGCAAGTTCTCGGGAAGGTTTGACCATGCAAAAATGCCTCCTGGTCAGAGGAGACCAGCCTTCCCCCACCTGGGGCCCACAGAGGTGTTGGACTGCAACTCCCATCATCCTCTCCAGCCAGTGTGGTGTTATCTATATTGGTTGTAGCTGATAGAAGCTGCATTTCCACATTTCTGGGAAAGGCTGCTGCACTGTGACCTGGTTCACACAACCATCAGGTGGCTTGCTTGGGTTGATCATAGCATGTTGGACAAATTGAGACTCTGCTTTAAAAAACATGGTGTGTGGCTTGACATGTGGTACAAAGCAACTGGTTTATTCAAATGCAGCATAGTTAAACAAGCCATGGTGTAGTTTGATGTGCGATTCCAACCTGATTAATAAATGAATTGCTCCTAATTAATCCTTGTTATTACTGATTGTTGTACTGATTAGGAACAATTCACCTCTGTCTGAGGCAGCACTGAATAAGGAATCTAATTCTGTAAATTAGCCTGAAGGAACTGAGACCTTTGGCATGCAAATCTTGGGAGCTATCAATTATTTTAATATTGGGCCATATGTTGCTCTTTGTTCACATCTACCTTTGGAGAACATAAAATTCTTGGAACAAAGCAATCCTGCTGACCTATTTTAAAAGGAAAGTCTTCTGCCATTTGGATCCTCCAACAGGTTCTATGAAAGTTCTCCAGATGAAAAATGCAATCTACATAATGAGAAACAAATGTAACCATAAATAGTATAATAAAAACATGGCATTTATTTCATAATAGGAAAAAAATAACTATGTGATTGTTTGCAAGATGATAATGTATTAGACGATTGAAAAGTATCTGTGCAGTTGAAGAGAGTTAACAGGTAAAACTTACCTATGCAGGTACTGTAATGGGCTACTCAGAACATGGGAAAGAGGCTGGTAGTTTGCAAAATATTAAAAGCACATTCCTTTTTTATCTGGTAAATGGGAGGCCATCACCCCAGGGCATCAACAAGTGGTTAGCAAGAGGATCAAGAAAATCCCTAATGAACTTAGAAACAAACTGGGTGCTAAAGCAAATATATCCATTTGCCAAGATTTGTTTTACCTAATACCCTTTTCCCTTTCAGTACATCTAGTTTTAGGTTGTGAGCAGCTGCTAAGGCTTGACAGGTGCCTTCCAGGTGTGTTGAAAGTCCCCAAATTGTGAGCAGTTGGCTGAAGATACTCAGAGCATAGAACTAACATATTTGAAGGGCACCAGTTGGGAAAGGCTTCATCAAGGAAAAAGCGTTCCTTTTCCGTCTGGGTGATCCTGTTGATTGCTGGGCTCCATGCTGGCTGGAAAGACCAGAAATTCAAGGCATGACTGCAGTCAGCTGTGATTTAAGTCAAAGGTTTTGATAGCAGGAAATGGGCTAATGAGTTATACTAAGTATAAATATGTAAAGGGGACTTGCTGATTCCTTGTAATAAATCTTAAATGTTCCGAGCATGTAAACAAAATGCAATTCTAACTACAGCAGATTGTCCCAATGCTGGACAAATATTTTCTAGTAAAATGACCAGCTGCCATATCCATTTTTTCGTTTAAGCAGAAAATATAAAAGAGAAAATGCTGTGCTGTATATATTTGTTGTCTGAAAACAACTTTTACTCTCTTCCTTGAGCACAAGGCTATCTATCTACTCAGAATCAACTGCATGTCTGTACAGTATTTAGCAGCAGCCCCAAATGGTTAAAAACAATTCTGAAATGCCAATATCTTGTTGGATACTCTGTCCTTCAGAACTGTTAGGGACTGCAACTTTCAGGCGTATTAAGGATGCTACAGGGTGTTTTGTTCACATCACACTAAGCCCTGGTTTGTTTTAATTGTAATTTGACTAACTCACAATTGGTTGTGTTCACACATTGCTTACAAGCCAACCTCAGTTTACCCATCACACTAAGCCAAAACCAAACAAAGCCTATTAATGGCTTGGTGTGAGCAAAGGGAGTGTTTTGCTATGTGTTTGTTTTCTCCAAACAGGGTAAAAAAAGTTTTCATTTGAGGAGAGAGAATGATGAATCAAAGGAAAGCCCAAAGTTCTTTGCTGCTTTGAAAAGTTCTCTCCAAGGCCAAGTTTCTGCTGCCTTGGTTGAGCGGATTTATCAGTTTGCTATTCTGTGTCTGACTGTTCTCTCTTCCTGGGCAGTTTGAGGCTGAGTTTCGCCGCTTTGCCATGAAGCGGTCCAGTGTGGGTGGTTTCCAGGAATTCTATCAGCTGATCCAGAGGGTGCACCAAATCCCCTGTTCAGATGTCCTCCTGGGATATACAGACATCCATGGAGATCTGCTTCCCATCAACAATGACGACAACTATCACAAGGCACTGTCATCTGCCAATCCCCTTCTCCGGATCATCATCCAGAAGCGAGGTAGGAGGCACCTTGAGGATTAACTCCTGCTCTTTAATGTACTCTATTTCCACTGAGGTATGCTTTTTTCTTCAAAGCATTTTTCAGGAGTAAAACTGAGGGCAATTGTTTCAGGTCCCTATCAGCTGAGGAAGATTAACAAACTTCATTCAAGATAGTAAAATGAATCAATTATTATATATTGACAGCAATTTCAACATTTTTGAGTTTCTGTGCCCATTCACAATTACTGTGCCATTGACTGCAGGGGAAGAAAAAAATGATAAAGAAAATATATGATGGGGATGCAATCAGAAGAAAGGGAAGGGAAGCTCAAATGGACATCATCCCTGATGTACTTACTCTTGCTCAATCCCATTAGTAGTGAATCTGGGACACTCTGGATGTTGATGATCCACAACTCTTAGGCAGTCCCAGGAAGTATGTCCAATGGGGAGGAATGCTGGGAATTGCAGTTTAGCGACATTCGAAAGATAACAGCTTCCTTATCTTTGCCCACTGCAAATGCCTGAATAGGGCTATGGCGTTAGTAATAGGACTTCTAAAGGTCAGAAGAGAGAATGTTACTCCAAATTAAGAGTGTTTTTTTTTAATCCATTAGTACTGTTCTTTGATGGGAGATGCTGTTTTACACGGGAGAAAAGTTTGCTTGCCAAAACACTTGGAGCATTTAGCCAGGCCATAGGAAAGTATGGACTGGTTATGTGTGATCCTTATAAGGCAATATTATTAGTTACAACTTAGGATCTTTTAATAGCTTCAGTATCACAGTCTTTTCCCTCTGAATCCGGGCACTGGAACAGATTCTCAAATTCAGGAGGGCCCCGTTTTGTCAGAGAGACAGTTGACTTTATCTGTGCAGTAGCAGCGCCCTCTTGCTTTAAAGAAGAGAATATAGATTTTATCTTTGGAGACAACAGAATGAAACTTGCAAACCAATACAGTGGAATCAAAGTTGTTTGTGGACTGAAATCCAGACAGCTGAAATTTGTTATGCAGATTTTGAAAAACGGCATAAATGTATTTGTCCAACTTTGATTTGACTCCATCAGAGTTTAGGTTTTTGCATACTAGTAGTTTTCATTCCAGCATTGGAAGGATTGGAATGAGGGTACAAAAAAATCAAACATTGGGGAGCCATGTGAAGATACTATCCCAGACATTCAGAATTGAATTTATGCCTGCTGTTAATTCATGGTTTATTCAAGCTTGGTTTGATGCTACGCCCTAGTTGTCTGGGTTTGTACCACATGATAAGTAAAAATCAAACAAATAACTTTTCTTAGCACAGCCTAAAATTCCTGACCTGCAGTACAAAAACATTCTTAGCCCCTGATTTGCCATTTCAGGATCTTCAAAAACCTCTTCTGAAAATGATCGTATTCTGCTGCCTAACAAATGTCACTGTCTTGGGTGAAAAGTCTTTTGACGGACTTTCTTAACAAACAGTAATAATAAGCATCACATTCCAGACAATACCAGGCTGTTGGCCCTAGCCCTTACTTTAATTTCTCACAAGGCCTCTAAAATAATGTTCCAGTATATCGTGGAAAAGTAAAAGCCAGTTAATCACAGTTTACCAGGGTTGTGTAAACTACCAGGTCTGAAAAACGTTTTTAAAAAAGGGGATCTGGAACAGGCAATGGTGGTAGAACCTCAGGCAGAGCAGTGGGAACTTGGCAGCTACTGGCAAAAAGTTGCTGGTATGTCTCTCTGCAGTTGGATTTCAATTTCACTGGTCTGTTGTCATCCGGAAGCAGCAGTAAAGTTGATGAGAGGATTGATGTGATTTATTTTGGAATCGGTGTGCATATCAGAGATTGCCACTGCTGGGAACTTGCCAGAATCCAACTCTTCTCTTTTCTTCCACTCTTCCTGTCTCTTCGAAGCCCCACAAGGAGTGGAAACCTTCATTGTTTCTAGCTTCTTGTGTGTGATAGCACCATCTGAGCTGAGCTGAGAGATGATAGGCAGGGAGAAATTCAAATTCAAATATCTTTATTACGGTCTTTGACCAGCCTTTACAATAGATGAAAAATAGTTTAGTCCAGCATTTTGTTATAAGGAAAAAGGAAAACAATAAAACAGTGAAACAGTATATCTAATTAAAAGTTTTGCACAATTGTATAACTTGATAAAAATATTTGGCCACCAGTGTGTGAGTGTACAGTCAGCATCCCTTAAAAAGAAATAAACATAAAATCTATCAGGATGACCCTCAAATTTAGAGATGATTGGGGGAGATCAGAGCATGTCTTGGGCATCATAAAAAGGACACTGTATGAGGACATGGGCAAGAGTTTCTACCTCCCTGGATCCACAGGGGCAAAGTCTCTGTGAATAAGTCCCATGAAATCTTCCTGCCAGCAGTGCTGAAGGGAGGGCATCAAAGCAGGCTCAGGAAAAGGCCCATCTCTATTTGCTTAAAGTTAAATTGTATAGACACCCTGCAGTAGTGGGTTTGTGGCTATCTAGAATTTGGGAACACTGGTGATATCATTTTGGTGGTCAAGGGAGAAAAATAGCCACTTGGAATGGGAGACTGATGGATGACATCTTGTCTAAGGCTCTTGCAAAACCCAGAGCTGACACAGCTTGGGCCACTTCATGGGGTGGGAAAAAGCTTCTGCTGTTCAACACAGGCTCCCAGGCTAAAAATAAGCTGCTGCACCAAAAACACAGTGATATTTATAACTTGGAATTTGTCTCTGCCAAGGTTCTCCATTTAGGCATGGCAATCTGGAAAGGCATCCTTCTTTTTCTTTCTCTTTCTTCTGCTTTGGGAAGATTTGAAGACTGGATATTACATACTCTGCTGAGAGGTTTTCCACCATCTTTCACTGGACAAGCAGGCTGGTAAACAGTATGCATCTGTTTGCCTACAGGGAGCAAGAATTTCCTCCAGGCAACCAGGCAGGATAAATTATAAATGGAAACAGCACTGGTATTTTATTTTTTCCCCCTCCTTCAGGATGAAAGAGGGGAAAAAATAATGTATCTGGGGCATTAAAATATCTGCGGTCTATATACAGCTAGCTCCTTTTGGGAGATGAGTTTGCAAGGCTGCATTGTGTTGCTTCTGTTTGTGAAGTGGGGCACCCACCAGGTCATTGTGTATTCCAGGTATCTGTTTGCTTGTTTTCTGGGGTTCACATTCTTCCATTTTTATAAGTTCAGATGGTGAATGCCACTTTGCTCCCGGCTATTATTAGCAGAGTGCCAGCTTTATGGCAGCAACCTGTTCAGACTTGGCAGGTCAGGTTTCTCCACAAGCAACATACAGTTTGTCACAAACACTCCTCTTGGTCTCAGGATGATTAATCTGTCCTCTTACCTACACTTGGAAAAAAGAATTGTGAACAGTATAAATGAGACTTCCATCTGTTGGGGATGACATCAACTCCAGATCCTTGCTATTAATCTTGCTGTTTGGGCTTAGCTGGAATCAGCATGAAACATCTGGAGAGTACCATCTTGCCTATTCCTAATATGGGGATCTCTGGATTTCTGTTTGTTTTACACAGCGATAATTAACCTGTGAAATTCATTACCCCACAACGTGGTGATGGTCACTGACTTGGATGGCTTTAAAAGAGGATTGGATATTTTCATGGAGGGCAGGTCTGATGAGTAAGCTTGGTCTTGAAGGCTCCATGTTACATTGGGCTGGGGGCAGCATACTGTAATTCCAGCTCCCAGTTGCAGGGAACATGGAAGGAGCGGGGTATATCTTCAACCTCCTACTTGTGAGTATCTGCAGGCATCTCGCTGGCCCCACAAGAAAGAAAATGCAGGACTGAGAAGGGCTTGGCTTGATCCAGCTAGGTCGTTCCTAGGTTCCAAATCCATTTTATGACACAAGAGACCCCATAGCTCAAACCTGCCCCTTTGCTGCTTGCATTTTTTCTGTCTTGGGCTTAATACACAGGATTCATTCATAAATTGTATCTTACCCGTATCTCAGTGGCTTCTCCGTATAAGATATATTCCAATCTTATCACATTACATTGCTTCTTTTCGCTACATGTTATTTCTGTGGAGGTCATTTCCTACTATCTCTTTTGTTCTCAAAACCAGCTCTGAAGTCGGCTAGGCTGACAGAGAGAACTGTTCAATTTGTACATCACACTCAGCCATAAAATGGATAGACAGCTGCTTCTTCCTGTCTCCAAGTTCTTCAGGGGTCAGTAGTTCAACCTGCCCCAATCTGGAATCCTTCATGTGCATTTGATTACACCTCCAAATGTTTAACCATGGCTCTGCAGGTTGGGTGATGGGCATTGTAGTTAATGCATCCGCTGGTGCATGGAAAATTTTAAGTGACTGATCCGAGGCCCCTGCTTGAAAAGTCGGCTCCTGCATCCTTCCTTACAAGGAATTCCTTTACGGGTAGTCTTCAGATCTTGCCAGCTCTTTTGCATTCTCACATCCCTGTTCTGATGGCATAAACCTGGCAGAAGTGTGAGAGTTGTTGGTGTTTTCCTTTTGTACCTCCATTTCCCATTGCTTAGGAGAGAAGCAGAGTTTAAAAGGCACACACTCAGTGCTGTTGTTACCTTTTGGCAAATTATAGTTGGGTTAGTTACAAAGCAAATGTCTCTTCCTTCTCTCTTCCCAACTCTTTACGTGCCAGACTTTTTTTTTTCCTCCCGGATTTACTATTGTGGCGTATCAATTTTTAAATAATAATTTCAACTGTTTATACTGTTGTGTGTATTTGTGTCTTGTACTCTGCTTAAATGCTAACGTGTAGATTATTTTAGATTAGCAAGCATTTAACTAAGTTATCATATGGCATTTAGGACAGAAACACCCCGTCTCCCTTTGTATCCCCTTGTTCAGTATGGAAGAACTAGCAGCCTAAACATCTGTATTTCTGGGGCTTTGGTGAAGGTTATTTCTGCTGAATTCTTGCAGGATTCAAATACGCTGGTTGCCCCCTTTCCCCTTTGTCCAGGGCACTGGCAGTTGTGATGGTTAAGTGCTGTGGCCCTTTGTGTTCTGAGCTGAGAGCTACAGAGGAATGCCTGCAGGGCACAACTCAAAGCGTGATTAAAACTGAATTATTCATATCCCTTCGCAGTCCTCCCAGCCTGGTGCCATGTAATCCTAGAAGAAGCAAATGTGGTTCAGAAGTAGGGTGAGACTCTCATCTGGGTCAAGGAGGAGACACTTCTGGGCAGAATAAGATCTATGCCACATTTCAGCTGGATTTGTCTTCTAGTGCCTACAGCAGTGTTTCTCAACCTGAGCAACTGTAAGACGTGTGGGCTTTAACTCCCAGAATTCCCCAGCTTGGCTGGGGAATTCTGGGAGATGAAGCCCACACGTCTTAAAGCTTTTCAGGTTGAGAAACACCGGCCTATGGAAATGGAATTCTTGTCTCTTGAGATCCTTCTCCCCGTTGCTTTTCATCTTGCACAGCAGTCCCCTGCACAGTATGGTCAGTATTCAAATGTGCAACTGTAAAAGCCCCGTTATCAAAACTTTTTTTTATCCCCACCCCAATCAGGCAGAAAGTTCCCACAAAGAGAGTAACTAATATACTACAGTATACTAACTTTTCATGAAGGGGGAAAACACTTGCCTTATGTAACATAGATAAGCAGCTAATCCTGTGGTGGTGAAGCCATGTGGTCCATCGCTGTTCCTTGCTTAGAGAACCTCAAAAATGACACATCTGGCTGATGTTTTTCCTTCCCAGCCAGGAACCACCTTTGCATTTGGATACTGTACATTCCCAAATGCTAAACTGTTCTCATATCACAAAACCATCCGGCACTTTCAAAATATCCAGCATTGGGAGAAAGCTAGCACACAGAAAAGATAGATCATTTGGTGACATGAAGACACGTATGGTTGGAAAAGGTTGCATCAAGAGATGGAAATCCAGTGTTTGGCACCTAGTATTGGTGGGTAGCTAATAGGGATAGACAGGTAACATTGTTCTTAAATGGGCAGAGTGGGTATGTTTGTGGGTACAAATATGCATGCATGCACGCACACACACATGGGAGGTGATATGTGGCTGGAAAGCATGGATTTGGGATCTGTGCCAAGAAACTGGGCCAACTATCATTACTGTGGTTCAGAATAGCTGAAAGCTACAAGTAGCACAGCAAAGGATACGGAGGTGGAACTGAAGGATACGGATAGCTGGAAAAGAGAAATTGCACTTGTGACACTTGCTTGTTTTTCTTTCCTTGCAGCAGAAGCCAATGCCAGCGTCTTTGCCTCCAACTCACTGCAGCGGAAGAAAAAGGGACTGCTGAGGCCAGCACATCAGCGGGCCAAGCCACACTTGTTGATTGGGATGCCTCAGGACTTCCGCCAGATCTCCTCCATCATTGATGTGGACATCTTGCCCGAGACCCACCGGCGTGTGCGGCTACATAAACATGGGTCCAACAAGCCTTTGGGCTTTTATATCCGGGATGGGGTCAGTGTACGAGTGGCCCCTCATGGTGTCGAGAAGGTGCCTGGCATCTTCATCTCCCGCTTGGTCAAGGGCGGCCTGGCAGAAAGCACTGGACTGCTGGCTGTGAACGATGAGATCCTCGAAGTCAATGGCATCGACGTGGCAGGCAAGTCGCTGGACCAGGTCACTGACATGATGGTGGCCAACAGCCACAACCTCATCATCACTGTCAAGCCAGCCAATCAACGCAACAACGTGATCCGCAGCAGCAAGGCTTCGGGCAGCTCCGGCGTGTCCACGGACAGCACCCCCAGCCAGCAGACACCCAGCCCAGCTTCCCAGTATCTGAGCAACTGTAGCACAGCTGAGGGGGAAAGCGATGAAGAGGGAGACCTGGTCATTGAGAGTGACTTGCCTGCCAGCTGCCCCAACGGGGGTCTCCTTGACAGCCTGCAGCACAGCCTGTCCCTCTACAGCTCTCAAGGCTCGCTGCCCTCCCTGAACAGTCACAGTGGCAGCGGGAGCCCCTTCCGGGGCAGCCGAGCGGGCAGCCTCCAGGAGGATGGCACTGTCATCACGCTATAGCCTTTGGGATAACAGTCTCTCCTTCCCGTTCTACTTGAAGCACGGCGTTTCTGAGGTCAGTCTGGAAGGGACCCATCCCTGGCCATTGGAGGTAAGATCTAGAGACTGGAACCCAAGGCTCGCCCTCGCTGACCCGGACCTGCGCCCCACCGTCACGCACCTGCGCTGCTTCCTGCGACCAAGATGACAGCGGCAGTTGCAGTGAGGGACCAGCCCACCTTCCCCCAAATCTTGGCTGCCCCAGGCTCCCTTCCCTTCCCAGGGAGCTAGAGGGACAGGCCTCCTGTCACTTCCCCCTTCTTCTCTTCAGCCTCCACCTGCATTCCAGGAAACCAAGAGGGGGCTTGCCTCGTTCACCCCCAAGCCCTGCCTCCACCAACTTCTCATGGAATGTTTGATTTTAGGTGTTTTTATGACATGTGTCACAGATTAATATATTGCAACAGACTATTAAACCATGGCTTTTTTTTTTAAAGTAGTGCTCTTTCACATTATTTTTGTTTTAAGAAACATGCTGTAGGGGTAGGAGAAGGAGACAAAAGAAAGGGAACAACCCTGGGAGAGAGAAACTGGATTGCCCGTCTGGGAAAAGGGCACCTCTGTCCATTCGAATTGTTAGCTTGGCCAGTTCAGCGGAGTGGAGGCACCCCAGCAACTGCCCCTTCTTCAGTCTCTGGCAGTGTTTCTCATGTGGGGACTTCCCCATGCTGGCTGGGGAATTCTGGGAGTTGAAGTCCCCACATCTTAAAGTTGACAAGGTTGAGAAGCACTGCTCTATGGCATGCAAATTAGGGACAAAGCCCCCACCCCCATTAGCAAGAAATACTCCCAGGGCTTTCAGTGAAACTGAGCAAAGACACCTGCATGAGATAATATGAAGTACTATGCTAATATCATGCTAATGAAGATTCCCCCAAGATGGCCTTCTCCTCATCATGATGATACTAAATGCCTGCTAGTAGGACTTGTAGGTATGTGTGGAGAGGTGGTAGATGGCTAAGGGAATTGCTCCCCTGGGCTAAACTTTTATTTCCATTTTCTAGAAGGGAAGCCATGTTGGCCTGCAGTGACAACAGGGAACCTTCTGGCACTTTAAAGACTGATCTTGTAAGTCAGCCATCTGCCTGACTATGGAGTTGTAGTTCCATATCTCTGTAGGGCCCCAGGTTGGGAAACTAACTTATTTCTCATTAAGGTGCCAGGTCTTGATGTATATATTGTGTTCTTGATGTACGTATGGGTCTTTGCGAGGTGAAAGTCTCCCTACCCTGCTAAACCTCCTCCTCCTGTCTTTTCATTAATGATTAAGAAATGGTTACGATACATTTGCTTAAATCTTCTTCAGCAAAAAATAAAAAAATCTGAAGAAGAGAGATACTGATTCTTTTAAGCCAAAACTATTGATCCCAGCAAGTCAGTGTTCTCTCCTACAGCAGGCTTAATTGCACTCGAATGACTGGTCGTGCAGAAACTTAATTTACTGTTTTAGATTGCAGACACACAGATTCTTCTTGTTCACTTTAACGCTCAACCAGCAAAGAGATGCAGCCTGCAGGGTTTGGAGTCTGGCTAAGCATTTATATATCTATCATCTATCTATCTATGGTATAGCCAACATTTTCATTGTTCTTGCTGCCCAGCAATGTTCCAGAAAGAACTATGAAGCAGCCAGGATGTAACAGTCAATGAATGGGATTTAAAATGTTTACAAGTTAGTCCTCCATATAAATGCCTTGTTGAGTCCCAGGTTCATTGACCATTTATCTTCAGCTGCCCAAGTAAAAATTCCATTGCCTGGAACCTTGACAGACTTGACTGCCCCCTTAGAAGACTGATGTTCTCTTATTCTGCTAACGGGACCAAGTCCATCTCAACTCAGTGGCAATGTCTGGAAAGATGCTGGGAGCTGTGCCCAAGGCTTTTGGTTAGGGGCTGCAAGTTGCACATCTTTGATCTATAGGAACAGGGGCCATTGTGTTTTGATGTCTCTTCTGTCTTAGCACTCTACACCTAGTGGAAAACTTACATCTTGCTGAGGATGGCAGACAGATCAAGATGGAATAGTACAGCATCTCGTACTGTATTACAGTAGGAGACTAAAACTGCTTTAGTGAAGAAATTAAAGCAGATCACTAACCTCTCAATTTAGGGTAAATCATTGATTGTTTCAGTATGTCCAAATAACTTATTGATACAGGATACTTGGACTACGTAGAAGCTGTCTTTATTCCAAACCTTGCATGGTGTAAGCAGAAAATGTAATGTGCAGCAATTAGCTTAACTCATTCCAGACTAGCTAAGGGCACTAACCGCAGAATAAACACTTGGTTTCAGTCCTTGATTTGCAGTGAAGCTTCTTCAGACATTTACTGGGTCTACCAGTAGATGGCAGCAGAAACCAGATCAACAAAGGTCAGATACAAATTCATCAGAGGCTGAAAAATTCTGCATTCCACCCCCCCCAGTTCTCATTGAAGTTGCAAAAGAATGTACTTCTGAAAGTTCCTTCAAAGGAGAAAAATCACCCTAACTGAGATTTGCAGGACCACTATTCAGATTAAAGGGAACTGTTTGATGCACTGAAAAGAAAAAAGATTGACACCACCAACAACGAAGAATCCTTCCAAATTGCTCATGAAGGCTCTCACAATTTCCAGCTTACTTACAAAACCTGCTTTATTTGTTTAAAACAGTCCAATCATTTAAATTAAGAATGCGCACACTCCTCTACACTTGCAGAGCTGCTGAGTATACTTGTGAGCTGAGAATGTGTGCTTTTTCTTTTTAAAAAGCACTCTTTCCCCTTTGCCTGAAAAATAAGACATGCTTAAGGAGGTTTATTTGGGAAACAACTCTTTTGGCCCATCATAAGCTGTTCAATTCCAGCTTTCATTATCCTAGGTCTTGGCTTCCACCACCTGGACGATTATAGGTTCCCCATGCCTGACTAAGACACCCAGGTTTGCTTCCTCACGCTGAAAAGAATCAGTACTTACAGCAAGAACAAGAGACAACGGGGCAAGATAAACCTCCTTCAAGGTGACCACCATGAGAAACCAAAGCCACCTGGCTGAGTGCAAGTGGGTGAAGAGGCTGAGCACAACATCACCTCCGTGCCTAGGAGTCCAACTTGATGAAGACTTTGGCTCGGGAAAAGATTTTGAGTGCCTCTTCAATCTGTGACAGCTTCTTCTCTAAAGAAACTCGCCGGGTTTGAACACTCAGAGTATCAATTCTCACCGGAAGCAACAGGAGGTCCTTCAGGAGCTTCTCTTGGCCTACAAGCAAGAGATGGGGAGGAAAAGGAGCATCATCAGTGTGCAATTCTGACAGCCTGTCCGCTTCAGAGATCTCAGTTGACCCATAAACATGTTGTACCAAGCCGTCATGTTGTTTATTTGGTTTCAGGGTAGTTGGTTGTGTGAACTCAGCCATTCTGATTTGTGAGCCGATGCAAATTGGGGATATCTACTTAATCATTTTGACTGGCTTTCCCGAACATGATGCCCTACTACACCGCATGGTTTGCTGAATAAAGCACAACTCGTTGGATTCACGAAACTCACTAAGCCATAAATGCCAAGGTTGAGAAACATTGCTCTATGGCTTTGCTCACTACAACGTGCTTAGCTTGGCTACCAAATTTACCTATTTTCTACATTTGCACAATACACTGAGCTATGCAAACAGGCTGGGTTCCTCCAACACGCTAGAACCACAGAAGGACAGTCTCAGGTGAGCGTAGCCCCCAGCTCTTTTCTTAGCCTGATTAAGTGTGTGTGGTCCACGTCTATAAGGAAGCTTCAGAGGGTTTCACCTCCACTCATCTTACTCTCTCTGAGATTCTTGAGTGTTTCCAGCCGCTGGCTCTCAGGCATCATGGCATGGCCGGGTGGCGTGTCAGGGTCAGGCGTGTTACGCAGGCGCTCCTCAGCCTCTCTGCGCCAGTGGTCCTTCCTCTCTATCAGGCTAGACATAGCAGAAAAAGGAACTCACTCACAAGAACTGCAAAGCAGAGACAACATCCAGAGCAGGAAGGAAGGAAGCACAAGCAAAGAACCAAGATGCTCCCTTTTTCTGGCATGGTTATAAACCCGGCCTTTCAGCCATGGAACTCGGAGGAGGTGATAACTACAAGGAAGCTGTACAGTAGTAGGATATAGCAGAGCTGTGCAGTGGAAACATGGTTGTGGAAGGCAGCTGCACAGTCCTGGGAAAAGACACGACTGCTTTAAAGAGCTGCAGACTGATGTTCGGTCTGCTCTGAAGCACCCTTTTTGAAACTGGATCCAAAAGTACAGATTTTAGTTTCTAGCACTGATAGCAAAGCAGTGCAAAATAGGCTGTCAAAGCAGAAAACTCTTACCTTTTGGTTGGTTGGTTTGTAAATACATGTTTCCAGGCCTTATGTTTCCAAAGCTAGGTTTGACTGTTTGGAAAGAGCATTCTTGGAAACAGTGTTTCTCAATCTTGGCAATGTTGAGCATGCTGGCTGGGGAATTCTGGGAGTTGAAGTCCATACATCTTAACGTTGCCAAGGTTGAGGGACACTGCTCTGAAATATTAAAGTACCAGAGAGGAGTGGCTATCCAAGATTTCCAGGAGGCCACTCCTTGCCCTCTGCTAAAGGACAGCACAGCTTTTCTCAATCTACCACCCTCTAGATAGGCTGGCATGCAACCTGTATCATCTCAGGCAGCCCAGAGAGCATACTAGCGGGGGACGTGGCCTTTCTGCTTGGTGTTGTACTCTTCCAAGTCCTTCTGCTTCTGCTCCAGGACTTTGGTCATTGACTGCAGGGAGCGTGAGCGTTGCATCGAGGCTCGTTTTGCATTTTGGGCATTGTGGCTGACAAAATCCACCTTACTGCTCTTCTCCTGGACCTGGAATGGACAAAAAGAGGGCATAGCAAGCAGAGAGCTTCTGTGGGGTGGCAAGCTAGAAATGGCTAGGTTCACCCACTGGGCCAAGTCACTGTTGTTTAATCATGGTTTACTGCAGGGGTGGGTAATTTTCTTGGGGCCAGAGCTTTGTGGAGGGTGGTGTTTCAGATATGGGTTGCCCACCCCCATTTATCAAACAAAGTATGATGGCTGGGTGTGTAAAACGAATAGAGGCAAACTAACCGCAGTCTGGCTTAGGGCATCTGGTATGCCCAGCTGCTTTCTGAGTTTACCTGCCACAGTAAGCCACACTTGTTTTAGCCACGCATTGTTGAACAAGCCACAATCTGGGTTCACATGATACGTAACAGTGCCACAAAGCAAACCATATTATGGCTCAGCATGTCGGAGGCAGCACATTGCATTTTGTCATGTTTTATTGGTCATATGAGAACCAGTTGGGTGTAGTGGTTAAAGGCACCAGGCTTGAAACCAGGAGACCGTGAGTTCTAGTCCTGCCTTAGGCACGAAGCCAGCTGGGTGACTTTGGGTCAGTCATTCTCTCTCAGTCCTCGGAAGGAGGCAATGGCAAACTACTTCTGAAAAGCCTTGCCAAGAAAACTGCAGGGACTTGTCCAGGCAGTCTCTGAGAATCGGACACAATTGAATGGACAAAAAAAAAAAAGGCTATTCAGGGCAAAGGCAGCATTTTAGGTGTGGTGATGGTAGGTTCAGTATATCTTTGCTGCACTGCAAATAGATGAAAATTCTCCATTTGGAGCCAGAAAAATAACCTTTGGCAAAGAACTAAGGCAGTGTCTGTTGCAGTAAGCACATTCTCAAACTATATTATGGCTCAGCATGTTGGGTGGAGGCAGCACGTGCCTTTTGTCATGTTTTACTGGTCCTATGCCCCCTTTTCCTTCCTTCCCTCTCTCCCCTCCCCTCCCCAGTACACACATACACACACCTTGATGCTCCCATTCTGAGCCTGGGGAGCTCCTGAGTCCATTTCACACAACTGGGAAGGGCTGGGGGACAGTGATCGGCGCGGATGAATTCCTGTGCCACAGCGAGAATAGGCCTTCAAGTACTTCTGAGCCTCTGGATTGGAAGGACTGGGATCCTCCTGCGAAACCGAAAGAGAAGAAACAGCTCCTTGAGAGAGGAAGGTGGAAAAAGTACTGTGTGGCCAGAAAAAGTTCCCAGCTGAAAACTCAGAGAAAGCTCCATTGAAGTTCCAGTGCCCTCAGTAAATGTAATACTGCTCAGTTTATTCCATCTGGTCTCGTCCTCACCCCGTCAGACTCTGAATTGTGGCTCATGACCCCATTCTGGGGACATAATTTATGTCCCTTGGAACTGGAGCCAAGCACACTTTAAGAAAGGCTGTTCCTCGCCATCCCAAGTGCTCCGTCAGCAGCAACAGCCGTCACCACAGAAGAACAGAAATGCATTAAATCAACAGACACATTTGGTTCAACGCTGGCAAGATTTGTCCTATTTCTTGGCACGTTCCCACCTTCTGTTGCCACGTCAAACAGACCCATTCTTTGGGACAGACATTCTTCTCCCCCTTCCTGCAACTTGTTCTTGCACAGCAGATGAGACAACCCGTCCTGCTACTCTTGGTGGCAGGCCAGGAGAGCAATGGATGGAAACTCGAACCCAGTTTGCTACAAAAAGCAGTTGCTTCCCTGAATGGAAGGCTGGGCTGGTCCCCTCTTCTGTATCAAGGGCTGGCAACCAAGTTTGTGTGGGGAACCTCTGATCCTCCAGGTGCTGAACTATATCTCCCAGCATCTATAGCTGTCAATGGTGAGAGAAGCTGGCAGCTGTTGTTCAAAAACATCTAGAGCTCCATACCCATGGGGCAAAGTAGGAGATCTACTGCCAAGCCTGTTCCCGCATTGGTATTGTCCTTGCTAGATGGCAGGGTTTTTAAAAATTTATTTATTATTTACTAGATCGATGTATATAGCTTTCCAATTGATACACAACTCAAGGCAGCATACAAAGATAAAACCAACACACAATAGTGTCAACAAAAACAATGAAACCTATCACAAATGAGGCAACAGATCCAACCCCCAAACAATCAAAATTAAAATTGTATTTATATCCTGCTTATCCTTTGGATTTCAAGGCAAAATACATAAAGTAGCTTGGACAGAGTGTGAGTGACTGTGGGGGCCTGAAGCTGAATTTTATTTATTTATCAAATTTGTCACCACCCATCTCCTCCCACCGGAGGGACTCTGGGCGGTTTACAACAAAGTACTCACTAAAGTAAATATATTGTTTTATAATGCCTTATAAAATTACATATCATTAATAAATATAAATAAGAGTAAAGTCCAGATGGCTGTGATTTCGTTCAGTCTTTGCATGGAAGGGGTACTTCAAGGCACTAGCCAACCCCAGGCATGACTGTTCTCCTCCCCGCCCCAGGCCAGGTGGCAGAGACAGGTCTTCAAGTTCCTCCGAAAGGCCAAGAGCGATGGGGCTAGCCTCATCTCCAGGGGCAAGATGTTCCAAAGGGCGGGCGCTACTGCAGAGAAGCCTCGCCTCCTGGACCCCGCCAGATGAAATTCTCTTACAGATGGGGCCTGCAGCATGCCCTCTCTGCAAGATCGGGTGGGATGGGTTGATGTAATGGGGAAGAGGCGGTCCCTCAGGTAACCTGGCCCCATGCCATGTAGGGCTTTAAAGGTAATAACCAACACCTTGAATTGGACCCGGAAGCAAACTGGTACCCAGTGCAGCTCGCGCAGCAGCGGTGTTACATGTGCCCTTCTGGGGGCGCCACAAGTAGACCACGTGGCCAGGTCCCAGTGCAGCACTTTAACTCTGTGTTTCCCAACCTGGGCAACCTCCCAGATGGGTGGACTTCAGGTTCCAAACTCCTCAAGCTATTGCCAAGAATTCTGGGAGTTGCTCTGGTGAAGAGACACTGCCTTAACTGATACACCAGACTGGTTCTCCACTGCACTAATTAAGGGCAGCAAGGAAATCCCAGCGTGGCCTTGGTGGTACCTGCAACTTTGCCTTGACTTTGGATTCCACATTTTCATACTTCTGTGACTTCCACAGGGCTTTCACAGGCTTGGGCTGGCTCAGCTCCCGGGCTTGTTCTTTCTCCCTGCACTTCCGCTGGATCTCTCTCATACGCCTCAGATTCTCCTTCTCGTGGTCTTTGTGGTCCCTGCCTGCACCGAAGGAAAAAGAAAGCTGCTTTGGATGTCCTCATGGACAGGACGTCACTGAAGACATCCTGGCCATACCTGCTCCACAATATCTCAAGAGAGTAGAGGGTAGGGCAGGCATGGGGAACGACAGGCACAGTTGGCAGCTGAGACAAAACTCTACCAACATCTGTTGAATCTGGCTATCTATAGGCAGCCACTCCACTTACGCTTGGGCCTCAACTCCTCGAAGAAGGAGATCTCGTCTAGCTTCAGGAGCACACCCACAGTGCCCTTCCGTCCCATCTCCAAGATGTCCTTGGCGTTGGGCTTAATTCGTGGAGGAGGCTGTGGGCAGCGAGCACTGTAGCATCCAGGGTAGAGGCTAGGCTCTGGAGGGATGGGGCCGGGGAGCAAATCCAGTTTCAGAGCATTCCCTTCCAACCTTCCTCGTGCTAAAGACACAAAAAGAGAAAACCAGGAAGGGGTCAGTACCTTAAGAGCAGAACCAGTGGCTTTGGCTGCAGAAAACCCTCCGGGAGCCAGAGGCAGGGAACAGGAAAAAGAAATCAGTTGCAGAGCAAAGAGTGACCTAGAGATGTTCGTACAGGTTGGGCGTTATGGAAGTTCCAGTTCAGCAATTTGAAAGGTCTCATTCTGGAGAAGGGAAGGGTGGAGAGCATTCGCTCAGAGCAAACAACCCGAGAGAACCCGCCATTTCACTGTGGATGTAGGAAGACAACATGCAGCCTGTGGATGGAGGAAGGCTTATTGTCCTGTGTGGTGAAGAGACTTCATAAGAATTCCAGACACTAACCTGATAGCGGGCGTCTGTAATAACCTGGACAAAGGGTAGGGTCTGGAGGAATGGGTCCAGTGATCCTGGAGGGACCTTCCGACATCTCAAACTTACTTCCTAGCTTCCAACCAGGAATGGCAAGGTCTCACATTTTTGGAGACCTGTTGCATCAGGAACAAAGTATGCTATGGAACCGTTGATGAAGTGTGGGCAGGGTACCTGGAAGAGCAGGGAGTTGGAAGGAAAATGTTTAGGAAAAAATGCAATCATCAACCACTGTATCATTAAGGAGTGAAAATGTCAGGCACAAAACTAGATGTATTTCTCTTCTCTTACACTGCACCATTCACACATTATGTGCCTCAGTCATCCCCAGAATAGCCACTGCAGCAGATACACAGACTTGCTTATGAGAAAGTATGGGGGAATCTACAGTTGCTTCAGAACACGACTGGTTATATTATGGTTGTTGTCAACCTGTTGAAATCACAATGTTTTGTTGAGGTCTAGTTTGTTCCTGAAGGCAGTTCAAAAGGTCTGGGTTGGGTCCCTAATGCTCTGAACAGCTGGAGATCAGATTGTCTGGAGGGTGGCCTTCTCCTGCTTCTACCAATCTCCCCTCACATTAGGGACAAGCCCTTTGTGATCCTCCAGATGCAGCTAAATCCAATATCCACAAGCTCTAGTCTACATAACATAGTCAGGGACCACTCTTCAAAGTTAGGAGATTCCGAGAGCAATTAATATCAGGGCTGCTTACGCTGCATGGTCCAAACCAAATCAGTTGTAAGCCCCCCCACTTTTCCCCCCCAAGTACTGTATCACAGGAAAGCATGCCTCACATTTCTACACAGCAGAGGGACATCAAAGCCTTGGTAATCTGCCTGCACTGACAGGTACACCCATCGCAGCTCCAGTGTGTCAGCAGGTATGACAAAGCTGCCTGTGCAGCCAGGCAGGCATAGGGACAGTGAGCAAAACCACAGCGGTCTCTTCCCTTGAAATGTCCCGAAAGAGATTTTAAATATCTCCAGTGCCTTCCTAGCACCTAGGAGAAGCAAATGCAACTGAATGTTCCCTGCTTTTGCATAAAGACAATGACTGGTACAGTAGCAGGCCTGTCTCAGCATTAGCAGCCAAATGCTTTTCTCTCAGGAGGAGGAGGAGGAGGAGGAGAATGGATTAGCTCTTGGCCTCATTCCAGGCACAGCACAGAGATATGTTTATTCTGTCAGCTTGGAGGGTAAACGGCTGTTAAGAGCCAAGTAGAAACATACAGTTGGAAGGCTGTTTGGCCTGAAATCATAGAACTGCAAGGATCTAAAAGGGGAAGAAAAGAGGCCCTTTTGTAACGGATGTTTGGAGGGCAATCAAGGGGCAGGGAGTTCCAGCCTGGGAAAGCTGCTGGAAAGGCAAACTTCACTCTGGTGTAAGAACTGCCCCTCCTAACATTTAGCAGGTTTCACTCAGGCTGGTTGCTGCAACAGGAGTCCTTGCCTTTGGGGGCCAATGAGCACATCTGGAATTTTGAGATCATGTTGTAGCACCCTTACAGGTAACTGATGGGAGACCTTACCTGTCCATGTAAGGCTTACCACATGGGCAGGTAGAAAGCACGATGGTACCAGCCATCCCCCCTTCCTCCTGCAGGCCCCTCTCTCTGCTGCCTTTGTTAATATTGGTCCTTTTTCGGGGCAGGGGAGCATATTGCCAAGCAAAGCCCTGGGCTTCAGCTACCCACCTCTTTCCTTTTTATTTTTTATTTTTAAATTCCAAAGGTAGTACAGGGCAAACATTTAGAGGCATTTTGGAAATAACTGTGATGGAGAATGGCAGCATTGCTTTTCAGCATGCAAGTTTCCCATTTTTTTAAAGAGGTAAATTTGGGGATCTGGCCAGTTCCAAGGGCTCTGTGGGTTTGCTAGTGCTATAGGCTAAACACCTTCATTTCCACAGTGAGAATACAGAACAGTCAGTCAACAGAGAGGGAGGAATTCATGGTCCCTAATGTTTTTATGCTTTACATCCTGGTTCCGTGGCAGCTCACAACTGAGCAGGGCCTGTTCACACAACCAGCTGCTCTACTCACACTAGGATGCTGCTACTGCAGCATGGAGGAACACCAGTGGTACCTCTGTTCTACCCTCAGCTGCTGAAATCACCTTTGGAAACACAAAAACAAGTTAGTCAACCCAGAAAATAAGTGTGGCCAATCAGTTTCTCTTGCAGGCAGACAAGAAAAGAAAAGCATGTCTATATCAACAAGTTGCCAACTTGGGGAGGGGAAACTAGGAGATGCAAAGGCTAGGGAACATTTACCTTAGTCTATCACATTTCTTCCCAATTGTAGCAAACGCTAATGCAGTGTTTCTCAACCTTGGCAACTTTAAGATATGTGGACTTCAACTCCCAGAATTCCCCAGCCAGCATGTTGCTGGGGAATTCTGGGAGTTGAAGTCCACATATCTTAAAGTTGCCAAGGTTGAGAAACACTACTCTAATGCAAAATGATCTATGGCTGGGTTCATAGATAAAGTGGTTTCTGGCATAATGGGTAGTATGAAACCTAGCCAAACTGTGGTTTACTATATAACTTAGTTTGATTTGTAAACCAGATATCACAGCTTATTCAAACCATGGTATAACATGATCCCCATACATCAATCTCCTGCTCTGCATTGAGTCAATAGACCCCCATCCACTTCACCAGCAAGAGAGGAAGAAGTAGAGGCAGGGCAGAGACAGCATTAGGGGTAGAAAAACGTATGCCAGTATTTTTTTTTTCCCACTGATTCAAGGATGGCTTGATAGCATGTTTAAGAAGCAGCAAGGAAGGACCCTCAGACTAACTCATAGGGTGATCACAAGAACAAAATGACTGATACCTCACTGAGTTTCTCAAACAAAAAACACAATATAAATACACTCATTCATTATAAAACATTAAATGAACTACATTGGGTCAACCATATGCAAGTCCTGCCCTATGCCAGACTGCACCCAAATTTTTGGTTAGATTCCCATCCGGTCCTCTCAGCACAAGCTTGCCTTCTAGATACTTAAACCAACATGACTCAACTACTCCTATTAATTTACAGCAACAGAGTTACCAACACTTTGCTAAAAGAAAAATGTGTATTTTCTCAAAAGAATGCTCCACTGTGTCTTACCGGGACTACCATCTTAGTGAGAGTGCTTAAACAACCTTCCTTTACAGCTGAAACCTTCTTTGGTGGCCAGATCTGAAGTTTGTTTGTTTGTTTATTTAAACAACAGTTACAAGCAATGACCCAAGACACCGAAGGTAAACAATACGTCCCAATCGTAAAAAACACACCAGCAGCAGAGCTTTCCAAACTTCCTGGCCCAAATACCTGGGGAAACCATGATTAGCTAATTTGTGGCTCAGCATGCTGAGGAAATCTAGCTGGTGTGGTTAGTTTGCCCAGCATGTTGCGTGAATGCAGCCCATCAAGTGAACTGGTAAGCCATGGAGAAAACCCCAAGAAATGGAAAGAATGGGGAAAACTGCAAACACTGTGCTAGACTTTCAACCTGGTCACATCTGTAGACATGGCCTCACTTTGATCCTGGCGTCTGAAGGATCCGTCCCCCAAAATGAACAACCACAACATCTGGAGAATATTGATCACAGAACACAACAACAATAATTTATTAAATTTGTAGGCCACCCAATTTTCAACGACTCTGGGCACCTCTAGAGGTAATGCAATGCAGGGCTCACAGTCTTTAAGCCCGGGTTCAGGTTTCCCCCCCAGCCAGGTTGCTGGGGGTCCTGGAGCCAGTCCTACTTGCCGCCCTACCTCACAGGATTGTTGTGAATAGCAAAGTGCAAAGCTAGGCATCCCACTTGCAGTTGCTCCTGGAAGAAATGCAAGATCCACATATCATGAGCAACTGAACTCCATCCCTCAGTGGCCACCATCCACCCTTCCAAGCTCAGGGAATGACGCTTCCCAACTCCCACCAGCCCGGAGGACCCCGACCTTTCCCCCCATGGAGGAATCGCCTCCTTCTCTGGCTGCATCGCAGCAACGGTCCACCTCTTTCCCGAAGAAGCGCGTCCGATCCCCCAGGCGCCCTACTGCTCCCGTCCCCACGAAGCACCTCACTCACATTTGGAGCCGATCCTCTCCAGAAGCTCCGCGTGGCTCTTCCTGCGCAGCGATGCCGACAAAAATCCGGCTACAGACAGTTGGACTCCCCGCCTCCGGTCTCTTAGCAACGACACTTCCTGGTACAGGTTGGAACCAGAGCGGAGGCTGCTGGGAATTGTAGTCTTCCTGTCTCTGTACTTGCTTGGAAGGTTCAAAACGGAGCCTTTCCAGGTGCGCTGGACTTCCTTTCCCCAAATTCTCAGCCAGCATTTTTTTTCTAGGGACCCTTTTTAAAAATACTTACTTACTTAGTTTCATTTATATGGCCATTAGTGACTGGGCAGCATACAAAGATGATTTATTTGATTGATTGATTGATCAATCGTTCAATCAAGTCGTTTTCGACTCCTAGCGACCAGATAGATCGATTTCCTCCATGAAGATCTGTCCCTCACCTGGCCTTTCAGGTCTTCCAACAGCACGTCCATCGCCACTGTAACTGAGTCCATCCACCTAGCTGCTGGTTTGTCCCCTTCTCTTTCCTTCCACCTTTCCTAGCACTAATGCCTTCTCCAGAGACATTGGGCAGAGGGTTAGATATATAAGAAAAACATCCACTGGTGATGAATGTTCAAGCTTTTTCCTTCCAAGCCCACTGATTTATGTCTTGCACAATTGCAATAGCATGACAACAGAGAGAAGGGCAGCCAGGTTTCTGTAGCTAACATATTATGCGGTTTAGTCACTACTGTACTATTTGATCTCCAAGAGGCTAATTGATGGATAATGTAGCAGGCATTTGTGGAGCTGCAGAGAAGAAAGGATCTAGATTCCCAGCCACTGATGGAGCAGCAGCAGAATGCTATGAACCTTGTAGCTTAGCAACTGGTCCTAAAGGAAGACAGACTAATATCTCCAAGGCCTACTAACCAATCTCTACCGGACAGAGCAGTGGAAACTCCCCAACACTTTAGGCTAGAAAAACTGTCACAGACAGCCGTGGTGAGGACTCTATCCTTCTGTTTTTGAGTTGCCAGCATTCACTGAGTTGAAGTCCTCACTTTGAATGATGACACCAAGTTGATGTTAGGGTGCCCATACCTTACAAGTGTGCATCAGTGGAAACAGGAAACAGAAGCTC
The DNA here is from genome assembly GCF_035149785.1 of Candoia aspera. Lineage (NCBI taxonomy): Eukaryota > Metazoa > Chordata > Lepidosauria > Squamata > Candoiidae > Candoia > Candoia aspera. Next base: position 13,596,713 of record NC_086163.1, on the reverse strand, counting down.
CTTAACTTTTTAAAATAAATCCTTATCAGGATTTATCAGAATCCTCATGATTCATGATCCAGTGGTAAATAAGATAACTTTAGCAGCTTAGTAAAATGGTCAGCAGGAGCAGCTTGAGTTACAGAAGGAACATCTGTTGGTCACTGAGAAGGACACAGCTGCACCAGAAAAAGCTATCTATCCTTGGCACATCAGAAGTACTTCCTTTTTGTTCAGTTGACATCACTTGCTGGAGAAGATGTTATAATAACTAATTTTCACGCAGAGCTTCCATGGGAACTGAGCCATTTTTATCTTAGGCTGAGTCAATTACCTTCAAAAATGATAAATATCTTGGGAAGATGTAGGTTGCTGCATCCTTCTTACCTCATTACAGAAGGCATGACCTATTATTTATTTTATATTAGTTGTCTTCTTGATGATAGATTAGCTACCTGCTTTTGTAAAGACAACAGAGTGATGAGAAAGGTGGGAAGTTCTTTATATGCATTGTTCATGGGAGAATAAAGGAAGCTAATAGTGTAATTCACTGCTTTTCAAAAATCTCTCTCATAGTGAAGGCACCAGAACCTCAATGGCATTCATTTTTTTTCACATACAAATGATATTTATTCCTTTGATTTATGCCAATTGCAACCAGGAGAATCTTGGCAGTTTACAAGGAATGAATCTTAAGCTATTTCAAGAACAATTTTGTCTTAATTTTTTTGACTTCATCTTCAAAATAAAATTATTTCAGTAAATGTTAAAAGAGAAGCTGTTCCTAACAAAATGTAATATTTATGATTATTTGTAGGAAGTAATAAAAATTAAAACAAGTTTGGTCATTTTAAGAACCTTCAGCCAAGGAAAACTCCACTTTCTACTTGTTTATCCAGAATCTTTTGCATTACATGTTTCAGTTGTATTCTGTATTCTTAGGATAGCCCTTGAATCAAATGGGTCAACTAGTGTTTGACCATTACAGTAGTCTTTGCATGTTTCAATCCACATACAAATCCACATTCAATTGATGGCATGAGACCTACTTCTGGACTGACCATGTGGCAGTATTCACAAATGACACTATCATGATTTTATTTGCTTGCTAGTTGTTCAGTGTATTGGGTGAATTCAGCCATAATAGTCTCTGAACCATGACTGATGGGATTCATGCATTGTTTGAAGCCAACTGTGGCTTTTTCATAAACCATAGTTAAGAAAACCATGACTTAGCATAAAGTGTAAGTCCTATCTAACCCTCTTTTTACAATGATTTAATTCAAAGATCAAGGCCACAACAGTTTTAATAACCTGTGTGTGTGTGTGTGCGTTTGTGTGTGCGTGCCTTCAAGACAGTATTGACTTCTGGCGACTGCCTGGACAAGTCCCTGCAGTTTTCTTGGCAAGATTTTGGAAGTGGTTTATCATTGCCTGCTTCCTAAGGCTGAGAGAGAGTGACTGGCCCAAGGTCACCTGGCTGGCTTTGTGCCTAAGGTGGAACTAGAACTCACGGTCTCCTGGTTTCTAACCAGATGCCTTAACCACTACACCAAACTGGCTGTTTAATAACCATAAACGGTTTAATAACCAGTTGTGCTGCTATAGCTGATCACTAAGGGATCCAAAAGTCCTGCTTTGCAAACATTTTTCTTCTGTACAATTCTGAAAGTTAATTGTCTTGCTACCTTTTGCATCAACCGAGTCCTTTTAATTCTCTCTCTCTCCACAACTCAAGCAGTGGTGCCCTGACAGCAGGGATACCCACTATTTCTAACTGTAAATAAACTGTAAAACTGCTATTTTATTTGTCCAGCAAAATACATACAAAAGCCTGTGCCATTTCTGATTTTTCCCCCATCTGGCAGATGATGGCAGCCTGTGCCAGAAGCCCTAATGAGAAGAAGTTGGGAGGGAAGACCACAATTCCACATTTTCTGTTCCAGCTGGCTGCAGCCTTGGAAAATCCCACCATCAAGTCACTGGAGGTAAAAGATGAGTAATTCAGGAAAGAGAAGTGGAAGGGATATATGACTTATAAACATTGGGAACACCCACATGCTTGCAAAGAAAATGAATGGATAACTTCCTACAGGAATGGCCAGGGGAGAGGAATGTGCTTCACCCCAATCAGAAATAGAAATATTTGTTACAACTATGGAAGGCTACAGGCTGTTTTTCTCCACAACATTTCTCTAGCCCCAAGATCCCACTCACTTTCCTTAGCACTCACAGATTCCCTATCCCCCCTTTTTAAAAGCTTTTTAAATAATAAAGAAACAGCAACCTGGCATGCTGCTAATGAAAGATCCAAGATCTAGCATCATAATTTATTTTCAGAAACGGCTTTGGCCTCCATGTGGGCCCCACTGAGATAGCAGAGAACATCCTGAAGTTCAGTTTGCCTTTGGGTAAGTGAGTATTTTAGGACTCACTATTCCCACCCTAGCATCCATGTGGGGAATACACAAATCTCTTAAGTCAGCTACTTTGTGAGTGAGCCCACTTTATGTAATCATGATTCTTAATATGCCCCAGGCCTTAAAAGGTAACTTGCCCCACCCAACAATATTCATTTCATATTCTTCCTGAGAAAATTATGTTTGGACATTCTCCCCTCCCCTCCATTGGCTTCCCCCACCGATGAATGGTAATGGCATCTCTTCTCCCAGTGGCATGAAGATGGGAAGGGCATTATCCTCCATGCCAAGCTGTACGAGGAAGAAATCCAGCAACACCAAGACTTGTTTCCTGAGTTCAAGAATCTCAAATCTGTTTCAGTTTTGCAAGCTTGGCTAACTACTTATGGTTTCAAGGCAAGGATGACCAAGTAAGTTGTGAGCAATGTGTGCCCTATAGCTCAGGAGGAGATCATATAGGAAAAGGAATTCTTAGTATCGCAGAGTCAGGGTTTCAGGGTATCAGGAAGCAGAAGTGGAAGAAAACTGCTGTGCCTTGAATGAAAGAACTGATCCTCCTGAGAGGATCAGAGATTGAACCTGACTTTGGAAGGAGACCACTATGTATGGAAAAAATGATATTGATAAAGGATTCAAATGCTAGGTCAGCGGGCTTCTGTATGCAGAATGGGATGGGAAGCATCATGTGTAAGGATTGCCTACCCTTACAGAATCAGACTCACAAGCGGGAACTTAATGATATCTGATTTATTAAAGAATAGTGTGCAAATACAGAGAAAGCTGAGAATGAGCAAAAGCACGCCAAATACAAACTAAAAGCCCTCGGTGCAAACGTAATCCCTCCCCTCACCCAAACCGTTTCAAATTCCCCGCCGCAGGTGCTGGTCACAGTCTCTGCCAATGTCCTGGGAAGAAAATCTTGAACACAGTAGCCTACCCAAACACATTCCAATCCAGCCGAATACAGATAACAGCCCAGGAGACAGAAACGTCCTCCCCTCCCAACCTAGACACGCATCCACAAAATGACATGCAAAAGTTACGATGTGTTTGTAACATTGAAACGATGAACATGACATCATGTCACCTAAAATAGCAAAATAAAGCCCTGTAGTTATCCTCCATAAGGCCTTCTTGACCCACGAGTGGCAAGACTAGTTGTACATGGCCCTGTTTCTTGGAGGCAGACTTCATCTTAACTGTTTCTTCTGCCCTTGGTAAGAATCCTTGCAAGAAAAACGCATGGAGAGACCAACGGTTTAGTCAAACAAACAACAATGACCTAGCTATATGGGGTACCAAGATAGGTTAGGGGTTAAGGGAAAGGGACCGGAACACCATTCCTTCCCTCTTGCTCCTCTTCTGTCTTCTTTCTGCCCCACAGAACTGACTCTGACATGCTCGCTTTTCAGCATGCCGACTTCAAGAAGCTGTCTCCAAGGGCCGAGGAGACTGAGAGCTCCAAAGTTGAAACTTCCCTTGTGCTGAAGCAGCCCAAGAAATCCAAGAAAAGAAAGTCAACTCAAGAGATCACCCCAGTCCCCCCTGCCACCCCAGGGAGTACGCTGCCTCCAGAATCTGCAACCACAGAGAGTGAGTGGGTAGAAATCAAAGTCTTAGCATCAGAGCATGAATCTGAGGGAGTGGCAATACCTGGAATATTCAGTATTTCATTGTATTACTTTCTGATGCAAGTACTGCATTTCAAGGGTCTGAAAATGAGGCAATAGCATTCATTTAGTTTATGGATGCACAGCTCTAATTGAGCCACGTTAGCTGTTGACTGCTCTGCCAGGAGTCCCATTCCAAAAAGGTCAGGACAGAAGAATGAACATAAATGAGATTAAATCATAAATATTAGATCAAATAAATAATTACTAATTAAAATAGTTATTATGAATGTTATTTCCTTCTCCCATTGTAAATAAGGAACTCCTTTTGCAGAATTAATTGATCCTGTTTGTTTAAGGTACAAATATGTCTTTCTCTCTCAGTATGAAAACAGGAAGATGAGATGATAGATAGATAGAGGGATGGATGGATGGATGGATGATAGATAGATAGAGCCTGTGTGTTTCTCAAGTTGGTCTTCAATTATAACAAATGCTACTTATACCTTGCCCTCAGCTCCATAACCAGCACACCACAATGTCTGTGACATTCTTCAAGAAATGTATTTCTGATGCAGACATCAGAAAGAAAGAACAGTGTTAGTACTTGTTTGGACAACCAAGAAGATTTTTCTCAAACACATTCCACTATGTGAGAATGGGAATTCCAGTTCCAAAGTCTTTGTTCCATATGCAGGGAGAGATGACTCAAAGTCTCTGGAAATGGAGTGCCATATAAAGTGAGTGAGTGAATGAATGCATTTTTCATTAGAAGTCATAAGCAGGATGTTTGCAAGTTTTACTTTTATAGTTTTACCAGCTGGACAGGCTTGCAAAGTGTGTACCAAAATAGGTCATATAAAGATGCAGGGACTATACTCATCTCAAATAGTTTCCAGAAGTTCTGTCTATTGTCTGTCTGTCCATCCATCCATCCATCCTCTATCACCTATTACCTTAAGATTCTGTCCCTCAGCAGGATAACTCCAAAACCTGAGCAGAACAGAACTACATTAGGTGTGTTGGGAAAAGCCAGAAAAGAAAGATTGAGTTTGAAAATGATCCAGATCAGGCCTGGGGTGTAGAGAAAAAAAATCCCAGTGCATTCCTATTGAAAGGCAGTTGGGCTGTGGCTCAGAATGCTGCTGACTCCTCTATTCCTAAGCCCCCCTCTCTTGTCCCCCCACCGGCCACATGATCCAGGGTGGTGAGTATGCAGCCCGCCTTGTGCTTCCTAGCATACCCACACTCACAAACACACACAGTATGAGAAAAGAGCAAAAATGGAAATGAATACACAGATGCAACATGCGACTTTGTTACACAAAAGAAAGTACAGATACCTTCTATGGCAACTGCTGGTAATTCCAGAAACCATACTCTCTGCATGCTATCCCTATCTTGTTTAAGGAGTATTATAGCTGTATTCACTAATAGCTCCTTACACTTCAGAGGCTACCTGATCTCCAGTTTTCACATTGTCTCATTACTTCTAGAAAAGTCCCAGCGTTTGCGTCCTTTATATCAATACATTAACTACGACAACCCAGAGATGAACAGACCATCGGACAAGGAATATGATCTACCCCAAATGGATGTTCCTTCTACCCTAGAGAACAAGACAGGCTCACTAGAACTGAGAATAGCTCCATCAATAGGTAACAAGCTGGAAACAAAGAGGGTGGTGGACCTACAGTAGCTCCTTTTCCAAAACCAACTTGGGGTGGAATTGAAAAATAGGTTGGATGTAATCTGCTGCTCTGAAAGATCACTGATTGGCTAAAGCTATTCTTAATGTGAAGCCTGTGTCCTTCCTTTTTTTAAATCTGAAGTTACGACATGTTTTTAAGCATCTATGACGTGGAACAGAAAAGGCCACTAGCTTACTAGTGTTGCCTTCCCTTATCCACCTAGGACAGAAATTAGTCCATACTGATCCTTTATTCTCTGTTGCAGCTGCAGAAGAGAAAGGGAAGGAACCAAGAAGTCTACCAAGTACCATTTCAGGAGCTGTAGTGAAAACAGAGGTAGATAAGTCTACTCAAGTGGACATTGATAAGATGCTCAGCGTCTGTGCAGCTCATCTAGTCCCACCACTGTCACCACAGAACAAGTAATTGCATCTGACAGGAGGCCTAGCTCCTCCCTGAAGAGATCAAGTGTTTTTTTTTTCAGAGACAGGAATTTTGCTAGATGCTCCTTATATCCCATCTGAGTGTAATTCCTCAAGTTTTGTTCATTGTAGTCAGGTGTCAAATTATAAGTATTTGTCTTGTTCCTTGCCAGTGAAATAGAGAAAAAATGGGGCCAGTCTAAGCAGGAGTAGAATTGCTACTGTCTAAATAAACCAGTGTCCAAGTATTAGAAGAACCAGAGTAGTACAGTCCATTCATCTCAACATCCTCCCTGAGCCCTTAAGAAGGGCATTGCTGAGTAATTATACACAATTACCAAGGAAGATGTACATCGGTTTCTCCCACATTTATTCCCGTAACAACCACTGTATGAGGTAGTTGTTCCAAGAAAGGATGGTAGGAATTTGTATCTGCTTCTTCCTGATGCCACTGACTACCTTAATTTCCATGCATTTTTAATAGCAGCTGGGAAGGACTTTCTCCCTCTAACCCAGCTTTGGGGTCTTCCAGAACATCTGGCTAACCACTAGATGGCACAGATGTCTTAAGTAACTTTTGCATGTTCAAGTGCCCATTTATAGTCTATTCTTTATAAAGTAAAAAGATGTACACACAAAACGTGCACACATTGTTACTGAGATTGTTGGGTAATATACCACGAGTACCATGTTTTGAACAAGAAGTCCCAGAGAACAGGAATGGTATTTCTAACCTTGAATCCAGATACAGATATTATTTAACAGAGGAAAATGAGGAGGAAAAAAATGTAATCTCTGATAAATTGAAAATAAACCAGGAAACAAGATGTATGAGATGGGAAGTGTGTGGTGGACTGCACTGTCCTTTGTCAATAAAAATGTATTTACTCAAATAAATCTTTAGGTTCAATTATTTCTCCACCTTCCCATCACTGGCTTGTACTTTGAAGGGAGGGAGGAAGGGAAGTCTGTTAGGGCAAATACAGGTGCCTGGCTCTTCAAAGATCTCTGAGGAATCCTGAATTCCTTAGAGAGAATTCCATCATCACCACCTTTCTAGATAGAACAAGATTCCTTAGTGCTGAAGTACAGAGACATTGGGTATTCTAACTTAATCAAATTGTTCACATTAGAAGGGGGAGGAGGAGGAATTGATAACTTCAAAACGTCAATTCTTTTGACTAAGGCAAAATATAAGCAGAAGTTAACACCTGGAGTTGTGCTTATTTTGTGCATTTGGACAAATTGTGCAGTAAAATCTTAAATATTATTTTTATATCAGCTTGTATCTGAAAAAACAAAAGCCCTAGCTTTCCTACTGTGACAGTACATAAACAGGATAGACTTCAAAAATTCAGGAGCTAGACCTTTGAATGCCTGGAATCAAACCTTATGTGCCCGCATTGTTCACAAGCCGTGGCTTTTAATACACTATGCTGTCTTCTGGTCTTAACCATACAAAGATCAGATTTCCCAACCACAGCTTTTAAAAGCTACTGAAAAGGGGGGTATAGGTCTGTGGGATGCTTTTTAAACCTTTTCTCCCTATTTGTGTCCGTATCTGAAAACAGCAGCATGATGGGAGAAACATAGATCCAAAACCCATCCTTAGAGGGATGGTAATTAAGCCTTTTCTTCAGCACCGTTTTTTTTATCCCACAGCTATTTGTGTCCTAGCATGAAATCTAACCACAAATGTCTATCATCCCAGCCACTGTGAAGCTTTAAACATAGCAGTCCTCGCCAAAGCATACTAATCACGTACTGGAAAGAAAAATTGGGAAAAACCGTCATTCAAGAACTTGGCCTTTTCCTAGAAGGTGTACAGACCCTGGACTTTGTTAGTCCAACTGTAAACTGGTTGTAAACAAGAACTGAAATGCTAATCATAAGATATAGTTGTGATGCCTAAAAATAGCTTTAAAGTCACAAAAGAGAAAAAAAAATAATTAAGATCTTTTCCTCAGGGAGCAGAGCAGCTGATCTGGTACTTGACTGTATCCATTCTTAGTTTCCATTCTGTTATAAACTGTTGTTTAAAAGAACACAACTGAGGCATGCTTGTTAATGCTTTATATTAATTTACAGGATTAAAACCCAGTAGGAAAACAATGTAAGAAAAATAAAATGACATTCAAGTAAACAGTATGCTTCATTAAAAAGTTAAGTGTCATTTTCTTTGAGTTCTGTAGTAAAATCTCCTCCAGGGTTCCCACAGGATAAAATGGGGGAGAGGCAAAGGAACCAGTGTTTGATTCAATCCACTAAACTAAACTGCAGTTTATCTTGGATTGTCTCCAACAAATGCCAAGCCCTACCAGATTATAGTTAAGGGTAACGGGTGTATTTTTAAAGCCAGCTTTATTTCCTTTGACAGTTTTAATGCCTGCTTTGTTAAAAAGCCAAATGGATCACAATGTTCTCACTATCAAAGCTGGCTACGGACATGGTTTTTGCATTGCCAAGCAGTCAGCATTGGTGGAACTGGTTAGCATGGAAAAAGGCATAAAAAATGTTGGAAAGAAATGGTAGAGTCTCGTACAACAGCCAAAAAGGGTAAGAAGCACTGATATGCACAAACAGCAAGTAAATTCCATCCAGGGCTGTCAAATAAAATAAAGCAAATACATTCAAGAATTTGATCCAAATTTGACAGTCAGATGTTCACCCTGTTCATGCAAAATGCAAGATATTGGGAATGTTCTTTTTTCAAGGGAAGGAATACTGAAAAGATTCTAAATCCTTTGTCTCCACCCCCATCCTCAAATATACACCCACATTTCACTTGCTTTTGGCTTTCTGCTCCAACCATCTTCTTCCACTTCTACTTCCACTGACAGACTGAAGAACAGTGGGAAGAGTCAGGAGCATCTAACCATGGAGATTTAGAAATGGGTAAATTCAATGCAACTCTCTCAGACCCATGCTCTTGTCTTACAGTACCACTGTGCTCCAGATGAGGATTGGGAAAACCCAGGGAAGAAACATGATCTTTACTGGTTTATCCCTGAATTGTAGCAATTGCAACCTGTCCTTCTAATCTCCTTAAGGACCAACTTTAAAGATTTGCCTCATTGTGTTCCTTTGGGGAAAGCTTCCCCCCGCCAAGAGCTGTAAGAGATAACTTGGACTCCTACTTTAAAAGCAACAACAACCAGCGTTCTCTAGCACTACATGCCAATATGTTCAACTTGCAATAATACATGAGCTGGGTACAGAAGAGTTTTGTCCCCCAAAGCTGTTTTGGGGACAAAGCTCTTGTCTGCTGAGTGCAACTGGCAATTCAAGTTTTCCTAACAATACACAAGTTATTAAATTTAAGTAACCCAAGACACATACATCTGCAATAGTTAAAACTCTCCAAGGTTAAAAACCAAAGGTGCCCCCTTTACACATACATACTATTCCTCTTTATTCCCACTCCACCCACCCACCCACCTCCATTTCCCATTGTTCTGCTTTCCAAGAATATTTGCATTATAAGTTATTTCTCTGAATTGCCTCACAGAGGTTCTGGTTGGTATCTGGCTCCTCAGTCATTTCCTCTACTGTTTCCCATTCCCCAGACCTGCTGGATTTTTTAATAGCATCTACGACACTTTGCATATAGAGACCATCTTCAAAGGAAGCTGCCATTGCTACAGGTTTGGGATCCCAGGTTCGCTGGTCTTCCTGGTCCTGGAAGGAAAGACGGAGTGCTTGCACCAGGTAGACCATCCCTTTGAGGTACAGACGAGGGATGTCTTTGAATTCTTTTTCTGAAAGCTCTGCATGAATATTCAGAGAATCCTTAAGTAACAACTCTTCCTGGGGAGCTATGTTCTTCTGGCCATACAAGTCCATCCCACGAGCAATAAGACGGCCAGCCGACCCCACAATCATGACCTCGTGAACAAAGGATCCAGGCATGTTGAAGTTCAGAGTCACTGTGCTACAGATGCCTCCTGTCATCAACATCTGGAAGAAGCAAAAATCATCACTGGTAACATGGCGGATGCCATTGATGGCCGAGTTCTGCTTGACAAAAGTTTTCAACAGCCCATGGACCTTCTCAGCCTTTTGGTTTGTGAGATGGGTGAGAAGGTCTATGATGTAAGTCCCCATCGTGTGCAGCCCGCCCCCACCCATTAGCTCATCACAAATCCAGTTGTACTTCTGGCTGAGGAGGCTTCCCCAATACACACGCACGTCACAGACCAGAATATTGCCGACATAGTGTTCATCAAGTAACTGCTTCATTCTGACAAAAGCTGGTAGAAAGCGCAGAGCGTTGCCCACAATGCTCATGAGTCTGGGGTAGTATCTAGCAGCAGTGACCATCCTAAAAGCATCAAGAGAGGTAGCAGCTTTCTCACAGATTACATTCTTTCCAATTCCTGCAAACAAAGGATAGCATTTTAATTCAGATGTCAACAGGAGTCTTTTTATTCAACGCCCAAACAATCACAAAAACGAAGCCTTCAAAAGCAGTGACTGCAAGTAGCCAATTTCCAACTGATTGAAAGGATAATTAAACTCAAGAGGCAGGTGAAAACAAAATCTATGATTTCTCCTTCATATGTATGCAGAGAAGAAAGCAAAGCAGTGGGATTATTTTCTATAAAGCTACTAATAAGTATCTCTCAGTGATACTTTCATAAAAAGGAAAAAATGGAGGGGAAGGTGTATCCTGCATGGTGATGTAGCATTAAATGTACTGACATTTCTGATTATTTAAAACAGCTAAAGAAAGTATGGAAAACCAAATCAAATTCTTATATATACAAAATACAAAGAAATTTAGGGAGAAAATCAGACTTCCTGTTAAAATAGCAATGTTAGCCTATTAATTAAGAGCTCATGGTTAGGCATTAAATCTCTAAATTTAATCAACTCAGACATGAATAAACTTTTTAGCCCTGTGTTCCTCCCTCCTCCCCCATATAACTATCTAAAAATATGAATGCATTACAAGCAATTTGTTGAAAAGCAATTTTAGCTAAGGTTTTTTATATTTAAAAAATAAATAAAAATAAGGTTTGTTGGATTCCAAGGGCCTTTGGGCTTACGATAAGTCTTTTGGGACATCAGTGTTCTTACTTGCACACTACTAGTCTCAAACTGGGGAAAAAAACCCTCGTATTTCTATGCCCATTAATCTAGATCAAATGATCAGAATTGCAATTTTAGGCAGATAATTTTAGAAAAAATCTGCTTGTCAGATTATCCAACTTGGATCTGTTTCCTGGCTAAAATCCAATGTTTCCTTTCTGCTATTAATCAGGTTCATTCTTATTCATTCTTATCCCAATTAGATTATTTTTGCACTCGTGTTTCCTATTACTCTATTTATTTTCATTTTACATTCTGCTATACTCTAATTTTTTTGCTGCCTGCAAGGATTATCATGCTTCTATACTATTTGTTTTTTCCCCATTAAATAGAGGGCAGGACAAGACATACTCTAACAGATGCTTATGTTTCATTTATGTTTTTTCTATATTCCTTTTGACATCTTTTTAGTACTTCAGTGCTCCTAAAGTGGTTGTGCTGATTCAGCAGGAACCCAATGTATTCAGCTATTTTTAGCAATTCATCCATGAAAAATTAACTTGTCTGCTTGTTTTTATAACACATGTTATAGCAGTGAGATGGACTGATAAGAAATGCAGCCATTAAGGCTTCATTTTTTCAGGATATCTGAAGTTGTTCATTCTTCTATCATTTAAGGATTAAGATGTTGTTGTAGTCTTTGTAGATAACCAGTGGTCAGTGAAGCCACAGGAACATGCTGGTTTATATAGAATTTTGTCCTTTAGAAATTCTCAGAACATGTAAAGTTAATTCAGTCATACACAGAAGACACCACTTCTTTTAACTTCTGCAAAAAAAAAAATCTTTTTGTTCTGAAGGCCTGGGATGTTATTTCAACTTTATTTAAGAGGAATATAAATACTTAAGTAATCTTCCTGCTTATAGTGCTCCTGAAATATATAATATGCACACGGCCAAGCAATCATTCTGGATACTCCTTCAACAGTCAGTATAACTATTTTTTTGCTATGTTGCATAGGAAAACATTGTGGATGTCAATATTGTTACTGAAATTTAAGAAAAAGTCTCCCCTTGTATCACTCCTCATCAAAACAAATACATACAGAAATACAGATAGTCCTTATTTAGTGACTTCCTTGTACAGCAACTGTTTCCAATTATGATGTTGATGAAAAACTAACTTTGGAAACAATTATCACATTTACAACCTTTGCAGATCAATAAAGCAAAGGAAAGCTGAAGTAAGATTGTAAGCACAGTCAGTTTTACTTAGTGACCCTTCACTTAACGACCAAGTTGCTGATCCCAATTGTGGTTGCTAAACAAGCACTCTTCAGCAAAGGATCGTTACCTTGTTGTGGTGCTGGAGCTTGAGCACCTCAATGATGCCATGAGCTAAACTGTGAAGGGCCACCCAAGACAGGAAGGTCATGACAGAGAGGTCAGACTAAATGTGATCCCTGGGGAAGGTAATGGCAACCCACCCCAGTATTCTTGCCGTGAAAACTAAATGGATCAGTACAACCAGAGATATGTTGGTATACCATCGGAAGATGAGACCCCCAGGTCGGAAGATGGTCAAAATGCTACTGGGGAGGAACAGAAGATGAGTTCAACTAGCCCCAGACGTGATAACGCAGCTAGCTCAAAGCCGAAAGGACGGCTAGCGGCCGACGGTGCTGGTGGTGAACGGCAAATCCGATGTTCTAAGGATCAACACACCATTGGAACCTGGAATGTAAGATCTATGAGCCACGGCAAATTGGATGTGGTTATTGGTGAGATGTCAAGATTAAAGATAGACATTCTGGGTGTCAGTGAACTGAAATGGACTGGAATGGGCCACTTCACATCAAATGACCACCAGATCTACTACTGTGGACAAGAGGACCACAGAAGAAATGGAGTAGCCTTCATAATTAATAGTAAAGTGGCTAAAGCAGTGCTTGGATACAATCCAAAAAATGACAGAATGATCTCAATTCAAATTCAGGGCAAGCCATCTAACATTACAGCGATCCAAATATACGCCCCAACCACAGATGCTGAAGAAGCTGAAGTAGAGCAGTTCTATGAGGATCTGCAGCACCTACTGGACAACACGCCTAAAAGAGATGTTATTTTCATCACAGGAGACTGGAATGCTAAGGTGGGCAGTCAAATGACACCTGGAATTACAGGTAAGTATGGCCTGGGAGAACAAAACGAAGCAGGACATAGGCTGATAGAATTTTGCCAAGACAATTCACTCTGCACAACAAACACTCTCTTCCAACAACCTAAGAGACGGCTTTATACATGGACTTCACCAGATGGACAACACCGAAATCAGATTGATTACATCCTTTGCAGCCAAAGGTGGTGGACATCTGTACAGTCGGTAAAAACAAGACCTGGAGCTGACTGTAGTTCAGATCACGAACTTCTTCTTGCACAATTTAGGATCAGACTAAAGAGATTAGGGAAGACCCACAGATCAGCTAGATATGAGCTCACTAATATTCCTAAGGAATATGCAGTGGAGGTGAACAATAGGTTTAAGGGACTGGACTTAGTAGATAGGGTCCCGGAAGAACTATGGACAGAAGTTTGCAGCATTGTTCAGGAGGCGGCAACAAAATACATCCCAGAGAAAGAGAAAACCAAGAAGGCAAAATGGCTGTCTGCTGAGACACTAGAAGTAGCCCAAGAAAGAAGGAAAGCAAAAGGCAACAGTGATAGGGGGAGTTATGCCCAATTGCATGCAAAATTCCAGAGGTTAGCCAGAAGAGATAAGGAATTATTTTTAAACAAGCAATGCGCGGAAGTGGAAGAAGACAATAGAATAGGAAGGACAAGAGACCTCTTCCAGAAAATTAGAAACATTGGAGGTAAATTCCAGGCCAAAATGGGTATGATCAAAAACAAAGATGGCAAGGACCTAACAGAAAAAGAAGAGATCAAGAAAAGGTGGCAAGAATATACAGAAGACCTGTATAGGAAGGATAACAATATCGGGGATAGCTTTGACAGTGTGGTCAGTGAGCTAGAGCCAGACATCCTGAAGAGTGAGGTTGAGTGGGCCTTAAGAAGCATTGCTAATAACAAGGCAGCAGGAGATGACGGCATCCCAGCTGAACTGTTCAAAATCTTGCAAGATGATGCTGTCAAGGTAATGCATGCTGTATGCCAGCAAATTTGGAAAACACAAGAATGGCCATCAGATTGGAAAAAATCAACTTATATCCCCATACCAAAAAAGGGAAACACTAAAGAATGTTCAAACTATCGAACAGTGGCACTCATTTCACATGCCAGTAAGGTAATGCTCAAGATCCTGCAAGGTAGACTTCAGCAATTCATGGAGCGAGAATTGCCAGATGTACAAGCTGGGTTTAGAAAAAGCAGAGGAACTAGAGACCAAATTGCCAATATCTGCTGGATAATGGAAAAAGCCAGGGAGTTTCAGAAAAACATCTATTTCTGTTTTATTGACTATTCTAAAGCCTTTGACTGTGTGGACCATAACAAATTGTGGCAAGTTCTTAGTGGTATGGGGATACCAAGTCATCTTGTCTGCCTCCTGAAGAATCTGTATAACGACCAAGTAGCAACAGTAAGAACAGACGGAACAACGGACTGGTTTAAGATTGGGAAAGGAGTACGGCAGGGCTGTATACTCTCACCCTACCTATTCAACTTGTACGCAGAACACATCATGCGACATGCGGGGCTTGAGGAATCCAAGGCTGGAGTTAAAATCGCTGGAAGAAACATTAACAATCTCAGATAGACAGATGATACCACTTTGATGGCTGAAAGTGAAGAGGAACTGAGGAGCCTTATGATGAAGGTGAAAGAAGAAAGTGCAAAAGCTGGCTTGCAGCTAAACCTCAAAAAAACCAAGATTATGGCAACCAGCTTCATTGATAGCTGGCAAATAGAGGGAGAAAATGTAGAAGCAGTGAAAGACTTTGTATTCCTGGGTGCAAAGATTACTGCAGATGCTGACTGCAGTCAGGAAATCAGAAGACGCTTAATCCTTGGGAGAAGAGCAATGACAAATCTCGATAAAATAGTTAAGAGCAGAGACATCACACTGACAACAAAGGTCCGCATAGTTAAAGCAATGGTGTTCCCCGTAGTAACATATGGCTGCGAGAGCTGGACCATAAGGAAGGCTGAGCGAAGGAAGATCGATGCTTTTGAACTGTGGTGTTGGAGGAAAATTCTGAGAGTGCCTTGGACTGTAAGAAGATCAAACCAGTCCATCCTCCAGGAAATAAAGCCAGACTGTTCACTTGAGGGAATGATATTAAAGGCAAAACTGAAATACTTTGGCCACATAATGAGAAGACAGGACAGCCTGGAGAAGATGCTGATGCTAGGGAGAGTGGAAGGCAAAAGGAAGAGGGGCCGACCAAGGGCAAGATGGATGGATGATATTCTAGAGGTGACGGACTCGTCCCTGGAGGAGCTGGGGGTGTTGACGACCAACAGGAAGCTCTGGCGTGGGCTGCTCCATGAAGTCACAAAGAGTCGGAAGCGACTAAACGAATAAACAACAACAGCAAACAAGCACTACTTGTATTTTGGGTTTAAAGAAAGTGAGATAGCATTAACCCTGGCTGGCTGTCAAAAATGTGTGGTATCTGCTATGCAAATCCACCCTAAGAAAAACAAATACGTTTATCAGAAAATTGTACCCGTAAAAGAGAACAAAAATTTGGAGTCAGTCCTGGTATTGTTTATAACAGACTGAAATGAAACGTATCTGGGCACAAGCAATTCCCCTATAGCCTAATAATTTACAGGAACCCCACACCATATGAGAATCTGAGCCTCTGAAGGAAATGTTCTGTGTATTAATTTTCTCTTTGTGTTCCTCACAATCTATGTATCTGCAAGGGCATGTGGTGGTGTGATCATTCCCCCCGCCCCCATGGGATATTTACATGGTCTGATCTTCTGAGTAACAATTATCCTCCACGTTTGTGGTTAGAATCAAACATCAGGCCTTTACTTTACCAACTGGAAATTAACTAGCCACGAGGGTTTTTGACAACAGAATTCCTGGTTCTCTGACACAAACTGTTCTGGAATGAAACATTCAATTTGCTGCCATTAATTACTCAGCAACTGTGACCTTCTTCCAGTTGGCATCTACCCAAGAGAATATTGACTCTTATACAACACCCAAAACTTGCTATGGGAAAAACACAATACCTAGAGCTTTCACAGCAATTTGTCGCGTTAGTGGCGGGGGAATGTTGATGCAAACCAGATCTACATCCTGGTGCAGCAAGACATCATCTGTCCGACTTGTGTAGAAGGAAATGTTCATTTCCTCAGCTAGCTTTCTGGCTTCCTCTTCAGTCTTCCCCCACAGTGCCTCGATAGAGAAGCCTTCTGCCCTCAGCAAAGGGACCAATACACGGGCTGAGCTCCCGGTCCCAAATACCCCAACACCAGGAAGCATTTTCATTTTGTGTTTCTTTCACACTTCAATCCTGCAGAGGAAAGCTCCCAAGTTATAGCTAATCTCTTCAGCATCTTGTTTCATCCATAGTGTCTAGAAGAGAGGGGAAAAAAAGGATCATTCACAAAACGCATGTTTGATTTGCTAATTTCCTATTTAAAATAAGGGCAGTTATTCAGCATCCAATTTCAATGAAGCTTCTCAGTCTGATTGCTTTTCTATGTACCTTTGAATTTTAATCCTGTCTGTATGCAATATGCACTACAAACATTTCCTTTAATTAATTTACATATGCATTGTATATTGTGTGAGATAATTAGCACAGAGGCTATAATCCTTCCTTACAGATCTATTCCATTTCAGATTCTCACCAACTCTTTGGGACCCAAAGATAACAAAGAGGGTGGAGCTGTGTGTCATCACTGCATTAACAGCATTTCAACCCACCCTGCGGAAGGCCTTTGCCCAGCAGAGCTTCACGTAGATAAGAACAAAATGGGGATCGTGGAAGGACCCATGCATCAGCTAATAATTACCATGGGGCTAAAAACCGATCCCTTCCACAAATTACACTGCTTTCTAAACTCTACTCACCAAATAAGAGTGAAGCCACTGCCCCAGCCTGCTCCATCATCCAACATAGAGACACACTGGCCTAGAATTCCACAGCCAAAAAGGTAGCTAAGAGGAGTAGAGGATCTCATACTCCCTGTCCATCTCTCCGTTATATATCCGTGACCAAAACAATCAGAGACATTTTGAGACAAAACCTCTGATTAGAAGCCAGACTGGAATCTATCAAAATCATTATCACTGAATTTGCCAGAACACAAAGCCCTACGGCCCTGTGCTTTAAAACAGAGTATTTGAAATGGATTTACCTTATTCAAAGGTGCCTTGGGCAGCAATCCCTGGAAAAAGACAGGGGGGGGGACCCCGATGTGCTCTACATGGGGCTACCCTTGAAAAGTATCCAGAAGCTCCAGCTGGTCTAGAATGCAGCTGCGCAAGCTGTTTTTGGTGCCCCCAGAAGGGCACATGTAACACCGCTGCTGCGCGAGCTGCATTGGGTACCAGTTTGCTTCCGGGTCCAATTCAAGGTGTTGGTTATTACCTTTAAAGCCCTACATGGCATGGGGCCAGGTTACCTGAGGGACCGCCTCTTCCCCATTACATCAACCCATCCCACCCGATCTTGCAGAGAGGGCATGCTGCGGGCCCCATCTGTAAGAGAATTTCATCTGGCGGGGTCCAGGAAGCGGGCCTTCTCCGCAGTAGCTCCCACCCTGTGGAACATGCTGCCCCCAGAGGTGAGATTGGCCCCATCGCTCCTGGCCTTTCTGCGGAGTCTGAAGACCTGGTTCTGCCAGCTCGCCTGGGGTGGAGAGGGGAATAGATCTACATGGGGATGGTTGCTATAGACCACTCCTCCCACACTTGGACTGTTTTAGATTCTTCACCACTTGGACTCTTTATTTTTACCTCTATTTATATTATTTATTACTGTATTTTATTCTGTGTATTTATGGTTATGGTTTTTAATCAATTGTTGTAAACCGCCCAGAGTCACCCGACAGGAAGAGATGGGCGGGGACAAATTAGATAAATAAAATAAATAAAAATAAAATAAGAAGCAGACGCATGGCTTTGAGCTACCAAGCCCATCAAGGCTGAACAAAAGCTGTAACTCAGAGGCAGGTCCTTCTCTGGTGTAAGATGGATCCCTGACCTATAAATCACTGCATAAACCCACAGTCACGCCTGTATTAAATGGGTACGTTGAGAGAGAGGGGTATACCAATGCACACCCACCCACGTATGAACAAATACACGTGTACACACAGAACTGTAGACAGATATATCTGTAGACATACTCATACAGTCCATACTCAGGCATATGTAGATACAGAGGAAGGTGGGGCATACACATTACACGTATACACGCCCATATACGGGCACATATACACACGGCCACCTGCAAAGCGACCCCGCCCCCTTCCCCTCTCCTCCCACTCCCCCCACACCCACCTCGCGTCTGTCGGCGCCCCGTTTCCTCCCCTTCCCACGTGGGACTCGGCCGGAGACGGAGGGAGAACGAAGAAGGGCCGCGGCGCCTCGCCCGCCCTCGCGCTGCCTCGCTCCCGACGTCGGCGGCGCGCGCGGCCCCGTCTCGCGAGCGGCGCGCCCGAGCGGCGACCTCCTCCCCGGGAAGGCGGGGCAGAGGCAAGGACGCGATTCGCTTTCCCTCGCGCTCTCTCGCTCTTAAAGGCGCCGCCGATCTTTTCCTCGAGCGCTGGGAAGGATGAAGTCAGGCGAGGCAGCGCGAGCTTAAGCATCGTGGGACGCCTAAGGCAAAGGTGGGTCGTACCTTATGCCTTAATTTCTTTAGCTGTCTGTTGTGCATTCCTTTCCATTGGATTTTGCATAGCATGGCCTTTTTTAAAAAAAATGTGAAAGGTACCATGCAAAATATACTGAAGAGGATGGATGCTGACAGCTTTGCTTTGATCCAAACCATTGAGTTTTATATAGTAAGCCTTAGTTAAAATAAACCATGGCTTACCAGGGTGCATGAACCCAGGTGCTACTCAGCTTTTAGGTCGTATTTCCTTGCCACCTTTTATCTGGAAGCTCGAGCTGGTGTCCATGGATAATACCTCTTGGCTAATACCTTTCCAAGCACACTACTGGAAAGTCTTTCAGATCTGCAAAGGACTGGTTCTTAGGCTCTGATTATACAAAGCTCTGTATGACTGAATGATTGATTACATGCCATCAGGTTGGTGTTGACTCTTAGTGACTACATAGACTTTTTTCTCCTTGATGATCTGTCCCTAACCGGATCCTTCAGCTTTTCCAATGGTGCACCCATCGCCACTGTAACGAAGTCCATTCTCCTTGCCACTGGTCGTTCTCTTTTCTTCCAACTTTCCCAGCATTATGGACTTCTCTAGAGAGCTGGGTCTTTGCATAATGTGTCCAAAGCAGGATGATTTGGGCCTGGTCATTTGTGCCTCAAGTGAGAACTCCAGGTTGATTTGTTCAATGATCCATCGGTTTGTTTTCTTGCCTGTCCATGGGATCCTCAGGAGTCTTCTCCAACACCACAGTTCAAAGGCATCAATAGTCTTCCTATCCTCCTTATCCTGCTTCTTCATCCTACATTAGGTAATTCTCAGCTTGGCTTCTTCTCCCTCCAGGTCAACACTTGTAGCAAAGGCCCATTTGGGTGGTCATGGCAGCATCAGAAACCTCTTCACCAGACCAAGACCAATCCCCTGATTGGATCCTATCATCAGAACGCTGAAAATGGAGAAGTTGGCTGCCTTTGCCATCTTTTCAGAAGCTGCAGCTTCTGCTTCCAACCTCCTTGAAGACATGCTTCAAATGCTTCTTCCCATCATAGAAGGTGCTATTCCGATTTACATGCCACACCCACCCTTAGATCTTGTTATAAACTTCATTTAAATATTGCAGAAGGCAACATTAATTGCTTTAACTGAAGGAACAGTCAAGACGATGGGTGGCGGGGGGAGATATACCATCCTACAACCATGTTGTGCTATTAACTTCTGTCCATACCTTCAAAATACTTTACTGGGTTGTTGTAAGGATGTAAAACAAAAAGGAAGGAGTATGATATTTGCCTCCAGCTCCTGAATCGACTACTGGAGAAAGGCTAGATCAACATGCAAAACCTTTATTTATTGTGAACTTTATTTTTCTTTTGTTGCTTTAATACCATCACTCTCCTCTTGGTGTCCAAGGCACTGTTAGAGAATGTATTAATTGCATTTTGTAAGCATGCCCAGAAAATAACTATGCTGAAAAGTATTTGGACTCAAAAAAGGGAAGATGGAGAAACCCATCCAATACATTGTTTAAATATGTATGGGGTGAGGGATTTGGGCTCCTCTGCTGAGTGCACTCAACTGTGTGCCATTCTTTCCTGTTAATGATTTCCAGAATGGTGTTTGGATGCCAAGCTGTATAGTATGCCACAGGTCTGGCTCTCAGTGTAAAGGATTCTGCAAATATTTTGAAAAAAACAGGCTTGTTAAAGTAAAGCCCCTGATCCAAGTAGAAGTGTGTTTCATATTAGGACCAATTTCTACTTGAAGGTGTGGCAGATCAACTCTGTTCATAGCTTTTACTGCTTCCCCAGCTAAATGCCACTTAGGACATAGTTTGTCTTGGAACTTATTTTCTCCCAGAGAGTTGAGAGGGGAAAAGAGACAGCCTAGAAGTTGACACTAGCATCCCCTGGAACTTGCCCCTTAATTATTTCACAGCTGGATGCTGAGCACAGAAGAATGGAGACACAGAGTCCAGTGATCATTCTTACTCAAGCAACCCTGATAAAGAGGCAAAAGCCTGCCGGGATGTTATTTGTAACAATCTCTGCAGTGAAGACCAACTTCGCACAGAAAAAGAAGGCATACAGCACAAAGAAGATCAAAAATGACAAGACTATCATGATGCTCAGCGGTTTATTGAGGACTCATCACTTGGGAATGTATTGTAGCCATGGCATTAGGAACAAGTTTGTTCACCAAGAAATCCGCCGGCCCAACCAATCCACAAAGGCCCCATTGTCCTCCTCAGAAAGCATGGACAGCACAGTCATGATACCTTGTGTGCTCTCTTCCACAGTTATGTCTGCCTGTCGCAAAGAAAGATTGCATAAACTGGAGAAGAATCACTCTTGCATAGCCTGAGATCCTTACTGAAGGGTAGCAGCTAAATGGCACCCAATCTCTTCACCCCAAGGCTTCAATTCCACATTAGAGGTGAAATTCCATGACACCTAAACTCATTGTAAACTGGACGGCCACATTATAGTGAATCTAACGGTATGAAAATAGCCCCTTTGATTAAGTGAGCCTTGTAAATCCATAAATTTGGGTGCATTGAGTAAATTCTGATGATCTCAGGTAAGCACAACCACTGAATCAGCCAAGGTAACAATTGGGGGCAACATCTATCCCCAAGGTCTCTGACAATCCCACCACCTTCCATTTTTTGCCTGTTGGGTGTCCCTATTTTGGTATTTCTAGTATATCGAAACCTCCACTGTGTAATTTTGCCTTAGGATGTGATTTACCCACTCCTCCTTGTCATTTACTAATTATGTTTTCAGAATTAGCATATTGTGCTTTTCTAGACAAAAATAAAGAAAACATAGCTTAGCATAAAATGTGTCCCTTGCGTTAAAATCTTGACTGGCAATGAGAGGGATTGAATTTTGGACAGTCAAGACAGAAGGATAAACGTTTCAGGAGAAATAATGTGCTGAATGTAGAAAAATTCTGAAGTATCTCCACCAAGCAGAGATTCCATGAAAGGAAGTTGGGAAGAGATACAGTAGATTTCCCTGAGAGAAAAATGGGAATGAAGGTTGGTTCGGTACCTTTTCAGTTTGCTTTCTTAAGGTCGATACGCTCCGCCATCTTTACATATAACATGACTTTTTAATTCAATCCATATGGTTATAACTATTTGCTTAACAGTCATGGAACATTTATGTACTTGAATCTGTTGTATATTGTCCTAATTATTAAGACAGCAGCCAACATGCTAAACACCCAATTCATTAGAACATCAAAACATGTGTGCATGTATGAATGAGTTTTTCTTTTTCTCGGGTTAAGGCACTTACCTCCCTGTTAGATGTTTTCACCACGCCTGGATGGATGGATACACACAGAATTCCAGAAGCTGAATACCCAAGCGACTGGCATTTGGTGAGCATGTTTAAAGCAGTCTGTTGGCGACAACAACAATGATGAGCAGGGAATGCATTGAAGAGACAGTAGAAGAGAAATTAAGATGAAGTGATACATTACAAGATATAAGGTAGAAGAGGGCCTGAGAGAAGTGGGAAGCACTCCCAGTCCCATTTTTTTCTAAGCAGTTTCTTTATGACTTGAGGCAGGGCTGCAACTGGGAGGGGCAACTGGGGCATGTGCCCCAGGCGCCACACTGGTGGGGTGCCAAAATGAGCACTGGGGGGGGGGCGCCAAAATGGGTGCGGAATCCATGTTTGCCCCAGGTGACACAGACCCTAGTTGCGGCCCTGACTTGAGGTAATAGGAACTGCAAGGAAGTAGAAATGAAACATCAAGGTTGCAACAGCCATTTCCACATCCACTTTGGCTATGTTTCAGAAAACTGATAGGATGGTAACAACATGCTCACATCTCTTGCTAACAAAGAAGCATAGACAGTATCTCATTTATTCCATTTTCTGAGCTCAGTCATTAATCCTCTGAAATTTGCTTTGGGCACCTCTACATCTGCAGTGGCAGGACTGGAAGTGTGGATAAAATATTTTCGATCTCTATTAAGGCCTTCAGCCTGCCTCAACATACTTAGGATGTCTATATTTGGGATCATGGTGGTTTGCCACTTCACCTTTCCTATCTCTCATAGGCATCTCCTACAGGTAAAAATGTCTGCCACACTATTTTTAGCAGCCTGTCCAAGCTGCCAAATTTAACTTCTATCAAATTGTTTTGGGGAGCATTTTCTCAGTTTAGCATCCTTTGTCTCCCCAAGATTACCAATAGGCTCACTGATATTGCTGTGCTTCTTTTCTCACAATGTCTTGTTGAGTTCTATACAATGAATGAAAACGATAATCATGCATGTGTGCAAAAATAAATAAATTAATAGATAAAAAATAAAAAGCAATCAATTCAAGGGAGTTCCTTCTTGATTTCAGTCTGGAGCTAGATCTGTGTCCATTACACATGAGATACCTTCCAAAGAAGAATTACATCTGAATTTGGGCAGAATTCTTGTGAAGAAGTCCTCTGGGACTTCAAGAGGAGACTTCTACACAAGAACTGGCCTGGACCATTTTATTATAAAAAAAGCAAAGTTGAGCAGGGGTGAGCCCTCCCTGTTGTTTTGTGTTCCCAAACTCTCCTGCATCTCACCAGCAGGTAATAAATCAGTGCATGATTATAATGCACATTTGGATATGGACAGATGCAGTCAACCCTGAAAAGACCATTCCTCTGAGGTATCAGGTTCTGTCTGAGGGCAAGCAATTTCACCTGCACTCCACATTACTCCCATTAACAGTGACCCAGTTTGGTCTAGTGGTTAAGGCTCCAGGCTAGAAACCAGGAGATGGTGAGTTCTAGTCCCGGTTTAGGCATGAAGCCAGCTGGGTGACTTTGGTCCCTGGTCCCTCTCTCTCAGCCCAACTCACTTCACAGGGGGATCGTTGCAGGGAAAATAGGAGGAGGAAGGAGTATTAGGTATGTTCACCACTTTGAGTTATTTATAAAAATAATAAAGGTGGGATAAAAATAAAAATGAAAAAATAAATAAAATTACCTTACTGCAGCGGTAGGCAATGAATTTAAATGTCTCCCAAAGAAACATAAGTTCGATTGAGCCTGAGATGCTGGACATATTGATAATGGCGGCCTTGCTGCAGCTCAGCCCTTGCCGTGGACTTCTCTGGGCTGCCTTCTTCAGCAGGGGCAGAAAGGCCTTTGAGAGGGGAAACAAAAGAGAGAATGGGCTGCAGTCAGGTCTCTGAAAGGGATCTGTGCAATGGCAGGGGTCAAAAGCCAGCCTCAGTTATCGGAAGGGTCAGTTGATTAGCTTCAGTTGATTCCTTGGAGACCCTCACACTGTCATCCTGGCCCTGACACTCCCAACAAAACTGTTGCAATGCAGATTGCTTTTAAGATGCTTTCAAAACTTCAGTTAATGCGAAGTCTGATACACAGATGACTTGCAAAGAGAGGCTACGAGGGGTGGGCAAACTAGAGCCAACACAGTGCCCTCCAGCAAATTCATGGCAGCTGTTGGAGCCCTCAGATCCAAGTTGCTGACATTTAACTCCAGAATGCCAACGTTTGGACACACAATTAAATGTTTGTGTGTGCCCATGCATGCACAGGTGCATGTGTGTTAGGTAGTAAAGCCAAATAAAGCAGCACTGTTATGTTCAAACTTTTGTTGGGTTAAAAGATTAAAAAAACCTGACAAATTTAACTTCTTTCTGCAGGGACTTCACTTTATCTCAATCCCTGTGGGATATTTTATTTAGTATGACCCTGCACATGACATCTATTTTGTATCAGGGGCAGAGACTGATAACCTCACCCAACGGCTGTATTTATTTATATCTGCGTGCTGCCTCATCCAGTGACTCTGAACAGGTCCACCACAATAAAGGCATAAATGCATCATGTGTCAATGTACAAAATGGGGTGTAGGGCTAAGCTGTGCATCATCCCATATTGGAGTGCCCAAGGGCTAACCACTTCTCACCCATTAACAACAATTGAAACGACCTACGCAGGAAAGAGCAGAACCAATGTAGGAAAATGTCCTCATCTTCCACCTCATAGGTGGCCCAAAAGTATGCCATGATTGGTGGCACTGAACACTGCTGTGAGAACAAGCGGGACAAGGAAGGGCACTCCCTCATCAAGGTCCTGCTACAGGACATTCACAACAGGAACTCATGCAGTTCTCCATCCTACGCTCAGTCTGAAAACTGACAGGGGATCCAGATAATCCATTTCCTACAGGGCTCTCCATAATTGCCTCCTACCATGTTCTCCACCACCTTTTGGATAAAAGAAAGATGGGAAATGAGGTCACAACTGTCGAAGTACCCAGGTCAAGGTGAAGCCCCATAAGGAAGGACTGCATTACCAGCTCCGTTAAGTACAATTGCATCACTTCCATTCACCACTGCTTGCACCAAGGTACTGAATCCTCCCTGGAGGCATGGATTCACCAGGTGAGGCAAGGCTCAAGCCCACCACTGCTGGAGTTCATCTCCCAGAGAAAAACTGTTCAGTCCATCAGTGTTCAAGGATTAAAATGAATCCAAGAGGACTTTGCAAGATGTTGCCTCTATCATCTTTACGGATTCTGTCCATTGTCTGTTTTGAGGGAATACGTGTGATTTTGACCACATAGTGCCTGACAAATAGGGGACAGCACTTTGGGGAAGGTCTGACCCAACACCTTCCAAGATGAGAGAGAGAAAAAAAACCCAAATTTCCAACCTTTCAACCTGCTCCCAAATCAGCATACGATTTCTAACACTCAGCATTTTTATCCTGCTCTGTTTAATTACATTGACTTGAATTCTTCAGTATTTTAATTTAATTAGTACAGTAAGCTGCTTTGTCTTCATGTTATATCCCAAAAGTCAAACTAATATAAACAAACCTGACTCATTTGCAGGGGCCCAATAGTATTGACGGAATACACCCCCATCATATCCTTGGCATTTTCCTTTTCTAGATTGTTGCCCAATAGAAGGCCAGCATTGTTATAAAGGATGGTCAGCCCATCTTCTCCAACACACTTCTGTACTTCTTTCACAGACGCCTGGATGCTTTCAAGATTAGTGACATCTGAGGAAAGTAATATTATTTCAATACCAGCCCTGTGCTGTTTCAGAACTGCTGGGAGGAGTTTCTGGGACCATGGAAGATCTCTGTGTCTGTTCGTGCAGTTGACCACCTTCTTGAAGAGCAACTTAGGCAGTGAGAGACTGGTCTCCCATGAGGACAAGAGAGTTTCAACAGCAGCACAGGAAGGCTGTGCCAAGAACGAGAACTTCAAGGTGGCAGGAATTTGACCCAGTCACTCTGCTAGGAACGGAATTCCACATGTGGCTAAAGTCAGGTCAGTTTTAAGAGTTTTGATCTTCATGGAATCACAGACAAGCTGTGATACAGACTTTCTTTGCACGTTATATGCAGATCATGGCTTTATAACCAAGACCTCTTGAAGGATCCCCCAATTGTTCATAAGCCAATCCAATGTATATAGAGATATACATTACGTGATATATTTCTGACATACGTAAACTGATCTTCAATATGAGGTTTGCCTGCCCCAGTGACACTGAAGTTTGGGTTAGTTCCAAGAACGGCTTGTAGCTGGACACTCTGAGCACTTTGTAGTACAAAGTGTGTCCTCTTTACCCAAGGCCTTTGGAACTTACCTAATTGCAACACCACCATATTCTGATGCTTGCGTGCCAATTCTTTTAGCGCCTGGAGAAGAGGAAGATCATAGTTTTTATTTTTCCCTGAATTAAAACCTGCAGTTGTATACAAGAAACAGGTAACAAGTTGATCTGGAGTCGAAAGAGGACAATATCAAAAGGGAGATGAAGCAGGAAAGGTACATCATTTTTTTTTCTCATTAGACAGCGTCTTTGCAATATTATTGACCCAAACAAACAAACATTAACAAACCACATTCAGACTTAATGCAAAATCGGAAGCCAGTCAGTATGGCTTAATCCTACCTGCTAGGGCTCTCCACACCCCACTATTGCTTCAAAGCACTTTAACTGGAAAAACCAGGAATCAAACCCTTTGCTACTGAGGACACAGCTTTGTCAAATCTTCCTTTGCTGTGCTTGCTGTGGACTAAGATAGCTAATTAGCATATGACGCCATCGTGTCACTTGTCTGCTTTCCACATAGCTATTGAAACTTGCAAGACACCGTTAATGGCTCTCACCAGGAGACCCCAATTCTTACAAGGCAGTGGGCACATTTGGAGTTCTGAATGAAAGTTATCATCTAGTCTTGAAAAATAGTTGTCATGCTTTATGTGGCCAACCAGAAACCTCTCTTCTGGTAGGAAGGAATTCCTCCCCTCACATTGGTTTTCTAGCAGCGCAATGCAGGAAGTGCCCTATGGGCAGGATGGTTTGCAAGGATACATTGTCATTGAGAGAGGTAATTAGCTGTGTTGATGCAAATTAAATTTAGTCATCTATTCTTTTCCCTTCTGTTATCTTAATTATTTGCCTTACTATTGTTTCATCTGTTCTTCTGGTATGCAATATGCATAGCATTGCTTGTTTACAAAATGGATATATGCATTATCCGAAATATAAAAAATGGTTATACGTTTCACCCCACGTACAGTAAACTGTGTATCTTGTGTACTAAAAATAATACTGAACTTCAGTGATTATTCAGTCCTATACATATACTATCATCAACATAAACTTATGGAAGGGGAGGGGAGGGGAGGGAAAGGATCCATATGATATTGATACAGAATGAGCTCAATCCTTGCGCAACATGAAAGGGAAGAGTGGGATGGATGGGTGATTGGATGGGGTCAAAACATCCCAGGGAGTTTAAAATGCAGCCTTGAGGTTGGTGCTTTGATTCTAGCATTCTAGCTGCCCTTCAAGAGTTTTGAAATTAAAGAATCTGTTAAAAAATTAATTAGGGGAGGGTACTTGGCAGGTGCCAAAAAATTCTGCTGAGCATGGTATTATCCTTGGTATCATGTTAGATAGGTCAGAATAAGAAGAAGCCCTAGCTTACTGTTGTGCATGAACCCAGCTGCTGCTCAGCCACTGGGTCACATTTCCCTGCCCCATTTATGCTCTGCTAACTGATTCTTACCTTGCCTTCTTTTCCATTCAGATCAAGGGTGGTAGCAAAGATCCACTTGGGTGGACAGGGCAGCTCCAGAAACCTCTTCACCAGGCCAAGACCAATCCCCCGATCGGATCCCGTCACCAGGACACTGAATACGGAGAAATCAACTGACTTTGCCATCTCTTTGGGAGCTGCAGCTTCTGCTTCCAACCTACTCAAACGCTTGCTTCAAATGCTTGTGCTCATCACAGGAAGCACAATTATGGGTTTACACCACGCCCATCCTAAGGTCTTCTGCTTAGCTGCAGAAATAAAATTTTCTGATTAGACTGGCTGTCTAATGAGAAAAAAAAATGATGTACCTTTCCTGCTTCATCTCCCTTTTGATATTGTCCTCTTCGGACTCCAGATCAACTTGTTACCTGTTTCTTGTATACAACTGCAGGTTTTAATTCAGGGAAAAATAAAAACTATGATCTTTCTCTTCTCCAGGCGCTAAAAGAATTGGCATGCAAGCATCAGAATATGGTGGTGTTGCAATTAGGTAAGTTCCAAAGGCCTTGGGTAAAGAGGACACATTTTGTACTACAAAATGCTCAGAGTGTCCAGCTACAAGCCGTTCTTGGAACTAACCCAAACTTCAGTGTCACTGGGGCAGGCAAACCTGATCTTCAGTTTACATATCTCAGAAGTATATCATGTAATGTATATCTCTATATATGTTGGATTGGCTTATGAACAATTGGGGGATTCTTCAAGAGGTCAGACTACTAATGCAAGAACCTAAACTGAAATTAATTGTGGATGACGTTGTTAAGATTACTCATCTAAAGACTCTTTAATATTATCAGTGCAGCCTATACAGCTACTGAATGTGCTCTTACATTAGGCTTTTATTGTAGTTTAATAAAGAGAAAACCCAAATGCTGACATGGAACTTGACAGAGGAAGAAAAGCAATATTTCTATCAAATAAGAAGCTTCAATACTACCATAGAGAAGGTCAAATATGTAAGAATATAGAGAGACACACAATGTCTTCTTGGGATCTCTGAACCGGTCCTGATCCAAAGTTTCCCTGCCCAAAGAAGCTGTGCATCAAAGTACTGGGGCGGTGCCCTTTCGTACTGTATTCGGCCATGACTTCTTGTCTGGGCTCCCTTGCAAGGCTGACATCCATCTTGCAAGCCTGAAAGTAGATCACTCCCCCCTCACCTTTACAGTCCAAGAAACTAGGGAGGGTCCCTTCTGAGATGTTTGCCACACACAAACCCCATGCCTTCTGTGGGCTAAGCTCCCTCTTATCTGACTATTGTCCAGTCTGCACCTCTTCCTCCTGTCTCCCAAGTTCTTTCCCACCTACCATTACACTTCCTTACCTAAGGAGATCAGCTATATACATTTACTGAATGAATGAATGAAATCAAATCTGAAGTCTTGACTCTAAGATTTCCAAATCCATATTAGAGATGACACCGAAACTCATTGTAAATGGGAAAACCACACTGTAGGGTACCCTGTTAGGTGAATCCAGCCCTTATGATCAGATTGGGCAAGATGTACTGCAGAAATAAAAAAATGTTGGTGAGTACATAAAGGTAACCATGAGTTTACCTTTATGAAGGTTTGTTTAGGACCTGTTCAGCTTGCATTGTTAAGGCTGCCATTCCTCCATCATCTTTACATGTGACATGAATTGCTGTCTGCCTAACAGTCAAGGAACATTTATGTGTTTGCTTTAGTATTTTGTCCTAATTATTAAGAAAGTAAACCAAATGCTAAAAATACAAATAATCCGAACATCAGGGACTCATCATTAGGTCATTCATCTGCATGTGTGTGCATGTCTGAATGGGTTTTTCCTTTTCCCAGGTTAAAGCACTTACATCTTTGTAATTCATCCTCACCCAGCCTGGATGGATGCAGATGCACAGAATCCCATAGGTTGGATACTCAAGTGACTGGCATTTGGTGAGCATGTTTAACGCAGCCTGTTGGGGACAAACAAAAATGATGAGCAGGGGATGCACTGAAGAGACAATAGAAGGAAAAAAATATGATAAACTGATACAAGATACTTGGTGTAACAGCCTGGGCATGAGAGAGGGAGGAAGCACATCAGAATTTCCCTAAGCAGTATCCCATGACTCGAGAGGTAATAGGAACTGCAAAGAGGCAGAAATGAAATATCAGAGTTCAAATAGCTTTGAAATAGCTTTATCAAAATCCACTTTGGTTACTTCTAAAAAAATGGGTAAGATGCCCAGCAATCTACAAAGATAGATAAGAAAGAGGATCTCATTTATTAAGTTTCCCGGACCCCATCTGAAATCATCTTGGGCACCTCCACAGCTCAGATGCAGAAGACTAGAATTCAAGCACCCCCAATCTCTGCTAAAGTCTTCAACCTGCCCAAATATAGCTGGGCTCTCCATGTTTGGGATCATGGTGGTTTGACCATATGCCTCACCCGCTCGGATGGGAGCTTCTTCCGAGGAGAAAATGCCTCCCAGACTCTCTTAAGAATCCTGCCCAGACTGCCCAAAGAAACTCGATTCAATGTTTTGCTTTTCCAGATATGAAGCATTTTGGCAATGATTCTCACCGAAAACGTTTTGCTAACTTTTATAATTATTTGTTGAGTTAAACACGTGAATGGAAACAGTAATCAGTTATGTATGCAAATAAATAAATACAGTAGCTACCAGTTCAACAGTTTCTTCTTTTCTTAATTCAGTCTTTACATTGGAGCTGGATCTGTGTAGTTGCAAATGAAATCTTTTCAAAAGGAAGGATTGGGTCTTAATGGGCAGAGCTGTTGTGAAGCGGTGCATACTCGAAGACTGCAAGAGAGCCACGGAAAAACGCTGCACTGGTTAAGACCTGCCCAACGCTGTTTGCACAGGAGCAAGAATGAGCAGGTGGAGAACACCCTCCTTCTGCTCTGCCTTGTGTTCTACCCTCTGCTCTATCTCACTGGTGGATACTAAATGCAGGCTAATTCCCCGGGTAGATTAGGACAGGTACAGCCATCTCTGGAAAGACACTTCCTCTCAGTCATCAGGTTTTGTCTTTGTGCAGGAAGTTCCATAAATACACCACATTACTGCCCATTACCTTACTGCAACGGTAGCCAATTACTTTCCACCTATCCCAAAGAAGCATAACTTCAAAAGAGCCTGCACTGCTGGAGGTGTTGATAATGGCGGCCTTGCTGCAGCTCAGCCCTTGCTGTGGAGTTCTCTGGGCTGCCTTCTTCAGCAGGGGCAGAAACGCCTTTGAGAGGGGAAGGAAAGAGAGAATGGGCTGCAGTTAGGCCTATGAGAAAGAGCTCTGGGATGACAGCAATCAAAAGCCAGCATTATTTACCAGAAGGTCTTGATTAGCTCCAGGTGACCTTTATGGTGGCCCTGACCACATCCCAGCTAGACTGTTGTAATGCTCTTTTGTGGGCTGTCCTTAAAGATGATACAAAACTCCAGTTAATCAAGAGCCTGGATCAGGGCTGCAACTAGTGGGGGGCAAGTGGGGCATGTGCCCCGGGCGCTGTGCTGGGGGAGGCACCAAAATGGGTGTGGAATCCATGTTTGCTCCAGGTGACACAGATCCTAGTTGCGGCCCTGGCCTGGATATCCAGAAGCCTAAGGGAGAGGCTATGAAGGGTGGGCAACATTGATCTGCCAAAGAGTCCCCAATCCATTCTTTGTAGCTATTAGAGACTCCAGATCCATACTGCTGAAATTGGATTCTGAAGCTTAAAATTTGAACACAGAGTTATACATGTATTTGTTTGTGGCCATGGGTGCACATGTGCACACTTGTCAGAAATATAGAGAAAAGCCACACAAAAATCAGCACTGCTGTGTTCAAACTCTTGTTAGGTTGAAGGTAAACAAAGCTGGCACATTTAGCTTCAGCCTTCTGTCAGAAACGAAAGAGAAGGCCTTTAACATGGTCACCCATTCTGGTGGAATGCCCTATTTAGAAAAGTGTAACATGTTCATTTGTTTAGTGTAACATGTTCATTTGTTTATTTGCCCATTAGTTTAATTTTACCATTTATGACTCCAATTGACTTACATACAATCAGAGGACAACCTCACCAGCAATTCCAGGATGGGGGGCTACAACCAAGACAGATGGCCACCAGATCCCCATCCCTTCAATAGCTGATGTGGGAGGAATCTGCTGCATCTCTTATCAGCTTCCACATATTGGGGAGAGAGATTCTCAGACATCAAAAACCTGAGTCCCAAAAGCCTTGACAGGGGATGACCTGCACCTTGAATTGGGGTCAGCCTTGCATTGCATCTCCTGTTCAGTTCCAGGACAGAGATGTAGCTGGGTGTCATCAGCACTCTGATGATGCTCACCTCAAACCAATGGACAACCTCCATCAACAGTTTCATGTACATATAGAACAAAATGGTGGGAAAGACTAAGCCAAGAGGCCCCTCATTCTAGAATGGCCAAACACTTGATCTCTTCTCACTCTCTAACTACAATTGAAACCACCTACAGGTAGTCCTTGCTTAACAGCCACATAACTGGGGTCATTCAACATACTAGCCAAACCCCCAAAAACCATAGTGAACCCAACCAGAGATTCTGCAGGTCATATTAGTTCCAAAAATGGCTTGTAGCTGGACGCCCTGAGCATTTGTGTAGTACAAAACCTGTCCTGTTTGCACAGGGCCCTTGAAATTTATCTAATTGCAGCACCACTAGATTGGGATGTTTGCAAGCCAACTCTTTTACCTCCTGGGGAAAAAGAAGATCAGAGTTTCTCTGTGAGTTAAAACTCACAATTACTATAGGGAGCAGATTATTATTTGAGCTGGATGCCAAAGAGGACAATATCAAAAGGAGGAGCAAGCAGCAAAGGCATGCAGTTTCTTCTTCATTAGATGCAGCTGTGCAATATTCCTGACTGAACAAAACAAACCTTAACAAACCACATTAAGGCTGAACGCAACCTGGGAACCTTGTCCATTCAACCTAACCCAACCAGATATGGCTCCCCAGGAAATTCTCCACACCCTACTGCTGATTCAAAACTTTTTAACTGGAGAGATCACTGACCAGGCCCTCACTATAGAGGACAATCTGCCCAGCAACTACCATTGCTGAAGGCTAAGAGAGTGAATTAATGTAGGAAGCCATTTTGTTAAGTTTTTGGTTTTGGCACAGGTGTAAACTAAAGTGAATAAAATTTAAGGAAAAGGAAAAAAAGAAAAGGGGAACTACAGTATATACTATTTAAATAGAACGAGTTCATTCTGTGCTTTGCTAAGCGTTGGTTGCTGCAAAAGGGAAGAGTAAAATTCAGCCTTAGTTCAGCCTCAGGTCAACATCTTGTTTTTTTAAATAAGAATTATTAACAGAACAAAGATAAAAACTACAAAAAAGCAAAAAACTACAAAGAAAAAGAAAAAAACTTAAAAAGTGAGAAAACACAAGATGAAAAAAGATTTTTTAAAGATTACATAAGAAGTGACTTCCGACTTTTAACAGCAAGAATAATCAACACTTTCCCATAGTCAATCTCTTACTCTATATTAAACCAAAATCACATTATTTCTATAAATCATACCATTAGCATATTATAAAGATCACTAAATACAATTGCTCCCTCCCCTTATATTAAAAGAAAAAATATATATAAACCACCTGAACAACCTCCCCCTCCCCACCAAACAACCCTTATTTAATTCCTTCCTTCCTACCACCATTCGATACATTTCTGTCTACTATAAACAGAGCCCTCCTGGTGGGAAGAGATGGGTGGTGACAAATTTGATAAATAAATAAATATCAGACTAAAAAAACACATAAATGTTCTACTCTTATAATTAATAATACTACAGTTATTACAATCTTAATCATATTAAACCCCAAAGCAAACATTTATTATTTACCTTGTTAATCTCAATCCAAATCATTAAAGAAAAGTAACATCAAACAAGCCTTAAAAACAATCCAAATACACATTCTCAAACCTTCCCCCACTTCTGGAAAGGTGTCTGAGGCACACCAGCATTGGGCCAAACAATTCCTTCAGGACACAGTGAGCAAGGAAGCCAACCACAGGCATTGCTCCGGCTAGCGAAGAAAGGGGTATCTCAATTATTCTGCAATCTCCTACAAGTGAGAATGTGTGTCAGGGTCTGTTTAACAACTTGCCTGGGCTGCCAAAACCATTTCCCATCAAATAGTTGGTTTTTCCAAATAAGGAGTATTTTCTCAGCTTAGCATGTATTTCCCCAAGTGCAGCTATTTGTATTTCCCCAAGTGCAGCTATTTCCCCAAATGCAGACACGACAGCAGTAAAGCATCATTGCTGGCACAGAGCTGTGACAGCACATAGTTTCCAAACAGTGCTGCATCTCAGCAATTGGTAAGAAATGCATGTTTAGGGACGTGCAGACATGGACAGATACACTCACGAATGGAAAAGGAGGTTCCACTATGTGCAGGCAGTTCCACATAGGAAACACATTAAGTACCTTACTGCAGCAGTATCCAACTGACGGCAATTTGTCCCAAAAAGCTATAAGTTCAATTGAGCCTCCGATATTGGATATATTGATAATGGCGGCCTTGCTGCAGCTCAGCCCTTGCCTTGGACTTCTCTGTGTAATGATTGCCTGTTCTAGAACACCATCAGACTCATAAGCAGGATCACAAAGATATCTGATTTATTAAAGAATAGTATGCAGGATCACAAAGAAAGCTGAGAATGGAAAAAGCGCGCCAAATGCAAACTAAAAACCCTCAGTGCAAATGAGATCCCTCCCCCCGTAGAATCTTCCCAAGCTCACAATCCCAGGTGCTCCTAACAGCTTCTGATGGTCTGCGGGAAAAGGCCTTGAGCAGAGCACATAACCCAAACACATTCCATTGAAATGAACAGAGATACAGAGCTTGGCACAAGGTTTCCCAGCAGCTCCCTCCCAAACAGAAACGCGCATCAGCGCCATGGCATGTGAAACTTTACAATGTACAGTGCACATTGAAATAGTGAACATGACATACTGCCCCCCCAAAAGAAAGAAAACACTAAGCGGCAGGCTTCAAAGGGTAAGCCAAGTGGAAACGGTTAACTAAATCAGGAGCATTAATGTGGCGAGCAGGCACCCATTCAGGATGAGGAAAGTGTTTCCAGTGGATCAGGTACTGGAGGGTGCCTCGAAGCTTGCGAGAATCAACGACCTCATTGACTTCAAAGTGCTGTTGGCCGTCAATCATGATTGGAGCAGGAGGAGGAGATTGGGGATGCCAGTGGGAAGAGGGGTGGACAGGCTTGAGCAGGCTGCAATGGAAAACAGGGTGCAAGCCTTTCAAATTGTGAGGCAGGTCCAACTGAACAGTAACTGGATTGATAAGACCAACAATAGGGAAAGGACCAATGAACTTGGGAGCAAGTTTTTTAGAGGGCTG
Organism: Candoia aspera; assembly: GCF_035149785.1. Classification (NCBI taxonomy): domain Eukaryota; kingdom Metazoa; phylum Chordata; class Lepidosauria; order Squamata; family Candoiidae; genus Candoia; species Candoia aspera. The sequence continues at coordinate 13,561,258 of NC_086163.1, read as the reverse complement.
TGGGGACTTGATGAATTTGGTAGAGAGATATACTTGATCCCCAATTTTGAAATCGTGTTGCAAAGAACGACGTTTATCAGCTTGAAACTTGTAAGCAGCCTGGGCATCAGCCAAAGCCTGTTGAATCACCGGTCAGGAATCACCCAGCTTAACAGCCCAGTCAGAGGCAGAACAGGATTGGGGAGGGGTTTGTGGCAGCTCAGGGATGGGAACAAAGTCGTGACCAGAAACCACATGAAAAGGGGTTTGCCTGGTGCTTTGATGGACAGCATTGTTGTAAGCCACTTCAGCAAAAGGCAGCAAGTCCACCCAATTGTCCTGATGGTAGTTTATGTATACTCTAAGGAATTCTTCAAGGGCAAAGTTCAAAACCTCAGTAGATCCGTCAGTCTCAGGATGCGACGATGTGGACAGCGCCTGTTTGGTGCCAATCAATTTTAAAAATGATTTCCAAAACTGGGAAGTGGACTGTGTCCTGCGGTCGCTGACCAAACAGGAGGGGCTACCGTGGAGAAGGTAGATGTGGATGAGAAATAGGTGGGGCAATTGCGGGGCCGACGGGATGGACGCACATGGAATGAAATGGGCTTGTTTGGAAAAAAAATCTTTTACAACCCAAATGACAGTTTTCTTCTGACTGGGAGGTAGGTCCACAATAAAATCCATAGAAATCTCATCCCAGGGACGGGATGGGCTGGCCACTGGCTGTAGAAGCCCCTGTGGTTTACCTCCTTTATGCTTTGACATGGCACAAACAGGACAGGAAGCAACATAGTCTTTTACATCACGCCTTAAGGTTGGCCACCAAAATTGACAGTGAACCAAATGCAAGGTTTTGACAAAACCAAAGTGTCCAGCAAGTTTATCATCATGGGAACGCTGCAAAACATCAGCTCTTAAAGTTTCAGGTACATAGAGGCGGTGTTTCACCCATGCCAGACTGTTTTCAAAAGAAACATTGTCTCTATTAGCTAGCAACCAAATGTCAGATTTCAGTGCCTGGAGAAAGTCCTTCTGTAACTGACAAGGAACTAGCATTTTCCGCTTCCCAGACGGGGCTGTGGGCAGGTTGCCTGCACACGAGTCTGGCTCTGAGTGACGGCAACCAAGCCCAGTTGTGGTTCGGTGAGAACAGTTCCAACTATATCTGCCATGTGGTCAAGGTCCTGAGGTAAACGTGACAAAGCATCGACCAGAAAGTTTTTCTTTCCTGGAATAAATTTTAACTGGAAGTTAAAGCAACTGAAAAATTGAGCCCAGCGAATTTGTTTAGGACTGAGATGCCGAGGGGTGCGGAGAGCTTCCAAATTCCTGTGATCAGTCCAAACCTTGAAAGGGCATTTAGCACCTTCTAGGAGGTGACGCCAAGCCTCCAAAGTGGCTTTTACAGCAAAAGCCTCTTTTTCCCAAACATGCCACCAACGTTCAGTTTCAGAAAATTTTCTGGACGAATAAGCGCAGGGTTTCAAGTGATTTTCAGAATCTCTCTGTAACAATAGAGCCCCAACTGAGGAGTCATAAGCATCAACTTGGACCACAAAGGGGCATTCAGGATTGGGGTGCTGTAAAATAGGCTCAGCAGTGAAGAGGGTTTTTAACTTCTCAAATGCTGCCTGGCATTCAGGTGTCAATTCAGCACTGCCCCAGGGTTTTTTATCTTGTGTGTCTCCCCCAAACCCTTGGTACGGAGCAAATCAGTAAGGGGCAAAGCAATCTCAGCAAACCCCTGGATAAATTGCCGATAGTAATTACTGAACCCTAGGAAACTTTGCAATTGCCTCTGGGTGCAGGGATGTTCCCAACTTAAAATCGCCTGAATTTTTTCAGGGTCCATTTCAGTGCCCTTGTCAGATACCCTATAGCCTAGATAGTCAAGTTGGGTTTTGTGAAACTCACATTTGGAAAGCTTGGCATAAAGCTTGGCATCTCTAAGCTTACTTAACACCTGTTTGAGAAGGCGTTCGTGTTCCTCCTCGGTAGAGGAGCACATCGTCCAAATAAACCAGGACCCCTTTAAACAAATGATCATGTAATACTTCATTAATCAATTGCATGAAGACTCCAGGCACCCCTGCCAACCCAAAAGGGAGGACTTTGTACTGAAATGAACCCAGTGGGCAATTAAAAGCAGTTTTCCACTCCTCCCCAGCTCGTATGCGGATGCAGAAATAGGCTTCGCGAAGATCGAGCTTGGAGAAAATCTTGCTCTTAGACAAATGAGCTAACATGTCCTTCATGAGCGGAAGAGGGTACTTGTTGAGAATTGAGATGGAATTTAACCCTCGATAGTCCATACAGAGTCAAAGCGTGCCATCTTTCTTTTCCCGGAATAGCACAGGGGCCCCAACTGAGGAATTTGCAGGTTCAACAAACCCCCTTGACAGATTTTTGTTGATAAAGTCCCGTAATGCCCCAAGCTCCTTCTGAGTCATTGGATAAATTTTTGGCTTGGGCAATTGAGCGTTAGGAACCAACTCTATTACACAATCAGTTTTCCGATGGTGGGGTAGCTGATCTGCTTCCATTTCTCCAAAGATGTCTGCAAAATCTTGGTATCGATCGGGCAAGCCTTCTAAATGTGCCAAACTAGGGTGTGGCGTGGCAATTGCAGCCCTTCCAACCCCCACACTTGAAGTCCTCTCCGTGGTAGGGGCTTGGTAAAACCCATCCTTAAAAGTCAGAGTTCTGTGTTCCCAATTTATATGTGGGCTTCGATAGGTCAACCAGGGAATCCCCATAATTACCAAGGGGTTGCCAACAGGTGCCACTATAAATTTTAAAGTCTCATGGTGGCTGCCCATTTGCAATGCGACAGTTCCAGTGAAATGGGTTGCCGCCCCCCCCCCCCTCGCCGTTGAGCCATCCAACTGTGTGAAGATCAAAGGCTGCTGGAGGGGAAAGCTAGGCAGGTCCAAAGTAGCAACCAGATCAGGGTGAATCAGACACCTGGAACACCCAGAGTCAACTAAAGCCCAGACCTCTGTAGTCTTTGTGTGGGAGCCCAATTTCACTTTTACTGCTAGAGTGGGACAGTCAGCACTCACCATAGCATCCTCGCACCCATCCTCCTCCACCTGCCCGCAGGCACTCTTCATGGCAGGTGGCTGGCATTTCCCGCCGGCTCCTTAGAGTTGTCTTCAGCCTCTCCCGAGAAGTAGAGTACTTCTTCAGCGTCAGCTGCCCCCTTGGCTGCTGTCATCCTCCACGAAGGGGGTGGCGATTTGGCTGGCAGCTTACCCGCTTGATCTCCAGCCTTAGCTTTTGGGCAATCAACTGCTCGATGCCCTTCCTTTCCGCATCGGAGACACTGACCCCTCGCATAGCGCCGATCTCTCTCCTCTTCCCAGGCTCTATAGCCTGGCCGGGTAGCAGTTGCAACACTTCGGGGTCCCCTCATGGTGGCTGGTTGTTTTTCAGGTCGTTTGGTTTGTATGTAGGTATGCTGGGCGTGCTCAGCTTTGCCGGCCAGACAGATCCATTCGTACAATGTCTCTGGGTCATCTCTACACAATGCCCGCCGCAGGATGTCCCTGTTGAGTCCCTCTTTAAACCATTCTATTAAGGTTGACTGAGACCAGTCGGGGATTTTCCCAGCTAAAGCCTTAAATTCCAGGGCATAATCAGCTACAGATAGTTGGCCCTGGGTAAGATCCTTCAGTGCCTTTTTAGCCCTTGCCTTGGCTAGAGGATCCTCAAAATGCAGCTTTAATGCCCACATGAATTCCTCAAAATCCTCAAGCTCAGGGGAGTCAGCCTCACTTAACTGAACATACCAGTCAGCCGCTCGTCCCTTCAGCTTGGTGGCAATGGCAGTTATTTTAGCCCCTTCAGAAGGGAAGTATGGTCCAAACTGCCTCATGTAACTTTTAGCATTGGTGAGAAAGAAAGACAACTTAGTTGGATCCCCATCAAACTTGATAGAAAAGTCCTTCACCCCCACTCCTGTTGGAGCTGAATCAGTGGCTGCTTGAGTGGTTGGGCCCCAGGTTACAGTAGTTCTCCCTCCTCGGGGTGGGGACACTGATGGTCGAACTCTGCAGGGTGGAGATTCATCCCGGCACTGTCTCCAGCCCCACTCCGCCGGCGGTCTGGGTGAGGGGATGGAGGATGATTGTGTGGAGCTGGAATCTCCTTCGTGCCTCGGCTGCCCCCCCCCCCATGACAGAGACAGGTTTTTTAGCATGTACTCCATCGATTCTATTTTGGCCTCTACCACTCTTAGCCTTTCAGGGGTTTGAGATTCCTCCCTCCCTCGAGTGTTAGGCTGTCTCCCTGTTGATACCATGGTAGATTCTACATTTGGGGTCAGCGGGAACCGATACTTCCAGGACGCCTGGGACGTCCCTGGCTGGGGTTCTCCCATTTCATCCGAGGTGATCAACTCTGCAGGCGATTCGCTGGGTGCCAGTTGCTCTGGTGCTCTCCCATCATCAGATTCCTCTACCTCAGGGCTGGAACCTGAATCCTGCCAGAAACCTGAAGGTTCTGGGGTGAGGTTCAGTTCTCTGCTCCTGATCGTTGACTTGGGCATCAAGCTAGTCGGCTCCTCAAGTCTCCTGGTCATGAGCTTGGATTCGGCCATCGTTAACTTCCCTCACAAGAAACTAATCTTGGTAGGAGCTAAAGGTACAACTTTGGTGATTCTCAGCTTTATGTAAGGATTGCCTGTTCTAAAACACCATCAGACTCATAAGCAGGATCACAAAGATATCTGATTTATTAAAGAATAGTATGCAGGATCACAAAGAAAGCTGAGAATGGAAAAAATGTGCCAAATGCAAACTAAAAACCCTCGGTACAAATGAGATCCCCCCCCCCAAATCTTCCCAGGCTCACAATCCCAGGTGCTCCTAATGGCTTCTGATGGTCCGCGGGAAAAGTCCTTGAACAGAGCACATAACCCAAACACATTCCATTGAAATGAACAGAGATACAGAGCTTGGCACAAGGTTTCCCAGCAGCTCCCTCCCAAACAGAAACGCGCGTCAGCACCATGGCATGTGAAACGTTACGATGTACATTGCACATTGAAACAGTGAACATGACACTCTGGGCTGCCTTCTTCAAAAGGGGCAGAAATGCCTTGTAGAGAGAAGAAAAGAGAGAATGAGCTGCATCTAGGGCTACAAAATGCAAGTGATCAAAAGCCAGCATAAGTGAACAGAAAGTTTGATTTTTTTTTATTTATTTATCATATTTTTATCACCACCCATCTCCCCCACATGGGGGACCCTGTATGTTTCACAATAAAACAATTTAAAATTCAATAAAAGCATAAATAATACCAATAGTCAATAAATTTGTAAAATACAGTCAAATCCAAGTACTGTCAGATCTAATTCAGCTGATAAAGCGATAAGGCCGGTCCCAGGCAGGACTAGGGAACCAACCAACCCCAAGAATGGCTCTTCCTCTCCCCACTCCAGGCATGGTGGCAAAACCAGGTCTTCAATTGTTTTCTGAGGACCAGGGGGGAGGGGGCTAACCTCACTTCCCGGGGAAGGATGTTCCAAAGGGTGGGAGCTACTGCAGAGAAGGCCCACCTCCTGGACCCCGCCAGATTGAAGATAGTTCTTCTATCACCCTCTGCAAGGGGGCCTTCATAGCGTCATCCAGGCCTGACCACACACAGGAAAACTGCTCTAATGCTCTTTTGTGGGCTGCCCTTGTAGATGGCTCCAAAGCTTCAGTCGATGCAGAGTCTGGATACCTGGAAGACCTACAGGGGGGTCTATGAGAGATGGGCAACATACATCCCAGAGCGAGGGTATACAATCCAAAGTTTGGCCCAAATCCAGATCATCCATGTGTTCTGCAGTTCTCTGTAATTGCCTTCCTCCCATGTTCTCCTCAACCTTCTCAAAAAAGGAGAGATGGAAGGTGAGGGGATAATTCTCAAAGGTCTTCGGTCAAGGGATGGCCTCTTAATGAGGGGGCACCTTACAGCCTTCTTCAAGGAATCAGCTCCTGTAAACATGGCTCACCCAAAGCCTGGAGCCCTCTCTGATATCATGAATTAGCCATTGTCCATTTTGCAGGTCTGGTGCACCTCAGGTGACCTTCCAAGGTATCACTGCCACCCCCTGTACAGATTCTGTCCAGCCAGTATCAAACTGAGGAAATGTGTGTGATTTTCACCACAAAGTGCCTCACAAAAGGGTCACAGCACTCTGGGAAGTTTTCTTCTGTCCCAACACTCCCCAAAAGGGAACGGCTACCCCCAATGTTCCAACCTGCTCCCAAATCAGTCTACAATTTCTACTTCTTTATTTTCTGCATTACAATATTACTTTGCTCTCTAATTATTCTGACTTCAACTGTGCAATCTTTTTCCTTTAATAAAGAATCTTCCTTGCTTTGAAGGCTGTTTTGTTCCTAAAAAACAAACGAACCTGACTTATTTGCAGTGGGCCTATGGTATGGACGGAATAAACTCTCATCACATCGTTGGCATTTTCTATTTCCGGATTGTTGAATGTCCAAACGCCAGCATTGTTCATTAGGATGGTCAGCCCACCTTCTCCAACAGACCTTTCCACTTCTTTAAGAGCCGCCTGGATGCTTTCGAGTTTAGTGACATCGGAGGAAAAGCAACGTTATTTAAACGTGAGCAAAAAGGTGTTTTGGAATTGCAAGGGAGGAGTTTCCTGAAACTGCAGATCTGTGTCTATTCATGCAACTCACCACCTTCTGGAATAGCAGCCTGACAACTACCTGCACCAGCAGTTGAGGGCCTGGACTCCACTAAGAGTATCAGCAGTACAAGAAGGCACTGCCTAAAAACAAGATCTTTAAGATCACAGCAAAATGACCTGGTCACTCTGCTATGAACTGAGCCCCAAACAGGGCTAAACTCAGCTTTGACTCAGAGGGTCTTTTCACATTATAGCCAAGTCATGGCTTTATAACCAAAACCTTTTGATTAAACTCAGAACTGATTGTATTCCTGCAACACCCAGACCCAAAACCAACATATAAAGATACGCACAATGTCTTCCTGAGGTCTGTGAACTAATAGCAAGTTGGCCTGCCCAAATAACCTAGAGCTACTTATCAGGGCTGCAAGGAGATTCCACCAGTTCTTTGGGTCTCAGAATGGTATGGAGTTGAAGTCCACACATCCCAAAGTTGCTATGTTTGAAAAACATTGGGCTATACAGTCCACCTTCCCTTCTCAACGCAGATCGATGCAGATGTTACATTTTGTCCAACACCCATGCGGGGAGATTGACTTGACCTCCTCCACTCTTGATGGAGGAATTGATCAATCATATGTCCATATTAAAAAATGATAAAACCAATAAAGAGAAAACAGGAGAATATATGCATCCACAAATTGTCAGCCCTGCAGTCAACCCCAATCTCAACCCCAAGAGTCTATCCTGTTCAAAATGGGCTTTGATATAAACATTGCAGTCTTGCTAGTCATATGCAGATTCATTCCCAGCAGGAAGTAAGAAGTAAGGGTGTCCCAATATTCTTTAGTTTCTAAATAAAGATCTAACAGCCGTTTGTGCAGAATAGACTTTGCTATCAAACAGTATATGTGTGATGCCTCCAGACAGCAGGTGCACCACAAGTATGTGGTCTTTCTTCAAATGGAGCTCCCTGGAACCTCCCATATCTTACCATAGAATCTAGTTGGTCAAAATGTGCTCTAGAGAAAGCCCTTCTAACATGTGGAGCCATCTAAATTAAATACTTTTCTGTCCTGGAAGCTGATTTCTGTTGAGCCAGCCACTTCAAGTGAACCCAACCAGTGATGTTACAGGTTCTGTTAGTTGCAAGAACTGGATGCTCTGGGCATTCCTGGAGTACAAAATTTGCCCCATTTTCACATGGCTCTGGAAACGTACCTAACTGCAACAGCACCAGATCGGGATGTCTGCAAGCCAACTCTTTTACCTCCTGGGGAAAAATAAGATTATAGTTTCTCTGTGAGTTAAAACTTGCAATTACGTACAGGAAGCAGATCATGATTTGAGCTGGATGCCAAAGAGGACAATATCAAAAGGAGGAGCAAGCAGCAAAGGCATGCAGTTTCTTCTTCATTAGCTGGCAGCTGTGCAATATTCCTGACTGAACAAAACAAGCCTTAACAAACCACATTAAGGCTGAACGCAACCTGGGAACCTTGTCCATTCAACCTAACCCAACCAGATATGGCTCCCCAAGAAACTCTCCACACCCTACTGCTGATTCAAGGATTTTTAGCTGGAGAGACCACTGACCAGACCCTCACTATAGAGGACAATCTGCCCAGCACTATCATTGCTGAAGGCTAAGAGCAAATTAATGTAGGAAGCTGTTTTGTTAATTGTTTTTGGTTTCAACACAGGTGTAACCTAAAGTGAATAAATTTAAGGAACAAGACAAAAAGAAAAGGGAAACTGTATAATATTTAAATAGAACGAGCTCAATCTGTGCTTTGCTTACCATTAGTTGCTGCAAAAGGGAAGAGTATAATTGGTGTATACGTGTTTGTGGGTCACAATATTCCTGGGGGGTTCAAAATGCAAGCTGGATATTCAGCCTTAGTTCAGCCTCAGTTCAACATCTTGACCACTATTCCCTACCTCATCCAGTGTTCACTGATTCTTGCCTGGCTTTTCTCTGCATTCAGATCACGGGTGGTAGCAAAGACCCATTTTGGTGGACAGGGCAGGACCAGAAACCTCTTTACCAGAGAGAGGCCAATCCCCCGATTGGATCCCATCACCAGAACGCTGAAAATGGAGAAGTCGGCTGTTTTTGTCATCTCTCTGGGACCTGCAGCTTCTGCTCCCAACCTGCTCAATTGTTTGTTTCAAATGCCTCTTCTCATAATGGGAAGTAACATTATAAAGGAACACACCCCACCTACATTTAAATCTTCTGAGAAAATCTATTTCTTTATTATTAAATTTGTTTGCTGCCAGACTCCAACAAGTCTGGCTGGGTCACAACAGTCAACTTAATTAATTATTGCAGAAGGCAACATTGCTTGCTTTAATCAAAGGAACATTCAGGCCTGTAAGGAAGAAAAGATATTGCCCTACAAAATATTTGCATGATTTACTTGCATCCGCAGCTGCAGTATACTTTATAGGACTCTCCTATTCCTGAATTCAGCACTGGAAAAAGGGTGGATAAGCATGCATTGCATTCAATGTCATGCTCCATCTCACAGCCACTTTGTAGCCAAGAAGGTGTGCCAGATCCCCTCTTTCCATGGCCTTCCCCTCTTCCACTGGAAATGCCACCAAGGAGTTGGATTCCCTTGAACCTGTCAGCCTTTTGAGGTGGTCCAGACAAGAAGCACAAACTATGAGTACTAACACTACCTTTATTATAAAGTTACAGTAACAGAATCTTGCATGTCTGAAAGCATTTCTCCCCACCTTTCCTTTTACTTTCCAGAAAACTAGGGAGGGTCCCTGCTGAAACGTTTCCCACACCCCTTTTCCTTCTGTGGGCTGAGATACCCTTTGCTTGATGGTTGTCCAGTCTGGGGCTCTTCCTCCTGTCTCCCAAGGTCATTCCCACATACCATTGCAGAACCTCTCCTTGCTGGAAGCCTTGAGAGGGGAAGAGAAAAGCCGCAGAGGCTGACGCTAGCACCCCTTGGAACGTGCCTCTGATCCCCCTTCCAAGGCTCGGTCCTGAGTAAACAGGGGGAAGCTCATCCCCCGGTGATCATTCTGATTCATCCAGTCCTCATTGATACCAGTTTCGTAGGAACATGAAAGTGGAGCAGGGAAAGGAAAGGGTCTCATCCTCAGAAGCTGAGTAGAAGTCCCGCTACAGAGCCCTTTGGGATTTTCTGAACCAGCAGAAGAAGGAAGGGAGGTCTTGAAAGTTCTTGCTCCTACACCTACTCGCCCCCTAAGTAATGGGCAGAAGACCACCTAGAAACGGATTTGAGCTGCACCCAGGGGAAAAGAATATTAGAGGAAATGGTCCCATTAGCCCCAATGCCATAAACTAGCATTTATTTTAATACACTAGAGTACTGTATTTACAGATATACTAACCTTTATGCTCCCCCACACCCATCTAATGTTCCTACCCCTCCCTCTAGGTTTTTTTTTCCTTTTTCCTTTTCACCTAGATTTCTGTGTTTTAGCTTTATATATCAGCTTTTAATGTACTTTTGTGTTCTAGCTTCTTATATTAGATTTTAATGTACCTTCTATGCTTTTAACTGACTACCCCACTCTCCTTCAGCAAAGGATCGTTACCTTGTCGTGGTGCTGGAGTTTGAGCACCTCAATGATGCCATGAGCTAAACCGTGAAGGGCCACCCAAGACGGGAAGGTCATGACAGAGAGGTCAGACTAAATGCGATCCCTGGGGAAGGTAATGGCAACCCACCTCAGTATTCTTGCCGTGAAAACTAAATGGATCAGTACAACCAGAGATATGTCGGTATACCATCGGAAGATGAGACCCCCAGGTCGGAAGATGGTCAAAATGCTACTGGGGAGGAACAGAGGATGAGCTCAACTAGCCCCAGACGTGATGACGCAGCTAGCTCAAAGCCGAAAGGACGGCTAGCGGCCAACGGTGCTGGTGGTGAACGGCGAATCCGATGTTCTAAGGATCAACACACCATCGGAACCTGGAATGTAAGATCTATGAGCCACGGCAAATTGGATGTGGTTATTGGTGAGATGTCAAGATTAAAGATAGACATTCTGGGTGTCAGTGAACTGAAATGGACTGGAATGGGCCACTTCACATCAAATGACCACCAGATCTACTACTGCGGACAAGAGGACCACAGAAGAAATGGAGTAGCCTTCATAATTAATAGTAAAGTGGCTAAAGCAGTGCTTGGATACAACCCAAAAAATGATAGAATGAGCTCAATTCGAATTCAGGGCAAGCCATCTAACATCACAGTGATCCAAATATACGCCCCAACCACAAATGCTGAAGAAGCTGAAGTAGAGCAGTTCTATGAGGATCTGCAGCACCTACTGGACAACACGCCTAAAAGAGATGTTATTTTCATCACAGGAGACTGGAATGCTAAGGTGGGCAGTCAAATGACACCTCGAATTACAGGTAAACATGGCCTGGGAGAACAAAACGAAGCAGGACACAGGCTGATAGAATTTTGCCAAGACAATTCACTCTGCATAACAAACACTCTCTTCCAACAACCTAAGAGATGGCTTTATACATGGACTTCACCAGATGGACAACACCGAAATCAGATTGATTACATCCTTTGCAGCCAAAGGTGGCGGACATCTGTACAGTCGGTAAAAACAAGGCCTGGAGCTGACTGTAGTTCAGATCACGAACTTCTTCTTGCACAATTTAGGATCAGACTAAAGAGATTAGGGAAGACCCACAGATCAGCTAGATATGAGCTCACTAATATTCCTAAGGAATATGCAGTGGAGGTGAAGAATAGATTTAAGGGACTGGACTTAGTAGATAGGGTCCCGGAAGAACTCTGGACAGAAGTTGGCAGCATTGTTCAGGAGGCGGCAACAAAATACATCCCAAAGAAAGAGAAAACCAAGAAGGCAAAATGGCTGTCTGCTGAGACACTAGAAGTAGCCCAAGAAAGAAGGAAAGCAAAAGGCAACAGTGATAGGGGGAGATATGCCCAATTAAATGCAAAATTCCAGAGGTTAGCCAAAAGAGATAAGGAATTATTTTTAAACAAGCAATGCGCGGAAGTGGAAGAAGACAATAGAATAGGAAGGACAAGAGACCTCTTCCAGAAAATTAGAAACATTGGAGGTAAATTCCAGGCAAAAATGGGTATGATCAAAAACAAAGATGGCAAGGACCTAACAGAAGAAGAAGAGATCAAGAAAAGGTGGCAAGAATATACAGAAAACCTGTATAGGAAGGATAACAATATCGGGGATAGCTTTGACAGTGTGGTCGGTGAGCTAGAGCCAGACATCCTGAAGAGTGAGGTTGAATGGGCCTTAAGAAGCATTGCTAATAACAAGGCAACAGGAGACGACAGCATCCCAGCTGAACTGTTCAAAATCTTGCAAGATGATGCTGTCAAGGTAATGCATGCTATATGCCAGCAAATTTGGAAAACACAAGAATGGCCATCAGACTGGAAAAAATCAACTTATATCCCCATACCAAAAAAGGGAAACACTAAAGAATGTTCAAACTATCGAACAGTGGCACTCATTTCACATGCCAGTAAGGTAATGCTCAAGATCCTGCAAGGTAGACTTCAGCAGTTCATGGAGCGAGAATTGCCAGACGTACAAGCTGGGTTTAGAAAAGGCAGAGGAACTAGAGACCAAATTGCCAACATCCGCTGGATAATGGAAAAAGCCAGGGAGTTTCAGAAAAACATCTATTTCTGTTTTATTGACTATTCTAAAGCCTTTGACTGTGTGGACCATAACAAATTGTGGCAAGTTCTTAGTGGTATGGGGATACCAAATCATCTTGTATGCCTCCTGAAGAATCTGTATAACGACCAAGTAGCAACAGTAAGAACAGACCACGGAACAACAGACTGGTTTAAGATTGGGAAAGGAGTACGGCAGGGCTGTATACTCTCACCCTACCTATTCAACTTGTATGCAGAACACATCATGCGACAAGCTGGCCTTGAGGAATCCAAGGCTGGAGTTAAAATCTCTGGAAGAAACATTAACAATCTCAGATATGCAGATGATACCACTTTGATGGCTGAAAGCGAAGAGGAACTGAGGAGCCTTATGATGAAGGTGAAAGAAGAAAGTGCAAAAGCTGGTTTGCAGCTAAACCTCAAAAAAACCAAGATTATGGCAACCAGCTTGATTGATAACTGGCAAATAGAGGGAGAAAATGTAGAAGCATTGAAAGACTTTGTATTCCTAGGTGCAAAGATTACTGCAGATGCTGACTGCAGTCAGGAAATCAGAAGACGCTTAATCCTTGGAAGAAGAGCAATGACAAATCTCGATAAAATAGTTAAGAGCAGAGACATCACACTGACAACAAAGGCCCGCATAGTTAAAGCAATGGTGTTCCCTGTAGTAACATATGGCTGCGAGAGCTGGACCATAAGGAAGGCTGAGCGAAGGAAGATCGATGCTTTTGAACTGTGGTGTTGGAGGAAAATTCTGAGAGTGCCTTGGACTGCAAGAAGATCCAACCAGTCCATCCTCCAGGAAATCAAGCCAGACTGCTCACTTGAGGGAATGATATTAAAGGCAAAACTGAAATACTTTGGCCACATAATGAGAAGACAGGACACCCTGGAGAAGATGCTGATGGTAGGGAGAGTGGAAGGCAAAAGGAAGAGGGGCCGACCAAGGGCAAGATGGATGGATGATATTCTAGAGGTGACGGACTCGTCCCTGGGGGAGCTGGGGGTGTTGACGACCGACAGGAAGCTCTGGCGTGGGCTGGTCCATGAAGTCACGAAGAGTCGGAAGCGACTAAACGAATAAACAACAACACCCCACTCTCCTTATGCTCGTCTTTGACTGTAATAAAGATTTGTTTGTGTTCATCCGATTAGCCCAAAATTGCCCAAAATGCCTGCCAGCAAAATAGTAATAAGAAATAACCTTCCCCCTCCACCATGGTTAAATGCAACAAAATTAACCAACACCCCCCTCAAAAATACAGAAGTGGTATATAATATAAACATCCTTACACACATTAGACTCAAATAATCTACACAGAAAGGAAAAATACACTGTATTTAACATGTGCTGTAACTTGAATCCAGAAAGGAGCTATGGCTGTGATTAAATGATTAAACTGTATGATTAAAGAACCCTCAAAGTCCTTATGCTATAACAGCAAAAATGTGATATCCAGCCTTTTCCTAGACCCTTTTTGATGGATCTCATAAATGCAAAGCAATATTTCCTGAGAAATTGGCTTCATTCTTAAATCCTAAAAAGTATATTTTAGACCTTTTAGGATCTGGATCAATTGATCTTCCTAGACTGGATATTCCAATTCACCATTCCACAATTCAGGTATATAACTAATTCTGACCTTCATCCTGTTTTTTAATTCCAAGTACAACTGTATTGTTTTCACTCAAGCACTGCCTCTGCCAACGATCCTTGCAAGATTCCAATTTCATCAATACATCCTTCAATTTTATTTTGTCACCAGAACACTGAAAACAGAGAAGTTGTCTGCCTTTCCATCTCTTAAGCACCTGCAGCTTCTGCTTCCAGCCTGCTTGAAAGTTTAGTTCAAATACCTCTTCTCATCATAGGAGGCAACATTATGAGGAATATGGCTCACCCACTTTTATACCTTCTTATAAACTTCATTTAAAGATTGCAGAAGGCAACATTGCTTGCTTGAACTGAGGGTGCAGTCAGGATAATCAGGGGGTTCTTGGGTGGGAGACATACCACCCTACAAAATATTTGGAAAATATTTGGAAATACTTTCAAATAAAGGGAGAGACCTAACTAGCATGAAATATGTTTTGATTTTGGCTGCTAAGAAGGAAGTGTACAAAGCCAGAACCAAATGTGAGAATTAAGACTTATGGTGATCACCAGCCCAAATACCATGAATTATGGAGTAGAAACGATGGGATCAAGGTGTGAGAAAATGGTGGTGCAAAAAAACACTTCTGGCTTGAGATGTGGGGCTCTCGTTATATCACCCTCTGACATTGCATCTGAGATCCTAAATACATATTGTGTAACACTTGTAGAGTCAGTCTTCCCAACCTCCCAACCCAAAATAGTCTTCATTGGTCCTTCATGGTTGCATTATTTTTTCTTTACAAAGTGTTTTTAATAATATATGCAGATGTTTGAAATCTTGGGAAAGAAAGAAAAGAACAGGATCAGAACTTTCATGACGGACAGTGGTTTATTGGAGGCCCCATCGCCTCTCAGCGTATTAAGTGCCGATGGCATTAGGGTGGGACAGATGATCACCAGGGAGCTCGACGACCCAACCAATCCAGAAAGGTCCCGTTGTCCTCTTCGGAAAGCATGGACAGCACAGTCACGATACCTTTCGAGCTCTCTTCCACGGGGATTTCCGGCTGCCACAAAGAAGGATCTCATAAGGTTTAAAGAATCAGTCCTGCCCAACCCAGAATCCTCACCTAAGCAGATCAGCAACATGCAGCCTGACTTCTTGACCATAGATTTTCAGCCTATTTATTACAGGTGGATTTATATGACATTTAAAGTGGCCAATCTCATTTTAGCTAATAAAGGCAAGGTAGTCCTCACTTAGCAACTACCTCATTTAGTGTCCATTCAAAATTACAAAACTACTTAAAAAAAACTTAGTGACCAAGTTTCACATTTCCAGCCTTCGCAGAGTCTCTCTACTCTTATTTTCACTGGCTTATTTACCCCACACCAAGATGTCCTCAAAGAGAAAGAGAAAGAACCCCACTTCATCTAAAGGAAGTAGCAAGGAGCATGGAAAAACTAAAGTAAAATTGGAAGCACGGTTGGGATCAGGTCATTTTCACTTAGTGACTGCTTTGCTTAATGACCAAGTTGCCAGTCGAAACGGTAGTCGCTAAACCAGGATTACCTGTATGTGAACACAGCCCCTATGATCAGAGGATGGTTCAGTATGTCATGTCAGTCCTGAAAATTGGGCTGATTGATTGAATTAAGTTAACCATGGGTAAGCATGTCTGGCAAGCACAGCCACCAAGTCAACCACGGGCATCTAATATTTTATCCAGAACTCTTATGGTTTGCTTTAGTATGTGAATCTTCTCCACCTTCCTCCACTGCGATCTGCAACACAGACTTTCTTGACTAGCGTATTATGCCTTCCCAGCATCCAATAAACCGCGTTTAAGAAAAGCGCCACTTAGCAGAATGTGTGAGCCCTGCCTTGAGTCTTAAATATGGGAGGGACCGAGTCTTGGTCATTGCAGATATAAGCGCATGCTTCCCCGCAGAAACGGTGTTCTGCAAATAGGAAGAATAATCAGTAGCCCAAATGGAAAGTGATTCCAAGAGGGAAGGGTGAGATTCAGTGGATTTCCTTCTAAGAGGAAGTGGACGCAGAGGCTTTTTAAAACACTGTTCAGCTGGTTTATTAAGTTTCCATTCCTCCATTGTCTTTACATATAACTCAGTTACTAAAAATCAAAACATAACTTTCAAAGAGACATGTGACGTATCTAATTTTGCACAAATTGTTCTTGTTCTTGTTCTTATTATTATTCTACTAATAAACAAAACACACACAAACCCCCCCTCCAAATATTCAGAATACTAAAATTATCAGGGACTCATTTGTAGGTAATTCAAATATGTGTGAGTGTGTGCACACAGATGCATGGACATGCATGAATGCATTAAAAAAAACTTACAACTGGGCTGTCACGGGTTTTCACTGCACCAGGATGGATGGGGACAGTCAGAATCCCATGGGCTGGATACTCGAGAGACTGGCACTTGGTGAGCATGTTTAAAGCAGCCTGCATGAGCAAAGAAAAAAAAAAAGTTATGAGGAAAGAAAGTATTAGGGAGGAAAAGGTTGCAATAAATTGTGATCGACAGGATACTGTGCATTAACTGTCATGCAGGGCTGGCAAGATACAGGAGGCAGAGGCACCAGAAGTGGACTAAGCAGTTCCTTGAGGACACAAACAGGCAGGAAGCTGACCACCTGCACTGCTCCAGCCAGGATTTAGGCCATCATGGCTTTCGACACCTCTACTGCTTGGGTGTAAGGATTGCCTACCGTAGTAGACTCAGACTCACAAGCAGGAACTTAATGATATCTGATTTATTAAAGAATAGTATGCAAATACAGAGAAAGCTGAGAATGAGCAAAAGCGTGCCAAATACAAACTAAAAACCCTCGGCTCAAATGTAATCCCTCCCCTCGCCCTGCCGTTGCAGACTCCCCCCCCCCCCAGGTGCTGGTAACTGTTTCTGCTGATGTCCTGGGAAAGGAACCTTGAACACAGGAGATAACCCAAACACATTCCAATCCAGCTGCTAACACATAACAATCCCACGAGATGGAATCCTCATCCCCTCCCAGACGAAACACGCATCAGCCAAATGACATGCGAAACGTTACGGTGTAACGGTAACATTGGAACGGTGAACATGACATAGGGTGCTGAGAACTAGATGGATTTTACCAGCACTTGGGATCCCTCTCCAGGGCTTCAGCCGGCCCCAATATGGTTGGGACATCTCATTTTGGGACCATGGTGTTCACGTAATTTTCTCAACAGCGAAGGCTACTGTTCCGTGTCAACCTTATATTTCTTCTTCTCCTCTTGAAAGGGTCGAGTCTACATTCCAGGTAGCCCCTTGCAGTCCAAACATAGTATTAAGGAGGGAGGCGGGGCTGATTGAAGCCAAAATGGGTGCATGGACTTGCATCAGAGCACACTGGCTGAAGTTATATAGCCCTTTACCTGGGAGATCATCTGGGAAATTATGATCTTTTTATGTACTGCCCACTGAGGAATTGGCCACCAACTGTGACAGCCTTAGCCTCTGTTCTGTTTTTATTCCTATTTTATTTTTAAGGTGTTTAATTTTAAACTCAGGTTTGTGACTGTAATAACACATGGGATCCTCATGCAAATGAAAGTATCTACCAATGTCTGTTCAATAACTTGTCCAGGATGCCAAAACAAATTTCTGTTAAATCGTTGGTTTTGCAAATACGGAGTATGCTTTGCATGCCCTGAATTGCAACTATTCCCACTGATGCTGTTTGGTTCATTCTTCCACAATGACTTTTTCAATTTTACACAATGAATGAAAACGGTAAACATTTTTCAAGGCAATAAAGTTCAAAAACAACCCCTTTGAGGCAGTTTCTATTTTTCTTAATTTCAGTCTTTATGTTAGAGGTAAATCTGTCTCAATGGTAAATGAACCCTTTTTTCAAAAAGAAGCCCAACTGAATTTGGACAGACTTCTTGCGGGAAAGAGCTCAAAAGTGGCAAGAGAGAACTTTCACACAAGAACTCTGCCCCAGTTCAAACTCTGGGCCACACTCTTCAGAAGGGCTGAGATGACAGCAGTAAAGCATCATTGCTGGCACACAGCTGTGACAGTAACCAGTTTCCAAACAGTGCTGCATTTTAGCAATAGGTTAGAAATGCACATTTAGGGACATGCAGGCATGGACAGATACACTCATGAATGGAAAAGGAGGTTCCAACCTCCAGCGGAAGAAAGGGCAGACTGAAGACGGCTCCGTGAACAGCACAACTGATGACCGCAGGAAAGAATGAAGAGCTGGCGAGTAGACCAGGTGTGATGGAATGTGTCTCTGAGAGGGAAGGTGATGTTATGGAGGTCGCAGGAGAGGGAGGAAGGGGTGCATTCCAGGGGGAGAAAAGATCTTATAGTTTGGAGGACCTTGGGCAGCTGGCCAAGAAGCTGAGACAGAGCCTGCCTTAGATTGCTTGGAGTATTTCTCCCTAGCACCATTTGGCTTGGCTTAGTTTGGCAAGATTCTGGGTAAGGTAGAAACAATAAAAAACTAGAGCTTCATTCCTGGCTCAGCATTGCTTTTTTGCCTCAACCCTGACATCAGCTCTCCACACAGCTACAGAAAAAGGAGAGGACCAGAGATCGCCCACAAGTGGTCCAGACGGTTGCTCCTCCTGAGGAGACCACAAGACAGTAGTATTCAGAGGGTTTTGAGCACTGGGAGAAAATTGCAATCAGCACCATTAAAAGGTTTCTAGGTAAAGGTAAAGGTTTCCCTTGACGTAAAGTCCAGTTGTGTCCAACTCTAGGGGGCGGTGCTCATCTCCGTTTCTAAGCCTTAGAGCCGGCATTGTCCGTAGACCCGTCCGTGGTCATGTGGCCGGCATGATGACACGGAACGCCGTTACCTTCCCGCCGAAGCGGTACCTATTGATCTACTCACATTTGCATGTTTTCAAACTGCTAGGTTGGCAGGAGCTGGGACTAGCAACGGGAGCTCACCCCGTCGCGCGGATTCGAACTGCCGACCTTCCAATCGGCAAGCTCAGAGCTCAGCGGTTTAACCCGCAGCGCCACCGCGTCCCCTAAAAGGTTTCTAAGTTCACATAATTTTCTGATCATATTAGAAAATTCTTTGTTAACTACTTTTCAGCTATTAGAAACCTTTGGAGCAACAAGTCTGAAAACACTGAGTGAGTATGCCTTCAAATTTTAATGAAAGAAACTTTTAAATACAAGCTTAAGAACTTTTTAAAAAATTAAATAAACAGCAAAAGATTGATTAAAACTTTGATTTTAGAAAGCTACAGACAGACTCTGAGGGTCCAGATAAACTTCAAAATAAGATTTTGGAATTAATTATAAAGAATCCTTCCCATGGGAAAATGCTTTTGTTTTGAATTGAATTTTTTTTTTTTTTTAAATGGACACTAGAGGGAACTAACGATTTCAATTAAAGGAGAAGAACATATAAACTTGCACAGAATGGTGCAAAATATTCTAACACTGGAAATACTGAAGATACTTTCAAAAATATTAATTAATATTAATAATATCAACAGCAATATCTGCCTTTATGGGTAGACTGTGTCCAAAAGATGTTATGAAGGGGAACAAGTTTTATCTGACAAGACAGAGACTGAGTTGAAAGTGGATTTGCAAATGACAGACTACAAGAATGACATGAAAAGAGATGTTACAGTGAACACCGCCCAGAGTCGCCTTCTGTCTGATGGGCAGCCCTATAAATGTGAGCACCGAATAAGTAAAATAAATAAAGATAGAAAAGAAATTGGCTGATGTATTATTAATTAAAAGGGACATACAAACAATAAACCAAGAGAGTGACCTGGATAATTTTTCTGTATTGGATTTACAAGAGAGACTTGTTAAAACTTTGAAGAAAGGACAAAGGAAAAATGAAAAGAAATCAAGTTCTTTGTGAAGTGAATGGACTAAAGATTAAGACTGTTGGAAGTAAAAGGAAGGAATATAAAGTTGGGATATTTGATCAAAGTTAATATAGATACAGGTAGTCCTCGACATATGACCACAATTGGGACTGGAACTTCTGGCGCTAAGCGATGTAGTTGTGTAGTGAATCAAGCCTGATTTTATAACCTTTTTGCCACAGTCATTAAGTGAATCACATTGTCATCAAGCGAATCCGGCTTCCCCCATTGACTTTGCTTGTTGGAAGCCGGCTGGGAAGATTGCAAATGCCTATCATGTGACTCCAGGATTCTGCAGCCATCATCAATACATGCCATTTGCCAAATGCCTAAATTTTGATCACGTGAACATATGGACCCTGTGATGGTCATATGTGTGAGGACCAGTCATAAGTCATTTTAGTCATAACTTTGAATGGTCACTAAACGAATGGTCATAAGTCGAGGACTACCTGTATGCTGTTATTTCTGGTAACTCTTAATGGACTTTTGCTGATACCAGGATGGAAATAACGATGCTTTATGGATTTGTTTATAGATAAGAGATGGGATATGGGAAGAAGAGATCATTTGCTGTAATTTAAGAGGAGGTGAAAAATTGCCACAATTATTTATACTTGTGATAAAAGTTAGGAGTCACTACTTTATATATTTCTTTTTTCTTTACTATATTTTTCTTTTTATTTATTTCCCTTTTTTGTTTCTATTCTTTATGTCTTTCCTATTTTTTTCCCTTTGCACTTTTTACTCTTCTTTCTATTTTTCTATTTTTCTATCTTTCTTTTAGTT
The DNA here is from genome assembly GCF_035149785.1 of Candoia aspera. Lineage (NCBI taxonomy): Eukaryota > Metazoa > Chordata > Lepidosauria > Squamata > Candoiidae > Candoia > Candoia aspera. The sequence continues at coordinate 13,540,626 of NC_086163.1, read as the reverse complement.
TTTTATTAGTTTTTATTATTACAATTATAATCATTCATAAAATTACTTGAAAACAAAAAGCAAAATGAGGTTCAACTATGTCCAGGTAGCTCCACAAAGAAAACATGTTAAGTACCTTACTGCAGCGATATGAAATTCCCTGTCCTTTATCCCAATAAGCCATAAGTTCAATTGAGCCTCCAATAGTGGATATATTGATAATGGCGGCCTTGCTGCAGCTCAGCCCTTGCCTTGGACTTCTCTGGGCTGCCTTCTTCAACAGGGGCAGAAAGGCCTTGTAGAGAGAAGAAAAGACAGAATGAGCTGCATCTAGGGCTACAAAATGTTCTATCACCCTCTGCAAGGGGACCTTCATAGCGTCATCCAGGCCTGACCACACACAGGAAAACTGCTCTAATGCTCTTTTGTGGGCTGCCCTTGTAGATGGCTCCAAAGCTTCAGTCGATGCAGAGTCTGGATACCTAGAAGACCTACAGGGGCGGTCTATGAGGGATGGGCAACATACATCCCAGAGCGAGGGTATACAATCCAAAGTTTGGCCCAAATCCAGGTCATCCATGTGTTCTGCAGTTCTCTGTAATTGCCTCAATATCGAGCTCTCCTCAACCTTCCTGAAAAGGGAGAGATGGGAGGTGAAGGGATAATTCTCAAAAGTCTGTGGTCAAGAGATGGCCTCTTAAGGAGGGGCACTTTACCACCTCCTTCAAGCAGAAAGGCATCACCTCCATCAAACTCAGCTGGCCCCAAAGCCTGGAGCCTCTCTGGAATCATGAATTAGCCATTGCCCATTGTGCAGATCTGGTGCACCTCAGATGACGTTCCAGGATGTCTCTACCACCCCCTGTACAGATTCTCTCCAGCAGTTATCCAACTCTGAGGAAATGTGTGTGATTTTGACCACTCACAAAAGGATCACAGCAGTCCGGAATTTTTTCTTCTGTCCCAGCACTCCCCAAAAGGGAACGGCTACCCCCAAGGTTCCAACCTGCTCCCAAATCAATATACTGTACAATTTTTACTTCTTTACTTTCAGCATTAGAGTATTACCTTACTCTCTAGTTACACTGAATTCAACTGTTCAAATCTTTCTTCTTTAATAAAGCAGTCTTCCTTGCTTTGAAAGGAAGCAACAAATCTGTGCCTTGGAGTCAGTGTTGACTCCTGGCAACTCCCTGGAGGAGTCCCTGCAGTTTTCTTGGCAGGTTTTTCAAAAGTGCTTTGCCATTGCCTCCTTCCTAGGGCTGAGAGAGAGGGACTGGCCCAAGGTTACCCAGCTGGCTTCGTGCCTAAGGTGGGACTAGAACTCACGGTCTCCCAGTTTCTAGCCTGGTGCCTTTAACCACTACATTGAACTGGCTCTCATCCAGTTTCAGCAGTGGCCCCAAAGTATAACATGATTGGTGGCATTGAACACTGCTGAGTCAATGCACTATTTCTACTTATTTATTTTCAGCAGTGCCAAACTGCTGTCTTCGGTGACAGTGAACGCAATTGTTCAGCCTTTATTCTTTATTCAGGCAATCTTCTTTGCTTTGAAAGGCTTTTAAATAATAGACAAACCTGACTCATTTGCAGTGGGCCAATGGTATTGATGGAATAAATTCTCATCATATCCTTGGCATTTTCTGTTGTCAGGTCAGTAAACGCCCAAGTGCCAGCATTGTTGATGAGGATGGTCAGCCCACCATCTCCAACACACTTTTCCACATCTTTCACAGCTGCCTGGATGCTCTCAAGATCAGCGACATCTGAGGGAAAATAATATTATTTAAACGTCAACAATGTGCTGGTTCAGAATTGCTACATAGGAGCTTCTTGGAACTTCAGAAGATCTGCAGGTCCATCCGTGCAACTCACCACCTTCTGGAATAGCAATTAGACAGCCTCAAGCGGTTGAGAGCATGGACTCCATCAAAGACTTGAGTGTCTCAACAGCAACTCCAGAACATACTATGGAGAAATAAGAACTTTAAGATCCCCAGCAAAAGGGGCCTAAAGGCATAAGAGGTCTGTGCTTTGTGGAATCAGAAACAAGCTGTGACTTAGGCTGTCTTTGCACATCATGCTCAAGCCATGGCTTCAGAGCCAAAACCTACTGAATAAACCCACACTGATGGAGTTCACACAACACCCTTGGATAAAATAATACATAAAGATGCACAGGATGTCTAACAGAGATCTGTGAACCAATCCTCAGTATAAAGTTTTCCAGCCCAAATAAACCAGAGCGACACCACCAGGGCTAAGCCACCAGGGTTGCAAATGGATACTCTGATTTTTGTTCTCTTTGTTGACAGTGATACTTCATCATTATCCAGATTTTTGCAGCCCTGATATGATGGTCTAACATATTCTGCTAATCTACAACGCACAAAATTCTGGTCAGACAACCGCTGTAGCCCACCCCGAAGAAATCTACTGGGCCCAGCCAGTGAGGCTGCTTGCCAGCCCTTCCCAGAGGAGCTTTTTGCTAGACTCTCTGAGCATTTTCAAAGTAGAAAACTTGCCCCATTTCACACGGCACTCGACACTTACCTAATTGCAACACCACCAGATTGGGATGCTTGCGTGCCAACTCTTTTACCTCCTGGAAGAGAAAAAGGTCATAGTTTTTCTTCTGAATTAATACTCACAACTATATTCAGGACGCAGGGAATTATGTCAGGTGGATTGCAAAGAGGACAATAGCAAAAGAAAACGAGAAAGATATGTAATGTATTTCTCATTCAGCAGCAGCTGTTCATTATTACTAAACCAACAAACAAAACTTAACAAACCACATAAGGCTTAATGCAATGTGTGAACCCAGTCAGGGTGATCCAACCCAACCAGCTGGGGCTCCCCAGGAATCTCTCCACATCCCCCTGCTGCTTCAAACTTTTCAGTTGGAGGAATCACTGGCCAGGTCCTATGCTGCAGAGGACAATCGTGATCTGAAGTTGAAATTAACACACCCAAAGATGGCTTTTTGGACTTACTGGACACCATCTAGAATGTTTCAGAAGGGATGGGCTAATGACGACAGCATTTGTGTTGGCGTTGCAAGAAATCTGAGGGCTCTTTAACTCATATGTTATGGTCATGTTCTTTTTTGCAGCCCTCTCAGACTAATGGCATACGATATGTTGTGGGAAAACTTTAGGTTTTAAAGAAGCGCATATTGTATTTAATTATATACCTGCTACTTGGAACTTCAGATGTTCTGAAGAAAGATGGGATGTCATGCTCTAGGAATAGTACCTTAGGAGATGAAAGAATACTACAGAAATAAAGGATTGGGTTTTAGAGATGACTACCACTTTTTGAGAGAATTAACTATTCTGCCAATCAGAAGATTCACATTATCTTTCCCTTTAGAAAAAATTCTTGGACAGTCTTGGTGAATATTGAAAACTTAGTTTCCTCTTTCAAAGATTTATAAAATCAGGCAAACTTGGAATATATTTGTAATGACAGGCTTTTTGTCTTTTCCTGTGTTTTTATTAGTCACATTGTGGGCAGGTGGCTTGAGAGAATTTCATTTTTATTTTTTGCACATTTGTTTGAAAACGTATAAAGTCAGGAATTAAGTAAAATTTAAAAAGAGAGTTACCATGACTGAAGGCTAAGGTAGCTAGCTAACGTACATAGCCATGGTGTGATTTGTTTTCTTTCAACACAGCTATAAACCACGGTTAGTGGGTCAGCACTGGGGCACATCTCACATTCTGCATGAGTGTTATTGGCGGTCTTGTAAAATGCTTGCTGTGGCTTAGAGGGCCAGGCACAAAACAGCCCTTCACTATGGCAGGAGGGAAATCCAGCCCCCACATGGGGTTTCCTAGGAATGTGGTGCACAAAGCCGAGTGTGGACGAGATGCAAGCAAGGAGGGTTGCAAGGATACAAAATCTCAGAGAGCTCTTATGAGTCCTGTTGATGAAAACTGGAGCTCATGCATTTTGCCGCCATTTCCTTGACTGACTATTGCTTCTTCCTTTCCTCTGCATTGCATAGCATTGATTTAATAATAGGGAAATGTCAACTACCCCAAACAAAAGAAAAATTAATAATTCCACAGTGAGTATCAGTTTAAAAGAATGTAAGACATAACATTGACTAAAGTAAACAAAAATTTAAAGAAAGGGAAGAAGAAAAGGCAATTCCTATAAGGTTAATATAGAACGAGCTCAATCCTTGCATTGCATGGTGTTGCTTGCCATGCAAGGGAAGAGTGTGATGGGTCAGAATATCCCTGGGAGGTTGAAAATACCGATAGTCCCTGGGGTAAGGATGACTTCTGTTCCCAAGGTCTGTCCTTAAGTCCAATGTGTATGTAAGCTGAATGACTATTATTGTATAATACAGTATAAGTAGCATTGTGTAATAAACAGTTGTGCATTTAACTTGAATTTTGCTATAATAGCCGCCATTCTTAACTAGCTAACCGATTCTTACCTTGCTTTTCTCTGCCTTCAGATCACGGGTGGTAGCAAAGACCCATTTGGGTGGAGAGGGCAGCTCTAGAAACCTCTTCACCAGACCGAGGCCAATCCCCCGATTGGATCCCGTCACCAGAACGCTGAAAACGGAGAAGTCGGTTGCCTTTGCCATTTTGGGGGGAGCTGCAGATTCTGCTTCCAGCCTGCTTGACGGTTTGCTTCAAATGCCTCTTCTCATCTTCGGAGACAATATTATGAGGAACATGCCACACCCACTTTTCTATCTTCTTATACAGTAAACCTCATTTAAGGATTGCCGAAGGCAACGTTGCTTGCTTTAACTGAGGGCGCAGTCAAGACAATAAGGGAGGCATTTATATCACCCCACATATTCTTTGTGGTTTTCATTTGCAACCTTAGCTTTAATATAATTTATGTGGTTCTGCTAGAACCGAATTCATTGCTGGAAAAAGGGTGGAAAAGTGTCCATTACCTTTAATGTCATAGCCAGTGTGTGTCCAGAGGATGTGGCTGGTTCATTCCTTTCATGGCCTTCCCCCTTCCACTGGAAAGTGCCACCAAGGAGTTGGCTTGTCTTAGGACCCATCTTCCCCTGACGCATTGAGAGTCTTGCCCCAGAGGCTGACACTAGTTTCCTCTGAAACCTGCTTCCAGGATCTGTCCAAAGCTTGATCCTGAGCACATGTAAACAAAGGGAGGCTCCCCACACCCCCACTGGCCATTCTGATTCATTCAGCGCTGATAGGCAAAAACCCGTCCAAGAGTTCTTTGTCTCACTAGGAGAACAAATTACACGTTCATTGAAGAAAGCCAGTGAAATGGGCACATACCCAGCAATACCCATTTGCCCTTTCAAGCCGCAGGCCATATTCCAAAGATGTGTCCTCCTTTTCCAGCTGGAACCACTTGCATTTCCTGGGTGAACACCCTGCTTCTTTCTGCAAAGGCTAGCGGCCCTCTGAGCCCAGTTCATATACAGGTGCCCGTTTTGTCAAAAATGACCATGGAACAGGGGAGAGGAAGGGCCTTGTCTGCAGCAGCTGAGTGAACGTCCCATAACTGAAGCTTTGGGGATTTTCTGAACTGGCAGCACAAGGAAGGGGGGTCTTCAAGGTCCTTGCTCCCCCACCTACTCACCCCTTGTAATGGGTGGAAGAACACCTAGAAAGGGATTTGACCTGGACCCAGTTCAGAAGAATACTTAGAGGAAACTGTCCCATCAGGTCACTGTTGCCCAAAATGCCTGCCAGCAAAATAGTAATAAGAAATAACTTTGAACCACATAAAAATCGCGTCATCTTCTCATTATTGGAATATCAAGACATCTCAAAAATAGATAATAAAGACATACCTTGAATATATTCCTGAATATCAAGAAGAGAATATTCTTTCCATGTACAGAGATTATCATCTCTGCTCAGCTCCATTCTCAATAAGGCAAACCTCTTCTTAAAATGACATATTCTGTACCTTAGAAATACAATGGCCCTATTTCTTTCCAAAATTATATAAAGATATGCTGTGACTTGAATCCAGAAAGAGCTATGGCTGTTCAACACCAAATCATATGAGTTTAAGGACCCTCAAAGTCCTTGCAACATCAACAGAAAAAATGTGGGAGCCAACCTTTCCTTAATCCTTCTTTGATGGATCTCATTAATGCAAAGCTGTATTTTCTGATAAACTGACTTCATGCTTAAATCCTAACAAGTATATTTTAGACCTTTTAGAATCTGGATCAATTGATCTTCCTAGACTGGATATTCTAATCCACCATTCCACAATTCAGATATATAACTAATTCTGACCTACAACTGTACTGTTGTTTTTACTCAAGCACTGCATCTCTCAAGGCTTCCTCTGAAATTCCCATTCTCTCAGTACATGCTTCAATTTTATATATTGCTGAGCCGAAGGTACAGGCAAGGCATGTTCAAAGTATAATCACAAAATTTTAAAACAAGCATTCTGAATCAACTGATTCATGGTGTTTATGCCGTGTTTGGCATAGACTTCCCAGCAAAACCTCTTTCTGCTTGCTATCTCCAAATTTGGATTATTGAGTAAAAAAGATGGGATCAAGGTGAAAGAAAAAGGAAGTGCAAAGAAAATGTCCTAAAAATAGTTGAAATGGGTAGACCATGCTTCTGGCTTGACATGTGGGGCTCTCATTATTTCACCCTCTGACATTACTTCTATGATCCTAAATACATATTTTGTAACACTTGTGGAGTCAGTCTTCCCAATCTCCCAACCCAAAACAGTCTTCACTGGTTCTCCATAGTTGCATTACTTTTTTCTTTACAAAATGTTTTTAATAATATATGCAGATGTTTGAAATCTTCTGAAAGAAAGAAAAGAACAGGACCAGAATTTTCATGACGGACAGTGGTTTATTGGAGGCCCCATCGCCCCTCAGTGTATTGTGTGCCGATGGCATTAAGATGAGACAGATGTATCACCAAGGAACTCGACAACCCAACCAATCCAGAAAGGTCCCGTTGTCCTCTTCAGAAAGCATGGACAGCACAGTCATGATACCTTGCGTGCTCTCTTCTACAGTGATTTCCAGCTGCCGCAAAGAAAGATGTCATAAGATTTAAAAATCAGTGAGGCCCAGCCCAGAATCCTCACCTAAGGAAATCAGTAGAATGCAGTTGGATGTAAATTTTCGACCTTAGTTGACATGGATTTGTATTAAACTGACCAATCTAATTTCAGCTTACAATGTTATATGAGCCTTGATCCTATGATCAAGTGATCCAATGCATCATGTAAATCTTTAAATTGGGTTAATTGAATAAATTAAGTGAACCATGGGTGAGCATGCCTTGCAAGTGCAGATACTGAGTCAATAAAGTTGCTTCTAATATTTGGAAAGTGGAACTCTTATGATTTGTTTTAATATGTGACTCTTCCCCCCCCTTCCCACATTATGATTTCCAAAATAAAAGTGTCAGTCCTGCCTTGAGCCTTAAATATGAGAAGGGCAGAATCCTTGTCATTTCAGATATAACCACATGCGTTCCTGCAGAAATAGTGTTCTGCAAATCATCAGTAGCTCAAACATGAAGGGACTCCAAGAAGGGAAGGCAAGATTTAGTAGATTTCCTTCTAAGAATCCTTCTACCTATTTTTGTACTAGCATATTATTATTTTATTATTTCATTAAATAAAATACTAAAAACCCAAATAATCAGAATACTAAAACTTTCAGGACTCATTAGTAGTAATTCATATGTCTTTGAGTGTTTCCACATCATTATGTGAATATGTATGAATGCATTATACCACTTCCCAGGTCACAAAACTTACAACTGGGCTGTCACGGGTTTTCACTAAACCAGGATGGATGGGGACAGTCAGAATCCCATGGGCTGGATACTCGAGAGACTGGCACTTGGTGAGCATGTTTAAAGCAGCCTGCATGAGCAAAGAAAAAATAAAAAGTTATGAGGAAAGAAAGTATTAGGGAGGAAAAGGTTGCAATAAATTGTGATCGACAGGATACTGTGCATTAACTGTCATGCAGGGCTGGCAAGATACAGGAGGCAGAGGCACCAGAAGTGGACTAAGCAGTTCCTTGAGGACACAAACAGGCAGGAAGCTGACCACCTGCACTGCTCCGGCCAGGATTTAGGCCATCATGGCTTTCGACACCTCTACTGCTTGGGTGTAAGGATTGCCTACCGTAGTAGACTCAGACTCACAAGCAGGAACTTAATGATATCTGATTTATTAAAGAATAGTATGCAAATACAGAGAAAGCTGAGAATGAGCAAAAGCGCGCCAAATACAAACTAAAAACCCTCGGCTCAAATGTAATCCCTCCCCTAGCCCTGCCGTTGCAGACTCCCCCCCCCCCCCCAGGTGCTGGTAACTGTTTCTGCTGATGTCCTGGGAAAGGAACCTTGAACACAGGAGATAACCCAAACACATTCCAATCCAGCTGCTAACACATAACAATCCCACGAGATGGAATCCTCATCCCCTCCCAGACGAAACACGCATCAGCCAAATGACATGCGAAACGTTACGATGTAGCGGTAACATTGGAACGGTGAACATGACATAGGGTGCTGAGAACTAGATAGATTTTACCAGCACTTGGGATCCCTCTCCAGGGCTTCAACCGGCCCCAATATGGTTGGGACATCTCATTTTGGGACCAAGCTGTTCACATAATTTTCTCAACAGTGAAGGCTACAGTTCCGTGTCAACCTTATATTTCCTCTTCTCCTCTTGAAAGGGTCGGGTCTGCATTCCAGGTAGCCCCTTGCAGTCCAAACATAGTATTAAGGAGGGAGGCGGGGCTGATTGAAGCCAAAATGGGTGCATGGACTTGCATCAGAGCACACTGGCTGACGTTATATAGCCCTTTACCTGGGAGATCATCTGGGAAATTATGATCTTTTTATGTACTGCCCACTGAGGAATTGGCCACCAACTGTGACAGCCTTAGCCTCTGTTCTGTTTTTATTCCTATTTTATTTTTAAGGTGTTTAATTTTAAACTCAGGTTTGTGACTGTAATAACACATGGGATCCTCATGCAAATGAAAGTATCTACCAATGTCTGTTCAATAACTTGTCCAGGATGCCAAAACAAATTTTTGTTAAATCGTTGGTTTTGCAAATACGGAGTATGCTTTGCATGCCCTGAATTGCAACTATTCCCACTGATGCTGTTTGGTTCATTCTTCCACAATGACTTTTTCAATTTTACACAATGAATGAAAACGGTAAACATTTTTCAAGGCAATAAAGTTCAAAAACAACCCCTTTGAGGCAGTTTCTATTTTTCTTAATTTCAGTCTTTATGTTAGAGGTAAATCTGTCTCAATGGTAAATGAACCCTTTTTTCAAAAAGAAGCCCAACTGAATTTGGACAGACTTCTTGCGGGAAAGAGCTCAAAAGTGGCAAGAGAGAACTTTCACACAAGAACTCTGCCCCAGTTCAAACTCTGGGCCACACTCTTCAGAAGGGCTGAGATGACAGCAGTAAAGCATCATTGCTGGCACACAGCTGTGACAGTAACCAGTTTCCAAACAGTGCTGCATTTTAGCAATAGGTTAGAAATGCACGTTTAGGGACATGCAGGCATGGACAGATACACTCATGAATGGAAAAGGAGGTTCCAACCTCCAGCGAAAGAAAGGGTGGACTGAAGACGGCTCTGTGAACAGCACAACTGATGACCGCAGGAAAGAATGAAGAGCTGGCGAGTAGACCAGGTGTGATGGAATGTGTCTCTGAGAGGGAAGGTGATGTTATGGAGGTCGCAGGAGAGGGAGGAAGGGGTGCATTCCAGGGGGAGAAAAGATCTTATAGTTTGGAGGACCTTGGGCAGCTGGCCAAGAAGCTGAGACAGAGCCTGCCTTAGATTGCTTGGAGTATTTCTCCCTAGCACCATTTGGCTTGGCTTAGTTTGGCAAGATTCTGGGTAAGGTAGAAACAATAAAAAACTAGAGCTTCATTCCTGGCTCAGCATTGCTTTTTTGCCTCAACCCTGACATCAGCTCTCCACACAGCTACAGAAAAAGGAGAGGACCAGAGATCACCCACAAGTGGTCCAGACGGTTGCTCCTCCTGAGGAGACCACAAGACAGTAGTATTCAGAGGGTTTTGAGCACTGGGAGAAAATTGCAATCAGCACCATTAAAAGGTTTCTAGGTAAAGGTAAAGGTTTCCCTTGACGTAAAGTCCAGTTGTGTCCGACTCTAGGGGGCGGTGCTCATCTCCGTTTCTAAGCCTTAGAGCCGGCGTTGTCCGTAGACCCATCCGTGGTCATGTGGCCGGCATGACGACACGGAACGCCGTTACCTTCCCGCCGAAGCGGTACCTATTGATCTACTCACATTTGCATGTTTTCAAACTGCTAGGTTGGCAGGAGCTGGGACTAGCAACGGGAGCTCACCCCGTCGTGCGGATTCGAACTGCCGACCTTCTGATCGGCAAGCTCAGCAGCTCAGCAGTTTAACCCGCAGCGCCACCGCGTCCCCTAAAAGGTTTCTAAGTTCACATAATTTTCTGATCATATTAGAAAATTCTTTGTTAACTACTTTTCAGCTATTAGAAACCTTTGGAGCAACAAGTCTGAAAACACTGAGTGAGTATGCCTTCAAATCTTAATGAAAGAAACTTTTAAATACAAGCTTAAGAACTTTTTAAAAAATTAAATAAACAGCAAAAGATTGATTAAAACTTTGATTTTAGAAAGCTACAGACAGACTCTGAGGGTCCAGATAAACTTGAAATAAGATTTTGGAATTAATTATAAAGAATCCTTCCCATGGGAAAATGCTTTTGTTTTGAATTGAATTTTTTTTTTTTTTTAAATGGACACTAGAGGGAACTAACGATTTCAATTAAAGGAGAAGAACATATAAACTTGCACAGAATGGTGCAAAATATTCTAACACTGGAAATACTGAAGATACTTTCAAAAATATTAATTAATATTAATAATATCAACAGCAATATCTGCCTTTATGGGTAGACTGTGTCCAAAAGATGTTATGAAGGGGAACAAGTTTTATCTGACAAGACAGAGACTGAGTTGAAAGTGGATTTGCAAATGACAGACTACAAGAATGACATGAAAAGAGATGTTACAGTGAACACCGCCCAGAGTCGCCTTCTGTCTGATGGGCAGCCCTATAAATGTGAGCACCGAATAAGTAAAATAAATAAAGATAGAAAAGAAATTGGCTGATGTATTATTAATTAAAAGGGACATACAAACAATAAACCAAGAGAGTGACCTGGATAATTTTTCTGTATTGGATTTACAAGAGAGACTTGTTAAAACTTTGAAGAAAGGACAAAGGAAAAATGAAAAGAAATCAAGTTCTTTGTGAAGTGAATGGACTAAAGATTAAGACTGTTGGAAGTAAAAGGAAGGAATATAAAGTTGGGATATTTGATCAAAGTTAATATAGATACAGGTAGTCCTCGACATATGACCACAATTGGGACTGGAACTTCTGGCGCTAAGCGATGTAGTTGTGTAGTGAATCAAGCCTGATTTTATAACCTTTTTGCCACAGTCATTAAGTGAATCACATTGTCATCAAGCGAATCCGGCTTCCCCCATTGACTTTGCTTGTTGGAAGCCGGCTGGGAAGATTGCAAATGCCTATCATGTGACTCCAGGATTCTGCAGCCATCATCAATACATGCCATTTGCCAAATGCCTAAATTTTGATCACGTGAACATATGGACCCTGTGATGGTCATATGTGTGAGGACCAGTCATAAGTCATTTAGTCATAACTTTGAATGGTCACTAAACGAATGGTCATAAGTCGAGGACTACCTGTATGCTGTTATTTCTGGTAACTCTTAATGGACTTTTGCTGATACCAGGATGGAAATAACGATGCTTTATGGATTTGTTTATAGATAAGAGATGGGATATGGGAAGAAGAGATCATTTGCTGTAATTTAAGAGGAGGTAAAAAATTGCCACAATTATTTATACTTGTGATAAAAGTTAGGAGTCACTACTTTATATATTTCTTTTTTCTTTACTATATTTTTCTTTTTATTTATTTCCCTTTTTTGTTTCTATTCTTTATGTCTTTCCTATTTTTTTCCCTTTGCACTTTTTACTCTTCTTTCTATTTTTCTATTTTTCTATCTTTCTTTTAGTTTTTTATTAGTTTTTATTATTACAATTATAATCATTCATAAAATTACTTGAAAACAAAAAGCAAAATGAGGTTCCAACTATGTCCAGGTAGTTCCACAAAGAAAACATGTTAAGTACCTTACTGCAGCGATATGAAATTCCCTGTCCTTTATCCCAATAAGCCATAAGTTCAATTGAGCCTCCAATAGTGGATATATTGATAATGGCGGCCTTGCTGCAGCTCAACCCTTGCCTTGGACTTCTCTGGGCTGCCTTCTTCAACAGGGGCAGAAAGGCCTTGTAGAGAGAAGAAAAGACAGAATGAGCTGCATCTAGGGCTACAAAATGTTCTATCACCCCCTGCAAGGGGACCTTCATAGCGTCATCCAGGCCTGACCACACACAGGAAAACTGCTCTAATGCTCTTTTGTGGGCTGCCCTTGTAGATGGCTCCAAAGCTTCAGTCGATGCAGAGTCTGGATACCTGGAAGACCTACAGGGGCGGTCTATGAGGGATGGGCAACATACATCCCAGAGCGAGGGTATACAATCCAAAGTTTGGCCCAAATCCAGATCATCCATGTGTTCTGCAGTTCTCTGTAATGGCCTCAATATCGAGCTCTCCTCAACCTTCCTGAAAAGGGAGAGATGGGAGGTGGGGAGATAATTCTCAAAAGTCTGAGGTCAAGAGATGGCCTCTTAAGGAGGGGCACTTTACCACCTCCTTCAAGCAGAAAGGCATCACCTCCATCAAACTCAGCTGGCCCCAAAGCCTGGAGCCTCTCTGGAATCATGAATTAGCCATTGCCCATTGTGCAGATCTGGTGCACCTCAGATGACGTTCCAGGATGTCTCTACCACCCCCTGTACAGATTCTCTCCAGCAGTTATCCAACTCTGAGGAAATGTGTGTGATTTTGACCACTCACAAAAGGATCACAGCAGTCCGGAATTTTTTCTTCTGTCCCAGCACTCCCCAAAAGGGAACGGCTACCCCCAAGGTTCCAACCTGCTCCCAAATCAATATACTGTACAATTTTTACTTCTTTATTTTCAGCATTAGAGTATTACCTTACTCTCTAGTTACACTGAATTCAACTGTTCAAATCTTTCTTCTTTAATAAAGCAGTCTTCCTTGCTTTGAAAGGAAGCAACAAATCTGTGCCTTGGAGTCAGTGTTGACTCCTGGCAACTCCCTGGAGGAGTCCCTGCAGTTTTCTTGGCAGGTTTTTCAAAAGTGCTTTGCCATTGCCTCCTTCCTAGGGCTGAGAGAGAGGGACTGGCCCAAGGTTACCCAGCTGGCTTCGTGCCTAAGGTGGGACTAGAACTCACGGTCTCCCAGTTTCTAGCCTGGTGCCTTTAACCACTACATTGAACTGGCTCTCATCCAGTTTCAGCGGTGGCCCCAAAGTATAACATGATTGGTGGCATTGAACACTGCTGAGTCAATGCACTATTTCTACTTATTTATTTTCAGCAGTGCCAAACTGCTGTCTTCAGTGACAGTGAACGCAATTGTTCAGCCTTTATTCTTTATTCAGGCAATCTTCTTTGCTTTGAAAGGCTTTTAAATAATAGACAAACCTGACTCATTTGCAGTGGGCCAATGGTATTGATGGAATAAATTCTCATCATATCCTTGGCATTTTCTGTTGTCAGGTCAGTAAACGCCCAAGTGCCAGCATTGTTGATGAGGATGGTCAGCCCACCATCTCCAACACACTTTTCCACATCTTTCACAGCTGCCTGGATGCTCTCAAGATCAGCGACATCTGAGGGAAAATAATATTATTTAAACGTCAGCAATGTGCTGGTTCAGAATTGCTACATAGGAGCTTCTTGGAACTTCAGAAGATCTGCAGGTCCATCCGTGCAACTCACCACCTTCTGGAATAGCAATTAGACAGCCTCAAGCGGTTGAGAGCATGGACTCCATCAAAGACTTGAGTGTCTCAACAGCAACTCCAGAACATACTATGGAGAAATAAGAACTTTAAGATCCCCAGCAAAGGGGGCCTAAAGGCATAAGAGGTCTGTGCTTTGTGGAATCAGAAACAAGCTGTGACTTAGGCTGTCTTTGCACATCATGCTCAAGCCATGGCTTCAGAGCCACAACCTACTGAATAAACCCACACTGATGGAGTTCACACAACGCCCTTGGATAAAATAATACATAAAGATGCACAGGATGTCTAACAGAGATCTGTGAACCAATCCTCAGTATAAAGTTTTCCAGCCCAAATAAACCAGAGCGACACCACCAGGGCTAAGCCACCAGGGTTGCAAATGGATACTCTGATTTTTGTTCTCTTTGTTGACAGTGATACTTCATCATTATCCAGATTTTTGCAGCCCTGATATGATGGTCTAACATATTCTGCTAATCTACAACGCACAAAATTCTGGTCAGACAACCGCTGTAGCCCACCCCGAAGAAATCTACTGGGCCCAGCCAGTGAGGCTGCTTGCCAGCCCTTCCCAGAGGGGCTTTTTGCTAGACTCTCTGAGCATTTTCAAAGTAGAAAACTTGCCCCATTTCACACGGCACTCGACACTTACCTAATTGCAACACCACCAGATTGGGATGCTTGCGTGCCAACTCTTTTACCTCCTGGAAGAGAAAAAGGTCATAGTTTTTCTTCTGAATTAATACTCACAACTATATTCAGGACGCAGGGAATTATGTCAGGTGGATTGCAAAGAGGACAATAGCAAAAGAAAACGAGAAAGATATGTAATGTATTTCTCATTCAGCAGCAGCTGTTCATTATTACTAAACCAACAAACAAAACTTAACAAACCACATAAGGCTTAATGCAATGTGTGAACCCAGTCAGGGTGATCCAACCCAACCAGCTGGGGCTCCCCAGGAATCTCTCCACATCCCCCTGCTGCTTCAAACTTTTCAGTTGGAGGAATCACTGGCCAGGTCCTATGCTGCAGAGGACAATCGGCCAGAATAACCATTGCTGTTTATGTCCTGTGATCTGAAGTTGAAATTAACACACCCAAAGATGGCTTTTTGGACTTACTGGACACCATCTAGAATGTTTCAGAAGGGATGGGCTAATGACGACAGCATTTGTGTTGGCGTTGCAAGAAATCTGAGGGCTCTTTAACTCATATGTTATGGTCATGTTCTTTTTTGCAGCCCTCTCAGACTAATGGCATACGATATGTTGTGGGAAAACTTTAGGTTTTAAAGAAGCGCATATTGTATTTAATTATATACCTGCTACTTGGAACTTCAGATGTTCTGAAGAAAGATGGGATGTCATGCTCTAGGAATAGTACCTTAGGAGATGAAAGAATACTACAGAAATAAAGGATTGGGTTTTAGAGATGACTACCACTTTTTGAGAGAATTAACTATTCTGCCAATCAGAAGATTCACATTATCTTTCCCTTTAGAAAAAATTCTTGGACAGTCTTGGTGAATATTGAAAACTTAGTTTCCTCTTTCAAAGATTTATAAAATCAGGCAAACTTGGAATATATTTGTAATGACAGGCTTTTTGTCTTTTCCTGTGTTTTTATTAGTCACATTGTGGGCAGGTGGCTTGAGAGAATTTCATTTTTATTTTTTGCACATTTGTTTGAAAACGTATAAAGTCAGGAATTAAGTAAAATTTAAAAAGAGAGTTACCATGACTGAAGGCTAAGGTAGCTAGCTAACGTACATAGCCATGGTGTGATTTGTTTTCTTTCAACACAGCTATAAACCACGGTTAGTGGGTCAGCACTGGGGCACATCTCACATTCTGCATGAGTGTTATTGGCGGTCTTGTAAAATGCTTGCTGTGGCTTAGAGGGCCAGGCACAAAACAGCCCTTCACTATGGCAGGAGGGAAATCCAGCCCCCACATGGGGTTTCCTAGGAATGTGGTGCACAAAGCCGAGTGTGGACGAGATGCAAGCAAGGAGGGTTGCAAGGATACAAAATCTCAGAGAGCTCTTATGAGTCCTGTTGATGAAAACTGGAGCTCATGCATTTTGCCGCCATTTCCTTGACTGACTATTGCTTCTTCCTTTCCTCTGCATTGCATAGCATTGATTTAATAATAGGGAAATGTCAACTACCCCAAACAAAAGAAAAATTAATAATTCCACAGTGAGTATCAGTTTAAAAGAATGTAAGACATAACATTGACTAAAGTAAACAAAAATTTAAAGAAAGGGAAGAAGAAAAGGCAATTCCTATAAGGTTAATATAGAACGAGCTCAATCCTTGCGTTGCATGGTGTTGCTTGCCATGCAAGGGAAGAGTGTGATGGGTCAGAATATCCCTGGGAGGTTGAAAATACCGATAGTCCCTGGGGTAAGGATGACTTCTGTTCCCAAGGTCTGTCCTTAAGTCCAATGTGTATGTAAGCTGAATGACTATTATTGTATAATACAGTATAAGTAGCATTGTGTAATAAACAGTTGTGCATTTAACTTGAATTTTGCTATAATAGCCGCCATTCTTAACTAGCTAACCGATTCTTACCTTGCTTTTCTCTGCCTTCAGATCACGGGTGGTAGCAAAGACCCATTTGGGTGGAGAGGGCAGCTCTAGAAACCTCTTCACCAGACCGAGGCCAATCCCCCGATTGGATCCCGTCACCAGAACGCTGAAAACGGAGAAGTCGGTTGCCTTTGCCATTTTGCGGGGAGCTGCAGATTCTGCTTCCAGCCTGCTTGACGGTTTGCTTCAAATGCCTCTTCTCATCATCGGAGACAATATTATGAGGAACATGCCACACCCATTTTTCTATCTTCTTATACAGTAAACCTCATTTAAGGATTGCCGAAGGCAACGTTGCTTGCTTTAACTGAGGGCGCAGTCAAGACAATAAGGGCGGCATTTATATCACCCCACATATTCTTTGTGGTTTTCATTTGCAACCTTAGCTTTAATATAATTTATGTGGTTCTGCTAGAACCGAATTCATTGCTGGAAAAAGGGTGGAAAAGTGTCCATTACCTTTAATGTCATAGCCAGTTTGTGTCCAGAGGATGTGGACACAGTTCAAAACTACTTTGAAAATACTTTGGCCACATAATAAGAAGACAGGACACCCTGGAGAAGATGATGATGCTAGGGAAAGTGGAAGGCAAAAGGAAGAGGGGCCGACCAGGGGCAAGATGGATGGATGACATTCTAGAGGTGATGGACTCATCCCTGGGGGAGCTGGGGGTGTTGACAGTCGACAGGAAGCTCTGGCGTGGGCTGGTCCATGAGGTCACGAAGAGTCGGAAGCAACTGAACAAATAAACAACAAACAACAACAGTTCAAAAGAATACTGAGGGGAACTTGTCCAGTCAGGCCACAGTTGCCCAAATGCCGACCAGCAAAATAGTAGTAAGAAATAACCCTTTTTTCTTTTGCAGTGGTGAAATGCAACAAACTAACCCTCCTCATACACAAGATGTATATAACACAGCCATCCCTACATGCATTAAAGTGACTAAAATAATCAAAACATAAAAATATGTTTATAAGTGTTCCATTTAGTACCAATTTAGTATCAATACAGCATTATGTCAATTTTTAACCTCATCGTTCTTTGTACACCATATAAAAATGGCCTCAGAAGATGATTCCATTATTGGAATATCAGGACATTTAGGAAATAGATAATAACCACATATCTTGAATCCATCCCTTAACATCAAGAGGATGTTCTTTCCATTTATGAAGATTATTGTCTGTGCTCAGCTCCATTCTCAATAAAGCTAAAGCTTTTCTTAAAATGACAAATTCTGTATCTTTTGTCCCTATTTCTTTCCAAAATTATATAAAAATATGCTGTGACTTGAATCCAGAAAGAGCTATGGCTGTTCAACACCAAATCATATGAGTTTAAGGACCCTCAAAGTCCTTGCAACATCAACAGAAAAAATGTGGGAGCCAACCTTTCCTTAAATCTTCTTTGGTGGACCTCCTAAATACAAAGCTATATTTTCTGATAAACTGACTTCATGCTTAAATCCTAACAAGTATATTTTAGATTTTTTAGGATCTGGATCAATTGATTTTCTTAGACTGGATATTCCAATTCACTATGCCACAATTCAGATATATAAGTAATTCTGACCTTCATCCTGTTTTTTAACTCCAAGTACCACTGTATTGTTGTTTTCACTCAAGCACTGCCTCGCTCAAGGATTCTTACAAGATTCCTATTTCATCAGTCCATGCTACAATTTTATGTATTGCTGAGCTGAAGTTACGGGCAAGTCATGTTCTAATTATAATTTTTCAAAACTTTAAAACAACCATTATGAATGAAGTGATTTATGGTGTTTATCCCATGTTTGGCATAGACTTCCCAGCAAAACCTCTTTCTGCTTGCTATCTCCAAATTTGGATTATTCCACATTATCAATTTATCTTGTGATTCTGATCCAAACACAAACACTCTAGCAGCTTTCAAAGCTAGAACATGAGATCCCTATTTACTGCATCTTAGCCCCAAAAGCCTGTCAAGATTTTAGGGACTCACATGCTTACTCTCTAAATGGGCCTAAAGAGTGCAATAATAAAAAGACATAGATCTCTTGTAGATCCATTCATGCTTTTGAGGGATATAGAGAACTGGGCTTGGTGGCAGGACAGGAGTGTCCAAATATGATGGTCCTTTATCTTTAGTCCCACCAAAGACCATCCAAGAACCTGGACCCCATAAAAAAAAAACACCCAAGTATTTCCATCAAACAAGAAGGAAATATACAAAGATACAACCAAATGTGACAATCATGACTTAGAGTGAGCTCCAGCCTAAACGCCAGGAATTATGGAGTAAAAAAGATGGGATCAAGGTATGAGGAAAAGGAGGTGCAAAGGATATGTCCTAAAAATAGTTGAAACCGGTAGACCATGCTTCTGGCTTGAGATGTGGGGCTCTCATTATTTCACCCTCTGATATTGCATCTGAGATCCTAAATCTATACGAATTTATATGAAATTGACTGAATATGAAGCTAAATATACAGTATATTGTGTAACACTTGTGAAGTCAGTCTTCCCAACCTCCCATCCCAAAACAGTCTTCATTGGTCCTTCACAGTTCCACTATTTTTTTCTTTAGAAAATGTTTTCAATAATATATGCAGATGTTTGAAATCTTGGGAAAGAAAGAAAAGAACAGGATCAGAACTTTCATGACGGACAGTGGTTTATTGGAGGCCCCATCGCCTCTCAGCGTATTAAGTGCCGACGGCATTAGGGTGGGACAGATGATCACCAGGGAACTCGACGACCCAACCAATCCAGAAAGGTCCCGTTGTCCTCTTCGGAAAGCATGGACAGCACAGTCACGATACCTCACGTGCTCCCTTCCGCGGTGATTTCCAGCTGCCAAAAGAAGGATGTCATAAGGTTTAAAAATTACTCCTGCCCAGTCCAGAATCCTCACCTAAGCAGATCAGTAGAATGCAGTTGGATGTAAATTTTCAACCCTAATAGACATGGATTTGTATTAAACTGGCCAATCTCATTTCAGCTTATAAATGCATGTGAGCACAGCCTCTTTGATCAGGTGATGATTCAATGCATCGTGTAAATCCTTAAATTGGGGTTAATTGAATAAATTAAGTGAACCATGGGTGAGCATGCCTTGCAAGTGCAGATATTGAGTCAATAAAGTTGCTTCTAATATTTTGAAGTGGAACTCTTATGAGTTGTTTTATTATGCGACTCTTCCCCCCTTCCCCCATTATGATTTTCAAAATAAATGTGTCAACCCTGCCTTGAGTCTTAAGTATCAGAATGAAGGAGTCCTTGTCAATTCACATGAAGACTCATGCTTTCCTGCAGAAAAAGTGTTCTGCAAATGGAATCACCAGTAGCTCAAACAGGAAGAGATTCCAAGAGGGGAAGGCAAGATTTTATATTCTCCTAAGAAGAAATGGAAATGAACAGGGGGGTTGGGAACATTGCCCATGTTGTTCTGTTAAAATTTCCATTCCTTCATTCTCTTTACACCCAGTTCAGTTCTTTACACCCAATAAAGTTATGCTTTAATTCAGACTATAGCATAACATTTACAGAAGGGTTTGATATACCTATTTTTGCACTAGCATATTATTATTTTATTATTTTATTAAATAAAATACTAAAAACCCAAGTAATCAGAATACTAAAACTTTCAGGTACTCATTAGTAGGTAATTCATATGTCTGAGTATGTGCACATGGTTATGTGAATATGTATTAATGCGTTATACCTCTTCCCACATCAAAAAACTTACAGATTGGTTGAGACGAGTTTTAACTGCGCCAGGATGCATGCAGAAACTTAAAATCCCATCATTTGGATACTCAAGTGACTGGCACTTGGTGAGCATGTTTAAAGCAGCCTGCATGAGCAGAGAAAAAACACCTGTGAGGAAAGATATTCAATGATCTGGAAACAGAAAATGCCAAGGATATGATGAGAGTTTATTTGGTTGATACCATTGGCCCACTGCAAATAAGTCAGGTTCGTTTGTTTTTTAGGAACAAAACAGCCTTCAAAGCAAGGAAGATTCTTTATTAAAGGAAAAAGATTGAACGGTTGAAGTCAGAATAATTAGAGAGCAAAGTAATACTGTAATGCTGAAAATAAAGAAGTGGAAATTGTAGATTGATTTGGGAGCAGGTTGGAACCTTGGGGGAAGCCGTTCCCTTTTGGGGAGTGCTGGGACAGAAGAAAACTTCCCAGAGTCCTGTGGTCCTTTTGTGGGGCACTTTGTGGTGAAAATCACACACATTTCCTCAGAGCTTGATACTAGCTGGAGAGAATCTGTACACACGGTAGCAGTGACATCTCGGAACATCACCTGAGGTGCACCAGATCTGCACAATGGACAATGGCTAATGCATGATTCCAGAGAGGGCTCTGGGCTTTAGGGCAAGCTGAGTTTGATGGAGGTGTTGCCTTTCTGCTTGAAGAAGGCAGTAAAGTGCCCCTCCTTAAGAGGCCATCTCTTGACCTCAGACTTTTGAGAATTATCCCCCCACCTCCCATCTCTCCCTTTTTGGGAAGGTTGAGGAGAACATGGGAGGAAGGCAATTACAGAGAACTGCAGAACACATGGATGATCTGGATGTCCACCAAACTTTGGATTGTATACCCTCGCTCTGGGATATATGTTGCCCATCTCTCATAGATGCCTCTTGTAGGTCATCCAAGTTTCCAGACTCTGCATTGACTGAAGCTTTGGAGGTTTAAAATAGCAATCACATGACCGCAGGATGCTGTGAAAGTCATAAATGCACCAGTTGCCAAGTGCCTGAATCACGATCACGTGATTGCGGGGATGCTGCAACATTCATAAGTGCAAGGACTGGTCGTCAGTCAGTTTTTTTCAGCACCATTTTAAGTCCAAACTATCGCTAAACGAATGTTCTTATGCGAGGACTACCTGTACTTTTCTGTCCTGGAAGCTGATTTCTGTTGAGCCAGCCACTTCAAGTGAACCCAACCAGTGATGTTACAGGTTCTGTTAGTTGCAAGAACTGGATGCTCTGGGCATTCCTGGAGTACAAAATTTGCCCCATTTTCACATGGCTCTGGAAACGTACCTAACTGCAACAGCACCAGATTGGGATGTCTGCAAGCCAACTCTTTTACCTTCTGGGGAAAAAGAAGATCAGAGTATCTCTGTGAGTTAAAACTCGCAATTACGTACAGGAAGCAGATCATGATTTGAGCTGGATGCCAAAGAGGACAATATCAAAAGGAGGAGCAAGCAGCAAAGGCATGCAGTTTCTTCTTCATTAGCTGGCAGCTGTGCAATATTCCTGACTGAACAAAACAAGCCTTAACAAACCACATTAAGGCTGAACGCAACCTGGGAACCTTGTCCATTCAACCTAACCCAACCAGATATGGCTCCCCAAGAAACTCTCCACACCCTACTGCTGATTCAAGGATTTTTAGCTGGAGAGATCACTGACCAGGCCCTCACTATAGAGGACAATCTGCCCAGCAACTACCATTGCTGAAGGCTAAGAGAGTGAATTAATGTAGGAAGCCATTTCGTTAAGTTTTTGGTTTCAACACAGGTGTAAATCTTGGTGAATGGCTCAGCACTGGAGTCCCCACCTCCACATTTTGTTTTCTAGGAATACAGTGCATGAAGCAGAGTTCTGAATTTATGGGGTAGAAGCAAGGATACAAAATCTTAGAGAGACATCCTGAGTCATGTTGATGTGAATTGGATTTAGTTATGTTTTCTTTTCAGGGTCTTACCTCATACATTAGGCCTCAATCTATTTTGCTTACTACTTTCCTCTGCTTATTCTATTTCACTGTCTTGAATGGCATTGCTTTTTTAAAAGATTTTTTTTTGGTTGAATATAAGAAAAAACAAAGTATGCTATACAGAAGAAAAAACAATACTGATTATACAGTCAAAAAGAAGTTAATACATAATGATAATTAAAATGAATAAAATTTAAGGAAAAGGGAAAAAAGAAAAGGGAACTATATAATATTTAAATAGAATGAGCTCAATCTGTGCTTTGCTTAGCATTGGTTGCTGCAGAAGGGAAGATTATAATTGGTCTGTATGTATATGTGGGTCACAATATTCCTGGGGGTTCAAAATGCAAGCTAGACATTCAGCCTTAGTTTGGCCTTAGTTCAACTTCAGCCTCCGTTCAACATCTTGACCACTATTCCCCACCTCATCCTATGCTCTCTGATTCTTACCTCGTTTTCTCTGCATTCATTATCATGGGTTGTAGCAAAGACCCCATTTGGGTGGAGAAGGCAGCATCAGAAACCTCTTCACCAGACTGAGACCAATCCCCTGATCAGATCCTGTCACTAGAACCCTGAAAACGGAGAAGTCGGCTGCCTTTGCCATCTCTCTGGGACCTGCAGCTTCTGCTTCCAGCCTGCTTGAAAGTTTAGTTCAGTTGCCTCTTCTCATCATCAAAGGCAACATTATGAGGAACATGCCACACCCACTTTTCTATCTTCTTATACAGTAAACTTCATTTAAAGATTGCCAAAGGCAACACTGCTTGCTTTAACTGAGGACACAGGGAAGACAATGGGGGGGTGTTATTGGGTGGGAGACATACCACCCTACAAAATATTTGGAAAATATTTGGAAATACTTTCAAATAAAGGGAGAGACCTAACTAGCATGAAATATGTTTTGATTTTGGCTGCTAAGAAGGAAGTGTACAAAGCCAGAACCAAATGTGAGAATTAAGACTTATGGTGATCACCAGCCCAAATACCATGAATTATGGAGTAGAAACGATGGGATCAAGGTGTTGGAAAGAGAGAATTTGTCCACAAAGATTTCTTGGGAATCTGCCAACTCCCGTTCATCTAACTGGCTATTAGTCAGCAACAGGATCTCTCCGCCCCCCCCCCCCCTTCCTTTTTAGTAGGATATTGTATGGATGTACAAGGCTTTGCTTGTGTGTTTGTCTGTGTGTGCATGATGAGAGAATATGTTCTAAAAAATAGTTGAAACTGGTGGACCATGCTTCTGGCTTGACATGTGGGGCTCTCGTTATTTCTCACATTGACATTGCCTCTGTGATCCTAAGTATATTTTCCCTAACACTTGTGGAGTCAGTCTTCCCAACCTCCCAACCCAGAACAGGCTTCATTGGTCCTTCATAGTTCCACTATTTTTTTCTTTAGAAAATGTTTTCAATAATATATGCAGATGCTTGAAATCTTGTGAAAGAATGAAAAGAACAAGGCCAGAACTTCCACGACAGTGGTTTATTGGAGGCTCCATCGCCTCTCAGTGTATTAAGTGCCAATGGCATTAGGGTGGGACAGATGATCACCAGGGAACTCGACAACCCAACCAATCCAGAAAGGTCCCGTTGTCCTCTTCGGAAAGCATGGACAGCACAGTCACGATACCTTTCGAGCTCTCTTCCACGGTGATTTCCGGCTGCCACAAAGAAAGATTACATAAGTCACTCCTGCCCAGCCCAGAATCCACACCTAAGCAGATCAGCAGAATGCGGTCTGACTTCCTCACCATGAATACTCAACCCCAATATTGGAGGTGAATTTGTATGACACTTAAACTGACCAATCACATTTTAGTTTATAAAGGAATATGATCACAGCCCCTATGCTCAGATTATGGTCCAATGCATCAAGTAAATCCTTAAATTTGGGTTAATTGAATAAATTAAATGAACCATAAATAAACATGCCTTGCAAGGGAAGGTACTGAGTCAAAAGATTTGCTTTTAATATGTTAAAGCACAACTCTTATGATTTGTCTCACTAGGTGTCAGGATATAAGACTGAGAACCACGTTGAGGTCAGAAGCTTTAGCTCTAGTGCTTATTGTTCTGCCCTATAATACAGAGAAAGTACCAGTGATTCCCACCAGAAAAGCTCACAAAGCTAAGGCGGTTCTCTTCTTGATTTCTTGATAGGAAGTTGAAGAGAATCAGTACTGTGCGTGCGTTTCTCCCTTTGGAGAGCTGCTGCCCACTCCTTCATCAACAATGTCCATAATGCTAGGTGAATGATCTCCACCTTCTACCGTTATGTTTTGCAAAACAGACATTTTCAGTTAGGGTGTTATCTTTTCCCAGTTTTCAATAAGCCATCATTTAGAAAAATGTCACTTAACAGAATGTGTGAAACCTGCCTTAGATCTTAAGCAGAAATGGGAAGGACTGGATCTTGGTCATTTCAGATATACAGTAAGCACATGCTTTCCTGCAGAAATAGTGTTCTACAAATAGGAAGACTCTTCAGCAATTCAAAGTGCAATTGATTCCAAGAGGGGAAACTAAGATTTAATAGATTTACTTCAGAGAAAAAATGGAAATGGAGCTTTATTTAAGACAATGTTCAGCTTGTTTCATTACTTTTCCATTCCTCCATTGTCTCTACATATAATTATTGCACCCCTAGGGAAGAAATGGCCAACTGAGGACAGCTCCACTAAAAGTGGAGCCAATCACCATGGTGGAATTACCAGCTCTCCATAATTCTTCTCCAGACAAGGGGAGGACTTGCGATTACCCACAAATGCTCCAGAGAATTGGTCCTCAGGAGGAGACCGCAAGACAGCAGTCCTCGGTGGGTTTAGAGCTCTGGGAGACGAGGGAATAACCATCTTGCTGAAACCGCGATTGGCGCCTTCAAAAAGGACACTGGGTTCGCATACTTCCTTTTCTAATCACTTTTGGATATTGCTTATTACCTGCTTGTTTCAGCTATTATGAACCTTTGGATCAACAGGTTTTACAGCACGGGGTGAGTTGCCCTCAACCCTTAGCAAAAGAAGTTTTAAATACATGTTTAAGGACTTTATTTTTTTTTAATAGACAGCAAAAGGGTGATTAAAATTTTGATTTTAGAGTTATAGACAGTCTAAGGGTCCAGATAAATTTAAAATAAGATTTTGGAATTAATTATAAGAACCCTTCCCATGGGAAAATGCTTTTGTTTTGAATTCTTTTAAAAAGAACATGATAGGATGGAACTTTGAAGGTTGGACACTAGAGGGAACCAGAAGGAAATAAAGATTACAATTAAAGGAGAAGAACGCTTTAATTCAACTTACAAATACAGAATGAAGCAAAATATTTTAACGCTGGACAAATTGAAGGATATTTTTGAACAGTGGAGCCATAAGTTATATTTAAGAGTATTTGCCTCTATAGATAGATTGTATTTAAAAGATGAGATGGAATAGGAATAAGTTTTACCTGACAAGATTGAGACTGATTTGAAAGTGCACTTACAAATGATAGGCTACAAGAATAATATGGAAAAAGATGCTATGCTGGACATATAAAAGAAATTGGGTGACGTCTTAAAACTTAAAAGGGATATAAAAATAACAAACCAAGAGAGTGACCTAGATAATTTTCCTATTTTGGATTTACAAAAGAGGCTTGTTAAAGCTTTGAAGAATTTTGTGAGAAGGGAGAATGAAAAAATGAAAAGAGATCAAGTCCTAGGACATTTTTGAAGGGACTAAAAATCATGATTGCTAAAAGGAAGGAATATAAATTTGGTTTATTTGATCAAGGTTAAAATCGATATGTCACTGTCTCAGGTAACCCTTAATGGACTTTTACTGATCAGGACTGAATGACAAGGCTTTAAGGATTTGTTTATAAATAAGAGATGGGATATGGGAAGAAGAGATCATTTGTTGTATTTTAAAAGAAGGTTACTAAAATTTTTTATACTTGTTGTGATGAAGGGGGAAGTCATTTCTTTATATATTTCTTTTTTTTTTACTATATTATTTTTTCTTTCTTTTCTAATTTCTATTTTTTCTTTTCTGCACCTCCTATTTTTTCTTTTTATTCTTTCTTTAAATTTGTTTTTATTTTTATCATTGAAATTGTAATTTTTAATTTAAAATTACTATAGCACATATACTTTAAATTATTAATCCAGATTACAGTATATGATTATCAGTATTTTCATTACATTCAAAAAGGAATTCAATATTTTTACTGTTGCATGAGTATGTTCTTATGAATTTAGTAAGCAAAATACTAAACCCCCAAATAAATGGAATACTAATACTGTCAGGGCCTGCATGTACACCGGTGTCCATATATAAATGCATTATTCCTTTTCCCAGATTAAAAGACTTACATATGGGTTGCGATGTGTATTTACCAAGCCTGGATGGATGCAGACACTCAGAATCCCATTGGCTGGATACTCAAGCGACTGGCACTTGGTGAGCATGTTTAAAGCAGCCTACATGGGTGAAAAAAGAACTAAGGAAATGCATGCATCGGAGAGGGAAATGTAGGCGAGGGTGAAGATAAATCCAAACAGAAATCACATTAGGTACCTTACTGCAGCGGTATGAAACTGCCTGTGCTTTCTCCCAAATAAGCACAACCTCCACTGAGCCAAGGGCACTGGATATATTGATAATGGCGGCCTTGCTGCAGCTCAGCCCTTGCCTTGGACTTCTCTGGGCTGCCTTCTTCAACAGGGGCAGAAAGGCCTTGCAGGGAAGAAGAAAAATAATTGGTTGCAGTTAGGACTTAGGAAATAAGCTGTGCAATGACAGTCATCAAAAGCTGGCATCGGATATCCAAAGGCTCTTCTATCAATTTAAGCTGATCTCCAAGGGAATTTACTGTATCACAACCCCTGTGCCCCTTTTTAAAGTCTGACCCCACATATGACATCTATTCTATATGACTACTCTAGTAGTAGCCAGTTTCTTCTGAACCAAATCAGAAGTGCTAGGGATTATTTTTAGAGCTTTAAAGAGGAATTGAAGGTGAACACAACCTCCTAAGGTCTACTAGGGTGACAGGCTCAAAGGGAAGGCCTTATAACATGGTGGCCCCATTTCGATGGAATGTTCGAACGACAGAGTTGTAACATGCTGATTTGTTAATTGCCCATTAAATTACTGCAAATGGAATATCTTCAAAGAGAAACAGTTCTTATGGGGATGTATTCTAAGACTGCAAAAGAACATTTTCACACAAGAATTCTGCACCACTTCAAGACCTTTGCAACATATAAGTATGGTGCCTCATCCAAAGACTCCAGACCGTTTACAGTGAATAGATAGACAAAGTAACACCAAAGACATAAATACCTACAATACAAATAATGCAATAATATCCCTCAATATTTACCCCCAGACACCTTAATTAATGTTATTCTTCTCATCTCCTCTCTGAAACCTTTCTGGAAAAGCAATATTTTTATTGCTTTTGAAAAAAGAATACAGAAGATAATAATTGCAACCTCAAAAGCTGTTCAGAAATGAGGGACTATGATCAAGGCAGGCTTCATCCAGACTCCCACCCCTTCAACATCTCATGTGACAGGAGTCACTGCTGAGAGATCAAGCAGGACAAAGAGAGGTGCCACCTGGTCAAGATCCTGCCACAGGAGATCCACAACAACAAGCAGTGCAGTCTCCATCCCATGCTCAAAAACTGGGAGGGATCAAGATAATCCACTTCCTCAGGAGTTCTCTGTA
Source organism: Candoia aspera (assembly GCF_035149785.1). Classification (NCBI taxonomy): domain Eukaryota; kingdom Metazoa; phylum Chordata; class Lepidosauria; order Squamata; family Candoiidae; genus Candoia; species Candoia aspera. The sequence continues at coordinate 13,512,600 of NC_086163.1, read as the reverse complement.
ATTGCCTTGTTACCACATTCTCCCATCACCTTCCTGACAGCGGGGAGGTAGGAGATAGGGCAATAGTTGGGAAGACTATGTGGGTCAAGAGATGGCCTCTTGAAGAGGGGATGCATAACCTCCATTCATCATCACTAGTACCAAGGGCACATTCCATTCCCTGGAAGCAGAGGTTAGCCCTGTGGGTAGGGATCAAGCGCACCTCTGGTGGAGCTTATCTCACAGAGAAGAACTGTTTTATTTCCTCAAAGCTCAAGGGTTTGAATAATCTCAGATGACTTGGCAAAATGTTGCCTCAGTATCTCTAAGGATTGTGCCAACCAACTCTGAAGAAATATGGGTGACTTTTGTAACCACAAAAGTCACAGTGGCCCGGAAGACGTTCTTCTGACCTAAGACTCCCAAAATGGAGCAGATGGCCCAAGGATGCTGCATGTTCCACCTGCTTCCAAATCACTCTACCGTCATTTTCAGCATTACTATTCTGTTTTCTTTATTTATACTATGTTGTTTCAGCCCTTTAGGTTTATGTTAAATAATAGAAGGTACTTTGCTCAAATGTGGTTTAAAAAAATTAAGTAATAAACAAACCTGACTCATTTGCAGAGGCCCAATTGTGTTGACTGAATATAGAGTCCTCATATCCTTGGCATTTTCATTTTCTAGATTTTCAAAGAACCAATGACCAGCATTGTTGATGAGGAGGGTCAGCCCAGCTTCTTCAACACACTTTTCCACTTCTTTTAGAGCTGCCTGGATGCTCTCAAGAACAGTGACATCTGAGGAATGATAACAGTATTTCAACAAGAACAAAATGCCCTTTCAAAATTGTTTGGCAGGGGCTTATTGGATGTTCAGAAGATCCATACAGCTAAATGGCTCCTTGTAGTAAATCAACAGATTCCAGGCCCAATTGTTGGGAGCATTGACTCCAAAAAGTGTGTGAGAATATTAGCAATGAGTGCAAAAAGTCACCACCTGAAACAAGCAGCTGAAGATCATCAACACTGCACTGCCCCATTCAGACCCGGTGTATAATCTGTGGGTCCTCCTGGACTCACAACTCCTGCTCGAAGAGCAGGTGGCAGTCATGGCCAGAAGGGCCTTTGCTCAACTTTGTGTTGTGCGCCAGTTACACCCTTTCCTGGTTTGAGATTCTCTCCAAACAGTCACTCATGCCCTAGTCATCTCCCATCTAGACTATTGCAACGTGCTCTACATGGGGCTACCCTTGAAGAGTATCCGGAAGCTGCAGCTAGTCCAGAATGCGGCCGCGCAGACAGTTATGGGTGCCCCAAGATCAGCACATGTGACACCACTGCTGTGTGAGCTACACTGGGTGCCAGTTTGCTTCTAGGTCCAATTCAAAGTGTTGGTTATCACCTTTAAAGCCCTACATGGCATGGGACCAGGCTCCCTGGTGGGACTGTCTCATCCCCATAACATCGACCCGTCTCATCCGGTCACACAGAGAGGGCATTCTACAGACCCCGTCGGCAAGGGAATTCCACTTGGCAGGATCCAGGAGGCGGGCTTTTTCTGCAGTAGTGCCTGCCCTTTGGAACATTCTGCCCCCGGAGATGAGGCAGTCCCCTTCGCTCTCGGCCTTCCAGAAGGATTAGAAGACCTGGTTCTGCCGCATCACCTGGGATGCGAAGGGCAATAGTTCTTCCTGGGGGTGGCTGGTGTTGTAGAGTCCTCCCTACCAAATGAAATCTTCGCCACTTGGATTTTTTATCTATTTTTTTTTTATGTTGGTTGTTTGCATTGTGATTTATGCGTTTGATGGTTTTTAATAGTCAATGTTATTGTAAACCACCCAGAGCCCCCCTGGGGGAGATGGGCAGAGATAGGCGGTGACAGAAATTTGAAAAATAAAGTGGCACTCTGCTAAAAATTAGGCTCAGGGTGAGGCTGAAATTAAATAATAAGGGGGATTTGTTCTTTTTGGAAGCAGAGACAAGCTGTGACATGGAATGTCTTCACACATTGTTTTAAGTGATTTATTTATTTATTCAATTTGTCCCCACCCATGTCCTCTGATCAGGGGAGTCCAGGCGGATTATCTCTTTACTGTTATCCTGTGATTGTCCAGATACAGAAGCCATAAAATATTCTGCTAATTTAGAAACCACATAACTGGAAGTCACACATTATAATAGTCAAACCCAAACAAACCCACAGAGAAGCCTACCAGTGATACTGCAGACTCTGTTAGTTCCAGCAATGGCTTTTAGCTGGATGCTCTGGGTATTTTTGTAGTACAAAATTTGTCCCATTTGCATATGGCTCTTGAAACTTACCTAGTTGCAACAAGACCAGGTTTGGATGCTTGCCTGCCAACTCTTTTACCTCCTGGAGGAATAAAAAAATTTTTTGTCTCAGAATTAAAATTTGTTATTATACATCAAAAGCAAGCAACAAGTTGAGTCAGGTCCCAAAGAGGACAATATCAAAAGAAACAGTGAACAAGTTTGTTTGTTTGTTTATTTGAAAGACTTGTATGGCCACCAATCTGCTGTACCATAACTCTGGGCAGCTCAGCAAAACAGCAATAAAAACATAAAGACAATAAAAGCATCACCCCTCCCGGTACCACAAAATAAACACTCCTCCATATAGCAACATCTACACTGACCAGACTCCAGCCTCGCCCTAACTCAAGGCTCCCAAAAGGCTAGACAGGTAGGATCTTGCTGGATCTTGGGGCGTGTTCCACAGGGCAGAGGCAGACCACTTCCTAGATCCCACCTGACGACATTTAAAGGAACAGACCTGGAGCGCACTCACCTTATCCAACCTGGTGGGATAGGCAGATTCCTTCAGGGAGAGGCAGTCCTGTAATAGGCTGGCCATAGTGCCATTCAGAGCTTTAAAGGTGATAACCAGCTTCTTGAATTGCATCCAAAAAGAAACTGGAAAACAGCGCAGCTCATAAGGCAGCTGTGTTACATGTGCAAAACTGTGGAGCACCCAGAACTGCATGTACTGCTGCATTCTGGACCAGTTGTAACGTGTAGATGGCCTTCAGGGGCAGCCCCATGTACAGCACATTACAGTAATCCAACCAGGAAGTCACCAGGGTATGAAGTTGTTTATTTATTTATTTATTATTAATTAGGCAAAACAAACAACAAACAAGCAAAAACAAAGAAAAGGGAAAAGCATACATATACAGACATAAAATAATCTTTTTGTTAGAGCAAAGGTTGCTATCACTTAGGAAGTCCCTCAAGACCTGGTTGTGTTGTTGGGCCTGGGGGTCCTTGGGAATAGGAGACATTCTTAGATGGCTCCACTATGACTGATATTCTTGCTCCCTCTGCAGGGTTGGTATATTTTAAAATTTTGTGATAATATTCTTTTTAATAATCATTTTATCTTCTTATAGTGATTAATTTCATTAATTGTTTTTATCTCATTGTTGTACGCCACCCAGAGTTGCCTTGTGTGAGATGAGCGGCCATGTAACTGTGAGCAATCAATCAATCGATCAAGGTTGAAGTGAAAATATGATTATTTTTTTAAAAAATTAGAAAGGCCAAATAAACCAAAAAAGGAATAAGAAAAAACCTTTTAGGAAAAAGCATTCTAGATTCCCCATATTTTTCTCCAACCGCTGCTACTTAATGTCTTTATACTGTGCTCTGGACCTCTGCAGCTATTGCTCATTTCTATTTGAATCATTTAAATTATTTTATAAACAGCCTCTCTTTTTCTTCAAAAAAAAAAATATTCTAAGCATCTTAGCTCGCCCTGCTGTGTAACAAGCTGTGTATAAGGAACCATTCCTGCTTGAATTTAGTTAGACTTCTGCTGTGAATATATGTAGTCAGTTTTCCCAAAGCCACATTAAGGCTTCACACAACATGTGAACCCAGCCAGTATGAGCTACTCCAGTCTGGATGGGCTCAAGAAGATCTCCACACCTGGCTGTTGTCTCAAAACCTTTCAGCAGGAAAGATCAGGGATTGAACTCTATCATCCGAGGAATAATCTGCCCACCCTGTTGGCAAGTGAGACTCTACATTTACAAATACTACAAAATTAGTACAAATTGCACAATGAGGAGGAGGAGATCATCTAAAGCAGAGTATCTCCAGCTTTACTAGTTCTGCTGTCACAGCTGTTTTAATGTGCTAAGATTGACATTTGGCATGTACAGCCATCATCTAATTTGGTTTGGACTCGGTCACTATGATCCCTAAACCATATTTAATGGTTCAGCACGGGGCTGTCCTATTTTTTCAGGCTAGTGAGCAGATTTGGCATTCTGAGCATATGTTATTGGCACTCTTATCAAATAGTTGTCAGGAAGCAAATCCAGAAGTGGCTGCAGCCCTCCAGAGAGCAAGAAGCGGTATATGAATGGGGTAGAAGTAAGGCAGTTTTCCAAGGAAGGAAAGGCACAGACGGGTATATTGAATATGGTTGGAAAATATTAGATTTAGCAATATTTCCTTTCCCTTTCCTTACCTCACCTTAATTTCTTTCCTTTGCTACTTCCTATTCCTTTTCTGCACTTTTTGTCATGTTGTTGGGAAAGGGAGACTGTGCTGGGGGGTATGTATATGGGTGAAAATGTCCCTGTGCAGCTAAAAAGCATTGCTGGAAATGCAAGTTATGCTGGAGGCTGGTGCTCTGCTTTCCAGCATTCATGTTTCCCATTCAAAACATTAAAGAATCTGAAGAAAAGTTTAGGGAGGAGGGAGGGAAGGGCACTTGGTGGGTGTCAGATAGCATGTTGCGGGCATGACATCCCCACCAGGTAATGTTGGAGGCCCAGGAAGTAGCAGATTGCTTGGACTCAGCCAGATGCGTTTTATACAAGAAGTCATACTAAAATAAACCATGGTGTATAGTAGACCATGACCCCAACTGCTCTTCAGCTTTCTGGGTCTCATTTTCTGCCATCTTTCATCTGGAAGCCTAAGCTGGTGTACATGAGGGTCTCAATTCTTCTCCCCCAGCAACCCTTGGGGGCACATGGGCTGAGAGATACGCCGGAAGCCGCAAATCACCTGTGAGCTTCATGGCCAACTGGGGACTTGCACCTAGGTCATTCCAGCCTCAGTTCAACACCTTAACCACTATTCCCCACCTCATCCAGTGTTCACTGATTCTCACCTTGGTTTCTTCTCTCTCCAGATCAAGAGTTGTAGCAAAGACCCATTCGGGTGGACAGGGCAGTTCCAGAAACCTCTTCACCAGACCGAGGCCAATCCCCCGATCAGATCCTGTCACCAAAACGCTGAAAACGGAGAAGTCGGCTGCCTTTGCCATCTCTCTGGGACCTGCAGCTTCTGCTTCCAACCTGCTTGAAAGTTTGCTTCAAATGCTGCTTCTTGTTTTAAGAGGCACAATTATAAGGAACAGGCAACACCCACCTTTAGAACTTCTAATAAACTTCATCTACATATTGGGGATAGCGACAGTGATTGCTTTAGCCAAAAGAGTAGTCCGATCAACAAGGGGATCCACACCTATCAGGCCTTTCCATCTCTGCTGGAATGCTCCACTTAGAAATTAGTTTGTCTTTGGACTTTTCTTCCCCAGGTAGGTTGAGTGGGAAAGAGGAAGGCTGAAGAGCCTGGTACAGCAACTGGTGAACTTGCCACCAACATTCTTTCTAAAACCTGGGGCTGAGCACATGTCAACAGAGGGAGGCTCATAGCCTGCTGATCATTCTTATTCACTCAATGCTGATTTGAATGGAAAACAACTGCAAGGCTGTTATTTCAGTCATGCTCTTCAGGAAATCCAGGGAACAAGTATACATTAATTAAAGAAACCAAATGAAACAGGTATCTATTTGATCTTTCAAGCTGCACACCATATTCAAACTATTGCCATTGTATTCAGAACTCTTTGAATTTGCTGGATGAACTTCTTCTCTGCAAGGAAGCTCAGCGGCACTCTAATCCTATCTCATAGAGAGATATCAGTTTGGTATGAACGTGGCCATGGGACAGGAGGAAGGATGAAGTCTTGTCCTCAGCAGCTGAGAACAAGTACCTTTATTTAGCCCTTTTTAAAAATTGTATTTATATAGCCATCCATCTCAAATATGTGACTCTGGGCGGCTCATACAATTAAAATACTGTAGCAAAAAGAACAAACAACTACCAAAACAATTTGTTACAAAAGGAGTCAAAAACAACTAAAACAATTAAAAACTGTAAACATAAACTATAGGAGAGTGCAATCCAAATCTTACAGACATTTCACAGCCTCCGTATCTCCAGGGGATCCCCAAGCCCTTTGGCAAAACCAAGTCTTCAGTCCTTCTGGAAGGCCAGCAGCATCAGGGCCAATCTAACCTCAGGTGAGATGATGTTCCAAAGGGCAGGGGCCACAGCAGAAAAGGCTCTCCTTCTGGGTACTGTCAGATGAAACTTCTTAGCAGACAGGACCCATAGCATGCCCCTTTTGCAGGACCTGATGGGATGGTTAGATGTAACTAGGGAGAGATGGTCCCTCAAATAACCTGGCTTCATGTCATGTAGGATTTTAAAGGTCAAAAACAGCACCTTAAATTGAAACTGGAAGCAAACTGGCAACCAATAGAGTTTGCAGAGCAGAGGTGAAATGTGTGCTGATCTATGAGTACACATAATTGCCCGCAGTTGCAGCTTCCTGATGCTCTTCAAGGCCAGCCCCATGTACAGCACATTACAGTAGTCCATTTGTGAGGTGACCAGGGCATGAGTGACTTGAGACTAGAGCCTACTGATCAAGGAATGGGCACAACTGGTGCACAAAACGAAGTTGCATCAAGGTCCTCCTAGCCATGATTGCCACCTACTTTAGCTGGAGTCATGAGTCCACACCATGTTGCACAGTGCCACCACATCCAGCACCAAAGATGGTAACTTCCCAGATCTAGAAGACCCCAAAACCCAAAGCCACTCAGTCTTCCCAGGGTTGAGCTGAAGGCTGTTCCCCATCCAAACCCCCACAGCCTCCAGACACCAGGAGAGGATCTTAACAGCATCATTCAATTCACCAGGGGCAGAGATGTACAGCTGAGTATCATCTGTGTACTGGTGATGGTTCACCCCACGATGACAGATGACACCACCCACCCACAAGTAAGATGTTAAACTGGAGCCAAGAGAGTATTTGAACCCTGCAGAACCCCACAAAGTAGGCGCCAAGGGTGGGACCTTTTGCTCCAGATCAACACCAACTGGAACCAGCCTTAGAGGAAGAAAGACAACCAGCACAATACAGTGCCACCCACCCCCAACCCACACAGCCAATCCAGAAGGATACCATGGTCAATGATATCAAAGGCCACTGAGAGATCAAGTAGAGCAAGGATGGATATACACTATCCCATCTCGCTACCACCAGAGGTCACACAAAAGCACAACCATGCTGTTTCAGTCCCATGCCCAGGCCTGAAACCCAAGTGAAAGGGGTCCAGATAATCCGCTTCATCAAAGATCTGCTGAAGCTGCTGTGAGACCATCTTCTCAACTACCTTTCCTAAGAAAGGAAGGTTGGATGTTGGATGAAAATTGTCCAGTATGCTGGGGTCTCGCAATGGCTGCTTGAGGAGGGCGCAAACCAACATCTCTGAGAGGCAGAGGAACAACCACCTCTCTCAATGAAGAATTGACCACCACTACAGCTCAGCAGCACATTGTCTCCTGGGCGGCCTTCACCAATCACAGGGTGACATGGATCTATGAAGCAGGTGGCCAAGCTCACAGTCATAAGGACTCTGTCTGCTTCTTCAGGCCCAACAGGTTCAAACCATTCTCAAAACCCCTTTGGGGTTTTATGAACCACCTCACCTCACCTCCACTGTCTGAAACCATGTGTTACAATGCACAGAATGTCTAGGCAAAGGAAATAAACCGGATGTGACTTGAAAGAACAATAATCGGGGCCCACAACTCAACAGAGGGAGACAGCCCAAGAGAATATTAGGCATTTAAAGGGAGCAGCATCTCGATTATAGGAAATTCATGCAGTAATTGTGCTAATTAGTTTCCATACTCAATGTCTACTGACAGAAAGCTTTGAATGTTATGTGCTGCTCACAAAGACATTTTAAAATGTAATCAGAGAAATTAAGTGTCTTCAAAATGCTCCAAAGAAAACATGAAAAAAACAAAGGACCATATGCAAGTAACAAGCAGCTATTAAACCTGCTCACTTCTATTATCAGATGTGGTGGATTTCGGCACTGCCACTCCTTCCCAGGAAGGAGGGAGCGCATTCCAGGCAGATAAGAGGATCCACGCTCCGGAGACTTTTGCTGGGAAAGTTAAGAGGTTCAAAGTAGCTCCGCCCTAGAGTCTCCGAGGTTATTTGCCCTTAGGTCAGTTAGAGTAGCTATAGTCTGGCAAGATTCTGTCTGTATGGTGAAAGCAATAAAGAACTGGAGTTCGGAATACACTGACTCAACACTGTTCTTGGGCTGGCCTCAACAGATAAACAACTATAGAATCAGGAGTACAAAGGAATTTAAAGTGCTGGTGCTTAGCTTTAATGTCCTAAATATTAAAGGAGGGGCATATTTAAAGAGATATACAACTACTGACCTATTAAGATCAAAACTGGCTTTTTTCTGTACTGTGGATTCTGAAGACCATGAAAATTGGCAGTAGGACTCCGGGTTTTACAATGCCCTCCTATCCTATTAAGTCTGCCAAAATGTTTAGATTTCTTAATCTATTTATTTTTTTAAAGTTTTGTCCTTGCTGTCTACATTCCCGAGATCACTAGGGATGAAGAGGGAAGAGCATAGACGTTTGAGCCGTAACTTGCAAACAAGCCATTATTCGACATCATTATAGAGGAAGGAGAATCCATGGTCTCACACTGTAGGGCCCTTAGGAGTTATGGTCAGCAGTTAAACAAGATCTGGGTGGAGGACCCTCCCTTGTTGTATATTAACAGAAAGGAGGATGATTAAAATGCTTGCTTTTGACCAAGATTCCCAGCTAAGCTAGCAATGTGTACCTATTTGCCCCAAATGTGGGGGGGGGGGATTTGTGCCTCAACTGTATTTATTCACTATTGTTAAAATCATGTTTAAAAAATGTTAAACGTAAATATCAATGGGTTAATTTAAAAATTTACATGGATCAAGCAGTGAATACCATACATATCAAGGGATTAGTGTTAATATGATTCTTTTTTGCTGGTAAGTAATGAAAACAAAGACATCTGAATCTTAATTGGAGGACTATGCTGATTTTAGGATTTAGCAGTAAATGTTAACTGCTCCTTGGGTTTTAAGATTAATGCTGACATTTACCAAGATTCTTATTTGACACTGTAAGTCATCCAAAGATTAGAATTCACATGAGTTCTAAATTCTAAGTTCTAAATTCTCCATCATACTGGATTATCTTAAAAAAAAAAAACAAATGTGTAATCTATGAAAATAGGTGTTTTATATGCACATTCTGATGGGTAATCCACCTGGTAAAGCTTCATCCTATTTCAGATGTATTAATCCAAAACATACCCCATTGCAAAACATTTGTGCTATACTCCTGTACAATCAGGTACAAATGACAACTGGATACAGATATGAACTGACAAATGCACATGTATGCACACACAGACAAGGCCAGGCAGCTTGGACCAAGACAAGCTAGGGCATACCTAGCTCCATATGGCTCACACTGACTGGCAGTAGACCTCCCATGTTTCAGACAGGATTCCCTTCCAGCCCTACCTGTAAATATCAAGAATCAAACCTGGGGTTTTCTACAAAGCCAGTGCTTAATACAGAACAAAAGATAACACACACAAGCATCAGCATGGCGTACAGGCGAGAGAGACAGGACACTGGTGAGTGCAGAGATGCGTATTTTAATAAAAATAATTCTGTCAAAATACAACAGAATGTGGGTTTCTATATTTCCAGTACAATTTCTCTCTTTTTCGTCAGTTAAAATTTCCTCCTTTTGGAAGGTTTTCATGCTAGAGTTGGTTTAACTGAACTCACAAATACTAAGCAGAAACTGACCCAATGTGCACAGCTTGGAAGGATATTCATCAAGTCCTCAATAAAGTGAAAATGAGAAGTGAGATTATGGAAGCCTTTCGGAGCCCACATTCTGCTCAGCCCATTTATTTGATAGGATACTTTAAAAAAAATTTGTACAGTTGGTATCATAATAAAATCACTGAAACAAAAAGGTCTGAGATTCCATGCTAGAGCTGGTACCTGAGTTTGCAACAAGTGGGAGGAACTGGAAAGGAGATTGTTAAAGGAGAACTCTTTACATTTCATTTCTTTCTTTCAGCATCAGATCTAAAATGTAATCTAATTACGCCTGCCAGCAATCTCCCTTGCTAGTTCAATCTCAGCTAGTTCAAGAGGAGCAGCTGACACCCAATACTTAAAACTCCAGCCAAAAAGAAAAAACCCTCAGTCCAAAACCTACTTGTTGGTAGTGATCCTTAACCTTTTTCTGCACCTATTATACATTTCAAATACTTCCAAACCAAGCACCAGTCCAACAATGGTAAATGAAATCAGTTGAGTAAGAGGACTGGGCAGTTTTATTTGGTTACAGAATGCTGAGGACCATATGGGGGTAGACAAAGCACCAACTCCTGCTGACATGACTGTTGCTCCCTTTGTTTAAAGTTATGATTGGCAGCTAGATCAAGATGGCCACTTTGGATCATCAGGAGGTGACATTCCAGTGCTAGAACTAATTTACAGCCAACCCCTGGCGCCGGTTGCAAAAAATACATGGAAGAAAGATGAGATTGTTCTTTGCACAAGGACAGCTACCTGGGGGTCTGGAACTCCTCACAATCCACATAAGCATCTACAATACAGAGAACATCCTTCCCATTCTAGTGTTCTCCAGAGGTGTTGGACTATAATTCCTATTAGCCGTGGTCTTCATAGTTGTGAAAGGATTATTGCAGATAATTCCACTGCTCTGGCAGAGAGTAATCAAAGAAGTGACATTCTTGCATTTTGGATTTTCCAATGTCCATTTTACAGACACCAAGGCCAGGGACTTGCAATCTGATGTACGATCTACATGGCAAATGATCAGGAAACAGTTGCCAAGTCTTAGTTACCATTGTTCTGTTTAATGCTTATTAAGTAGATTAAAACCTGGGATTAGATGGATTGCTTGCAAAAGATTTCTGGCAGGATGACAGAACCAGTCAGACAGTGTCAAAAAGAACATATATCCCCAAGAAATGTGCTAGATACAACCAGACTCCACATGTAAATTAAGAGTCTAATTCATCCATAATCTCCTTCAGATTTCATCTTAAAATTCAGACTAAATTTAAACTGTAGCTTTAATGCTAGCCACTCCTTTGCCCCTTTTGCTGATGTAAGTATGGAGAACTCAAAGGCTTCTGCACTATTTTGTGACCTTGAATGTGGTAAAAGTTGCTAACCACAAACACAAATTAAAAGTTTTTCCCTTCAAAGATGCTATAGGATTTCATACAATCCTTTTCCACAATGTATGTACTGTGGTCTCTTAAGAGCAATTATAACTAGTATTAAAACATCTGATTGTCTTGGATGCACATTCCAAGACTCAGGAATCTCTGAATCAAGCATAGTGCTGACTATAATGTTTCCTAAATTAAATTTTATCTGCCGTACCTATAGGACTATGGCATCAAAATATTGAGTCATCAAACGCAGATTGTCTTTGATCAAGAAAACTTAACCTTGTTCTTTTACAAAAATTGGCACCACCACCACCAGTTAGAGATGGCAACTTGCTTCTTGCCTGAGAAAATATTTGAGAGTGCAAAAACTGCCATGAAAACATTCGACTTTAAGCAAAGGAAGGCAAAAAAATGACAGCTTGGAAAAAGCAGCAGATAGCAAAGACCAAAAAAACCTCTTGAAGCAACTTTGAAAAAGGGATGATGAAATGGAAACAGGAGAAAACAAACCAAGCAGGAAAGAAATCTGCCCAAGATAACCAGGAGATTGGTTTGTTGAAGCCATTTTAAGACAGTGAACATCTAAAAGTGCAATCCAACACTGGAAACCACCACGAAGCCTAAAAGCAAGCTGCCACACAGCAAGCCAGATAAAGAGAGCTGGTGGTGGTCTGATACAGACATTTGCCATTCCAGAACTTATCAAGGATGGATGGTGGAGAAATCATTCTGTTTTTAAGCTGCCACCACTAGTTATTTGGTGGTCCTGTAATTATATGGCTTGGTATTATAATTTCTAAACTAGCCTTGCAAATCGTTAAGAAGTTTAAGGCAAAGTAAAGCCAAATGACAGTAATATACAACTTCATGACCATCCAGGCAAAAGGAATAATGAATAGATGTTTGCCCTTCTCAAAAATGCAAACAAGAGAACATTTTATTTTGATCTAGCTAGCACAGCAGAGCCATGATGGCCCAATTATGCATGTAACCAGAGTCTGGAACTGTATTTTCCCTAGTCGACCCATTCTCTTTTCACTGTCTTGCACTAACGTTCAGTCCTGATCCGCCAAGGAAGCAGTAATGCATGGTCTTCTAATTATCCCCTCAACTCTGGATGTCTTATATACAAACCTGAAAGTGGAAGTTAGTCTCTTCTGAGGATGGACAGTACCCTCACAGAAATTAATGGAAATTGTTCAAGCACATTCTTATTAGCTGCCCAGGTTCCACCACCCTGGTGATGCTTGCATAACATTCCAAATGCACTGCATTTGTGCAAGGATGCATATTCTTGTCATTACAGCTACAAGCCCTCAACCAAAAATGCCATTTCTATGCTAATATAATTCTCTGCCATCAATGGAAGCATTTTATCACATCAACGACCCGCCTCTTTCACGTTAGCTTCTGCAAGTGCTTAGTTTTAACTGTCTTGCCTGTTGAATTTATGGATTTTTGTAAAATTTTCCCATCAGAAAGTGTATTTTAAAAGCTAGGCAAAATGTTGAAATATATTGGCAAGCCAACGATTATGATGTTTCAAATGTTAACAGCTATGAGTACAGCAGGACTCCTCTGATGTACTACAAGACATACAGTTATAAATCCCTCATGTAAATCAAACTTGACTGGAGCTTCCAACCTATTATTCCAGCAGTATTTTGTAAGGATTCTTACAATATATTAGTTTGGAAATAGATTACCTATTTTTTTAAAAAAGGTTATTCCCCGGATTAAAACTGCCTTTTTCTTTTTAAAAAAGGGTAATTTTGGCTTGCACCCCCTTTTCAGTCAGTGGCTAGCGAGATAAAAACAAGGCTTTTGTACTATTCTCATATTGGTGTAACATCAAAGATATGCAGGCAATGAAACAGTGAGATAAAAACTGACTTCATAAACTGAATGGCTGTGGGGGGATTCTTGTCATTTTGATGACAGCTTTTCATGGTTAGCAACTGGCATGGAGGTATCTATCCACTTTATAGGGAGAGATCCTAGGAAAATAGAAGGAAAAGGAATCGCCAGATAGAAAAGGAAAGAAAATGCTGGACTAATACATAGCTCCCATTTTCCACTCCCCCTCGATTCCAGGCAGTGTTTGGGTACCAGGACTAGGAAGCAGGCAAGCCTTCTTCCCCTTCCTCTTTGTAACAAGTCTTAGAGTTAGATGTGAGTTGCCTCCCAGATGACCATGTCACAGTGGAGGTGCTGGTCCCCTGGTAGCAGGCCCAGGATTCCTTGCTCTGATGAAGGAGAGGAGAACCTGTGGTCCTCCAGAGGTTGTCAAGCTCTCAGCAACCCCAGTGAATATGGCCAATGATCAGCAACTTGGGAAGTTGTAGCTCAGCCACAAATTCCCACAGCGACACCCTAATGTCTGACTGTCACAAGAGATCTTCCTGATTCTCCACGGAGTTTGGGGACACACTCAGCTAACAGCAGTTCTCTTTCCAAGCATCACAGGATGTTCTATTACAGGGAAAGGCTGGAGCTGAGCACTTTTTTACTCCCAATCTCAGCCTTTCTCCAGAGTTTCTGGAGTGCATCCATAGGGTTTCTCAGGCCTGTCTGTCATAGGCACAGAAAAAAGAAGTTCAGCTATTTTGTTTGGAAATCATGGCTAATATTCCAATAAGCACATTCAGCCTCTTGCTTTTTACGAGGACCAGCAACAGTGAACAATACTGTCCAAGTAGCACACAGGCCAATACGTTTCTCTGAACACAAAAATAAAATCAAAACAAAAAACAGGCCATCACCAACTCAGATACACTTTTATCTCTAAATGAATTAGAAACCAGCTCAGCACAAACTCTCCAGGTATAAATACTGGTGGCTCAGTCAGAGAAATAAAATAACATAATAAAATAAAGGTAAAATCCTAAAGTCAGAAGGCGCTACATCAGAAGGACCGGTGAAGATGCCAAGTGCTGTGGGGCAGAGCAGGATGCGGCCGTGATGGGAGGGCAGGGCGGGGCAGGGGCCCTGCGAGCAGTTTCCAGGGTGAGCAGTAAAGGCGCCTCGAGGGTCCTCCTCCGCCTCCCCGCCTCAGTCAGCACTGTGTCCTTCTGCTGGGCAGCGGGTGGAGGGCAGGTGCAGGCGAGAGACCGCAAGGCAGGAAGAGGTGAAAGGGCAGCACAGGAGGGGTCACTCTGCCTCACTCAGTGGCTAGTGCAAATAGTCGTCCACTCTGGCGAAGGAGCAGGAGCCCAAGCCCACGCGAGCCATGAGTCGCAAGCACTCCGAGGCCTGGCCCAGGGCGAGCAGCAGCGGGGGCTGCTTCGGCAGGTTCTGAGACTCTGGGGAGAGAAACAGCGCACAGACGCACAAGGAAGAGGTCATCCAGAGAGGCCACTTCAGTCTCGTCCCCCCTCCCTTCCTCCACCTACCCACCTAGTGGTCCAGACAAGGTTTTGGGCTGGTGGGCACAGGGGACATGTTGAAAGCCTGTTGTGGCCATTCTCGCAAAATGGCTGGCAGGAGGGGCGGGGACATTTCCAAAATGGTGCTGAACAGAATAGCCACTTCCTAACCAGCAAATTTGTGACACCGCAGTACGTCATCTTTTTTAGCCTGCAAGGGTGCTCTCTAGCACCCTGGCTTATTTTTGTATTTTCAGGGACAGGGGAGGTGATACACTTCCAAACAAAGCATGGGGCTACAGCTACTTCCATTTTCTAAGAAATTTGACCCTAATGGACACCCAGAGCCATTTTTCTCAATAAATGGGATGTTGAAGGGTTACGACTTCTACCAGCTTCCCAGTCATTGCTACAAAATGCATGGTACATTCGGTGTCTTAGCCCATAGTTGTTAAAAATATGGCAGTGATTCAGGGCAAATGCTCGTGAGACCTTCCTGAAGGAAGCCCAGGATGGAAAGAAAACACCAGGGGAAAAAACCTTCACATTATAACTATCTCACAGAACACCCTATGAGAAAAACCCTTTTTAAACAGCCACCCACACAGTCACGTACCATGACATTTGCCTTGACTGGCACCTGTCTCAGTGACATGAAGCAGCAGAAATCTAACCACATTTGCTTTTCATCTTCATGTCCTATCTCTTTTGTTCATTCTCACAACAGCACCATTTAACATTTAGATGCATTTCTTTCTTTTCTTTTCCTTTTCCACACTCACATACACTCTCTCTCCAGCACAGGTAATTTGCCAAAACTTGCAAAAATGCTGCCAAAATCCCTGCCACATTAGCTATCTCAGTGCAGCAAGAGCTGCACAAAGAGAAGTTACAGCTGGCTCCCCGGCATCTCCTTACCCAAAATAGCGCTATTGAGTGCAGCACACACAGGCTCCCTCTGGATGGGATCCAGCTGCTGACCAACTGGACAGTTCCAAGGATCAGAGTAGGCTAGCAAGCTGAATGCATCCTGAAAGAGCAATAAGAGGTCTCAGCAGAGCAGCAAAAACTACTCGGTCCCAATGGCACTTACTGCTCTGCAGGTGCCCTCAAGACTACAACTCCCATGGTTTCAAGACCACTTGGACATAGCAGCCCACCCTATCGTGAAGACGCAAGGTTGTCTTAGACTACTGTTAAGCAGAGAGCCACAACAGGCTAGTGCGGCATGCCAAGGGCCACATTCCTAAACTAGGCAGAGCCAGTGTTTATTTTTTCCTTATTGTTTTAAATATTAATACAGGTAGTCCTTGCTTAACAACCGCAACGGGGACTGGAATTTCGGTTGCTAAGCAAAGTGGTCATTAAGCGAATCCAACCCAATTTTACGACCTTTTTTGAGGTGGTCATTAAGTGAATTACCGCAGGGCATTAAGTGAACCATGTGTTCGTTAAGCGAATCATGCAGTTCCACATTGATTTTGCTTGCCAGAAGCTGGCTGGGAAGATCAAAAATGGCAATCACGTGACCATAGAACTCTGCAACGGTCATAAATGTGAACTGGTTGCCAAGTGCCCAAATTGTGATCACGTGACCATGGGGACGCTGCAATGGCTGTAAGTGTGAGGACCAGCCTCAAGTCAGCTTTTCCAGCACCATTGTAAGTCCATCACTAAACAAATGGTTGTTAAGCAAGGACTATCTGTACATTCTTGGGGGGGGGGATTTTTAAATGGGGGGGGGTATTTCTGATCACAGTAAATCTCTCAGCTAAATAAGTTGCAATTTTTTCCCTTTAATAGTAGGAAACAATACTAATGCTATAGCTCCCTCTACTGACCAGTGGAAAGTATTTTCTCTTTAACAGATGGAAAAAAAACCACCCAGAGTCCCTCTTTGGGGGGGGGGGGAGATGTGCTGTGGCAAACGATAGATAGATTAGATAGATAGATTAGATAGATTAGATAGATTAGATAGATAGATAGATAGATAGATAGATAGATAGATAGATAGATAGATAGATAGATAGATAGATAGATATGGGAAAGAGATCATCAGAGTAGGTGGGGGTCAAATGCCAATTTTATTTTATTAGTGGGGAGGGTCTTGAGGAGTGGTTTAAATGATTAAATGGGAACCCTAGGCCTTGCAGAGCTTTAGGGTATCCATTTTTCGCTTTAAAACAGTCCTCCCTGGGGGTGGGGTGGGGACAGAAAAAATCATTTTGATCAGAAATGCACTGATGCCTTAAGCCTCTACAAGAGTTCAAGAATCAATTGTGTTTCCCGACTGTCTCAAAAGGATGCAAGAAAGTCACACCCACCTGTTCTGAAGGGCTGCAAAAGGTGTTGGTGCAGACTGATTTTTGATCCCATCATAGTTCAGTTCAGAGAAGCTTGTAAAAGACTATGATTTGACCCACTGACTAAACCAGTGTTTCTCAATGTTGGCAACTTTAAGATGTGTGGACTTCAACTCCCAGAAATCCCCAGCCAGCCATGCTGGCAGGGGAATTCTGGGAGTTGGAAGTCCACACATCTTAAAGTTGCCAACATTGAGAAACATTGGACTAAACCAATAACCATTAGTCTGCTATGCTGAAGAGCCAGGTGTGGCAATGGCAAGTGATGCAACACTACAGCTTGTCCACTGTCCCTTTAGAGATTCATACTGTGGTTTGGGTTAACTACAAACCATGATCAAGAAGAATACATCAGGCACCTGGAAGATCTCTGTGAAGGAATCCATGTCTACAGTGGGGTCTTTCTGTATCAGTCATAGAACAGTCTGTCAGCAACATCTTTAGCCATTTGGGAGGAAGGAACTCCAACTACTACAGGGAGTATGTCCGGTGACATCATGATGGAAAGGGGTAAAAGTTTTGGCCCCTTTCTAAAAATGCTTGGCAGAGGCAAAAAATGCAAACTGCTGGAGCACAAAGCCAGGGGAGACACAAACAAGGTGAGGGCACATGGAGTTGCCCACTGGAACCTTGCAGTCTAACACAGACAGAAATTATTGTGGGAAAGGGAACAGGAATTGGAAAGAGTGAGTAGTTTGCGGCTCAGCTTGCTGGTTAATAGAATGGTGACCCACTGTTGTCCTCCTCCACCTCTAGACAGAGTAGCCAGGACGGGCTTCCATCACCTAACAGGGTGAGTAAGCAGAGCAAGCTTGCCTGTCATTATGGGGAATTATCTCTGAGATGTTTACTTGAAGGCAAGGAGGGTGGGCACCGGATTTCTTTTTGTGCAGCCCTTTCTTCATGGCACCCTTGTGTCGTGATATGCCAAGGGGATGCTATCAGAGACAGCATCTCATCAGTGACTCTCCTTCCTGTTACCAAGGACAGTGATGGTTTCCTAAGCTCAGAACGGCTTGGGACAATTTTGTTCCCTTTTGAAATTCTTGAACTCTTTACCATCTGTTACCGTCTTCTTGGTTTCATCTTTTAAACAGATAATGCCGAACCCTTTATATTTTTTTTATACAGAAATAAGAGATGATGTATTTTGCATAGTAGCAGTTCTAGTGAAAAATTCAGTCAAGCCATCTACCTGTAACATTTTTTTGTGGGTTGTGTTCTTCCCGTAGTCTCTGCATAGCTGCTCGCTGAGGATCTGGAGCTCCCGCCCAAACTGGATCATCCGCTCGGTGGCAGCGTGGTTCCCTCCGCAGAGTTGCCTCTGGGGACAGCCATCTTCTGGAGAGAAGGGGAAAATGTGATGAATTGGCAAATGTGCAGCACCAAAGCATCTGCCTTTTTTACCTCCATTTACCCCCAAAATTATTAGCCATATAGCCCACTGGATACAGAAGTCTCCCAAGAGCCCCTCACTGGAAGCACATTTGAACCTTTGAACCTTTTTTTTGGTGTTCCAGTACTGACTGCAAATCCACCGACATGAATATCTGAGTGCTTAAAGCTTCAGAAGTTCAATTCTATGCCAGATCATATCTGAAATACAGCCCTTTGGAAACAACAGCTGGGTCAGCCCATCGTGCTAAACCAGGATGGATTTTATCCATTATTTGTTGAATAAACCAGAATAGATGGGTTTATAACCCTAAACCATAAACACTGTTTACAAATCACCCAAAGCTGAAAGTACACATCCAGTAAGCCAAACTGTATCCCCCAAAGTCTTTAGGGGGCTCTCAGAGAATTATGGTCCCCACAGAGGACTGATCCATAGGTATTAGGGAGAACCAGGGAGACTTTGGAGCCAGGGCTCAGAAGGGCAAGTGGGAAAGAACTGGCTACTGCCACCAGGATATGTGCAGACCAGGATTCCCCCAAGCACCTTCCACATCTGTAGGAACAGCAGCAGGTGGACAGTCAGATGGCTGAGAAGCACAGAAGGAAAAAAACAAACTACCCCTAGCATTTGAGCTCACTGGACAAAACAAGACATAGACTCTTTCCCAAACTTACTTCCAATTTTGAATTTTTAATATACGGGAGCTAGCATATTCAAAGTACTTCTATAAATTCATTTCACTGTAATTAAAATAAGGAAAACTGAATCAAATTTACCATCAACTTGTTCGCCCTTGCCCCACCTTTTTTTAAGGGTGGCTCCAAGTCAGTCCAAATCAAGTCAGGTCCATGGCCCAAGAGAGCTTGCACAAAGCCAAGCCAAGCAGATCACATTATGGCTTTGGGTAATGGGTGAACTTGACCAATGATTGCCTACACCTAGACACGTCTCAATATTTTGCAGCACAAGCTAAATATACTGGACCGGGCTGGAAAAAGCTTCTGACGTAGAATAATTTTCTGTAAGAAATATATCCTACTCTTGCTAAATGGACTGTTTTCTCAGAAAGCAATTAGAGCACTTCTTCTCCCACCCCCACCCCGACCTACCCATGCTGGAATCATCAGTCTGTAGAATCTCTTCGTGCTTGTAAGTGCCATTCATTATTCGCGTGGCTGAATTCTCCAGGACTCCATTGGGGTAGTGCTCGGCCTCCATCTCCATTTCACTGTCACTGAAAGAAGAGGATGGAGGACGTTAAAAAGGAGAGGGAGGGGGTAGGAGAGAAAGAAATGCCAAAAGAGGAAAAGACATATCCTTGATAAAAGCAGACAGATCAATGGAGGTACAGGTGGATTTGATTTAGAATATATACCAAAGCAACTGACAACAGCCTCAAATCGCATCTACATGATCCCCCAAATTAAGCAAGTTAATCCTGCAAGATTCTGGCATTCTCACAATCTCAAGGCTAAAATCGGCCACAAACTTTTTTTGGTGCCCATGTTGTTGTACATTATGAAATTGACTAACTGGTTGAAAATTTACCAATTCCCAATATAGGAGCAGAAAAATTACATCTTCAAGTTGACTTTGACTCCTGGGGACTTCCTGGACACATCCATAGAGTTTTCTTGACTGCAGCATGGAAGTGGTTTGACACTGTCTTCTTTGGTGTTGTTTTGGCTTTCCAATCTAGCCTACAGTCTTGGGATGATCCTGTCCAAACACTAATTAGACCTGGCCTACTTAGCTTCAGAGATCAACCAAGGTCAGCTTGGTGCTGCCAGCATATGCTGAGGCAGTTACAACGTACAGTAGTATTTTTTATACAGAAAATGAATTCAACTGGACTGTGGAAAAAGGAGTCAGTGTGTTTATGGTTGGCTATTACCCGACCCTTCCCAGAAAGCTTCTGCCCCACCTGGTTTCTTGGTTGCTAGTGCTGCTGTGCTGCTGGGATTTGGTAGAATCTGTGGAGTTGGATTCTGAGTAGTTCACGGATGAAGGGGACGATGAGGAAGAGGATGACGACGACGAACTCAGGGCAGGATATTTACTGTGGCTCTGTTTGCTTTTTACGGAGGTCACCCCATTGCTACAGCTTGGGCTGTCTGCTCCTGAAGACAGAAAGAGAAGTCAAGTTGGGAAGCCCACCTCTCTTTTAAGGTTTGGAAGTTTAAGCCCCACTAGGCGCAGCTTAACAAACCTACTTCACCGAAAGACCCTGAAGTCGGGAGAGAGAGGACCAAACTTGATAAAGTCACCGCCAAAATCTTACTTGGCATAAACTCTTGTCTAAAGAGCTTATGCCAGAAACATATACCAAGTTATGGAATGGGTACCAGTGGATTCTCCACGACAGAACTGCATGGAATTTAGGGAAGAAGTTCTAATACTGGCTTCCAGACAGAGAATGAAAGCGTGCAACGTTAGCACAAAGCCCAGGAGATGCTTATCTAGTAGAGGAGCAAATGCCTACCCGTGCTGTGAATGTGCAAATTATTGGAGCCATGTCTGGGACTCAGATTAGGAGAATCAGGGTAGCTGTCTTGTGATTTAGGGCTGCGGGCACTGAAAAATCGCACTTCGCTGTCTGTTCCGTTCACCATCTCCACAAACTGCCGGCACCTGGAAATGCACAGGGAGTGGGGGCGGGAGGGCAGGTGAGTGAGAAATTACACAGAAAGAAGAATAGGCAGGGCAATGGTTTGTGCAAAATACAGTAGCACACTAACATTCTGCATTAACTACATCTACAACTGGCAAAGTTCTCTCGAAGCACACAGAGAAAATAGCATTCTTGGTTTGACCTTCCTACTGCAAATGGCTCACGGCTCCCAAAGAATCGGAACAAAAATGCACAATCCTCCCACCAAAGTGGTGCAGGATCAGATCCCTGCGAGATCTACCAACCTAGGTTATTAAATTGTGAATCTGAGGGCCTGCCTTTTAAATTTTCTGCAGCATTTAGGAAGAAGCATTCTGTAAGTAAAATCACTGATCCTGGCCTACAGTCCTTGCTCGCCTGATTTTAAAAGTGAGAAGAAAAAGAAGTTATTCTGAGCTGTTTGAGAAAGCATCCCAATTCACTTTCTCCAAAAGGAGGTTCCTCCTAAGCTGCCTTCCATTTGAAAAAATATCAAGGGTTGCTACTTATAGCAGCATCCCCCACCCTGCAAAAAAGAAGGGGGGGGGCTGCAATTATTTGGGACAGGTCAAATCATATTTCACCTCCGGTTTTTCTCTGACAGGCAGCCCTTCATTTGAAGAAGGTTCCATTCTGCCCCTCAACTCGTTGTTTATAGAGGATTCACATGTTTTGGCACTGAGTTGCTAAAAAGAGATTATAGGCCAGGCCGCTCTGCCACTATTTCTGCTTCCTGGCTTTCCAAACACCACAGTTCTTTGCACAAAGGCATTTACCGTACTCACTTTAACATGAATAGGAGGTTAGGGTTATGCTCTAGAAGCCCTGGATATAGCTGCTGTGTTGCTTCAATGGCTTCTCCTACTCTTCCTGCCAAAACCAGCTTTTGTATTCCTGGAGGTGAGAGGAGAACTGTTAGGACGTAGGCTATATTACTGCTTCACAATAACCTGTGTATCATCTCACATCAGCCAGATAATAAAACTGGGTTTACCCACAGATAAATCATTCAGGTAGGATTTTTCCCGGTTGTGAGAATGTTACAGAAGTGTGTGCTTCAGATAGATATATAAAAAATAAGAACAAAGTTAATTGTGACAAACTCTTGTATCCTCGAGGCACCAATAGATAACCTTTGGACTCCTGTGGAGCATCAACAACTCACGGCAGGCTGTTTTTCTGCCGTGACCCCACTCATGGCAGCCCTTCCGCATGGAAGTCAGCCAACAATCAATCCTCTCCTCCTGTATGGGATGAAACTCTATTATTTTCAATTATTAAATTAATTTTGCTATTAGAAACAGTAAGTGGGGAATCAATCAAGGTAGCCTTCAATTCTCTCCAGAGTAGACCATGGAAAATAGAATGAAATGCTGGTCAATGAAGACTGCATATAAGGAGATTATAGCTTTAGAACAGTACTTCTTAACATGGTTCTGGAGAATCAGGCAAAGGCCAAACCTTCACTGAAGCCTGCCTGATCTTCCAGCTAACAGATGCTCTTGCTTCAAGCAGTCCCTTAAATTTGCTTGGAGATGGCATATAGGTTGCTAATAGTATTAAGGAAATGTATAGGCCTATTAATTGCAATATCCCATTTTGCAATATAATTTATTTGGAGATGTTCCAGTTTAATTGTTCCACAGTTACTGATGTTGGATCAGATTTTTTTGCCTACTATTCCTTTTTTTAGCTACATTGTAAGTACTGATGTTTTACCCATCCATTTAATAAAATGTCCTCAGAAAACAAGAAAACAGCCCCATGCACCAGTATTCTGGGTTTCTCAAGTGTGTTCAGGAAGATAAGCAAGAATGAGATGTCTAAACTCCTGAAGTAATATCCTTTTCCAGCAAATCACTTTAGAAGCTATTGACAAACATGACAATCTACCATTTTAGTCAATAAATTACTAATTTTAACTGAACAGCTGGGAGAATGGATGGCACTGGGATCCTAGTCAACCCCACAAGAGGCGGGACAAAAAGCCAGAAATTCAACTTATTTGTGAAGGAACCTAAAGGGTAATATGAAAGATAATCAACAGTATCTGTCCTTTCAAGAATGAGTTACCCAGCTTCCAGAACAATCAAATAGTTTGGTTTAGGAGCAGTAAACTGAAGAAAATAAAGGTGAGATGCAGAAAAACAGAAAATGCCAGCCATAAAAGAGAACTAGCAGGAGCAACAGAGGACACCAAGGTCCTGCCCATCAGCGCAGGGAACTGGACTACAGCTGCATCAAGATAATGATGCAGGCAGGAGGGCTGCACATTTCAGAATTCAGGGAAAGCAACAGCAGCAATACAAATAAGCTTACTCTGTCTGTTCTTTATGGAGATCTGTTCCTCCTGGACTGTACTTTCCGTCACACGGGCAAAGGCAGTCGCTGTAGCACAGTATCCATGATGTACCAGATAGGAAGAGACCATGCTAGGAAATATAAAAAGCAGGCAGCAGAAAGAGCATCAGTGTCAGTACAAATTCGACAAAAAGGGGAGCACAAGGAGGAGACACCTCTAGGAGAGTCACATTAGCATGCACTTTGTTGTATATGCCCTGTAATTGTGGTTGATTTTGCTTCCTAGTGTCAAACTAGGTCAGAAAAAGGTTGCATAGGCAGGGAACAGAAGGCACCAACCTTCAGACCTTCATGAAAACCAAGAGAACAGATCTTACATGTTAAGTGGGAAGAATCTGTTCAACTTTCTTGACTTTAATTCCTCGTGTGAATTAAAAAGCAATGGCAAGGAAGAACGTTGCATTTACAAATGCCTTCAATCAATATTGTGTTATAGAAGTGAGCTGAAAATAGTTCTATGAGATGTATGAGAATGTATGAGAAACTTGTAATAAATCTGAAATGAAGTATATTGCCTGACTTATTGAAGTCTGCAGCTGACTTATAAAACTCTTCTCCTTTATTGCAAAAAAAACAAACACCTAGAGATATTAGACAAATCTTCATGTTATAAACTATCCCAAGAGACTCTAACTGAAGGGGAGTTAGGCATATATATAAATCCCTGAGGCAGAAGATCCTACAACAAAGCACACGTATGTTAAATTGGCCTGTTTGCTGAACATGTCATGCTTCATCGAGACATTCTAGTAGGGGTAGCTGAAACAACCAGATTTGCATGTCTTCTGCTCAGGGCATACGTATGTATAATGTCTGATTTTCCTTCACTTTTTCTGAGATCTGGCTGTATAAAAAAGCAGGAATTTTTGCAAATCATCATCATCTTCCCTTCATTTCTCATTCTGACTCCTCTACTTAACGGAATAAAAAAATGATCAAGCTATGCAGAAAGCAAGCAGCATATCTGTGCTACCAATCAGCTGCAAAAAAGGTGCAGGGAAAACAGCTAGCTCCTGTTTGTCACAAGGCAGGGACTCCCTCTGCTCTTCGGGGCCACACAAAACCAATAAAGGAAGAGCGGTGGAGGATATAGTTTTACAGCAGAACGTTCTTCAGCGATTGTGAATTTAACACAAGCTTTAACTCAAAGGCAATCCAAGCTGCCACTCACTTCTGTAGCATGGCTTGCCATTCCCCTAGCCGGTCACCTATGGGAAACCTTTTAATCGTGCCCTGAATCTTTGCTCGCCACTCTCTCATATAGTCTTCAATGTCGAACACAAATGGCTGTTGCCCAAAGTTGGCATCCACAATCTCTCCGGGTGTCTGGAGCCCCACAGTGGGATATAGATTGGCCTGCCAAAAAAAGAAGCCCAAGTTAAAAAACCAGGGCTCTTTAGGAAAGAAAGCACAGACACACATTTTTTTTTTCCTTTTAAAGAGGGAAGCCTGAACAAGGTGTTTCCAGGACAAGCAGACATGACGGGCACTCAGCAGAAAATACATCCCTGGAAATAATTTGGGAAGAGTCTGCGTAGGACAAGAAACACTTCTCAAAATCAAATTAAAAGGGATTGTTTGCATCTTAGGAGAGAAAGAAAAAAGTGCACCTAGATTAGCAGATAAAGAGACTGCAGACTTCTGAAGAGGCCATCAATTTTCCAAAAAGCAGACAATGAAAATGTAGCAGACTGTAGTTGTAAGGCAGGCTCCACTCAGCAGAAGTCCTATAATATATTCTAATTGTTTGCCAAGGAAGAAATTAACGTTCTCTATTTTCACATGGTATTTTGAACAGTTACAGTTAACTAGAGAAATTTAACTTTGGGAATGGGACAAGCATGGTGCAAGGCGTATCTTTAAAGGTGCCATTCTCAGAAACTGCTTAGAAAGCCACATTGCTAAAGAAAACTGGAAGGGAACGGTTCCCAGTTTTGGAAATAGGCTTCAATTTCTCATCCAGTCAAAACAAAATTCAAACTTCTATTTTGAGCTGTAAAACAATCTGTTACAGCACAGTTGAATCAATGGTGCTGGCCTCTGTTCTTTGTACAGTTGCAAAATGTTATTTTAAGTTTTTATTCTATCCAGTTTTAGGAACCTATTGAGCATCTAAAGACTTTTTGTATGAAATTGGAGGTCTGATGCTGATGTACAAACCAGAGCTCTGTATCAGACTTGAAAAATATATACAGTTGCTTTCTTTTTCTCACACACCTGGGCAATAAATAAAAATAAGTCAGCCCCCTGCTCATGTGGTTTTAATCTTTAAAATCTTTAAAGATTAAAACCATTTATGCCTACACTGTGTAGTTAGTTCAGTCTGAACCAATACATATCTTTACTGGCACTCAAGGACAAAATGCCAGAGAATAAGCAGCTTTCAAAGAATCATCTTCATAAGTCCTCTCAAAAATTCTTCTCAGTTGGATCACTTGCAACCTCTGGTAAAAGTTTGGTAAAACTGTTAAAACTGCTAAATGAAAGGAAAGCCCAGTTTGATTTATTTTGGCCTCTGTAGTCAGTTGATTAATTTGCACTACAACAAGTAATTCAAGAAACTGTCTGGCCTGCAGATGTGGTTTGTTCAGAATCTATGAATTTCCTTTTTTCTTAGTGAACGTACTCTGCTTAACAATTCACCGACGTGTAGGTTATTTTTAGTATACTTAAGGCAGTTAAGGCAGCAGCAGAAAAGGCTTATTTTCATTTCAGGTTAAGGTCCCATTTGGTTTATTTTAGAGAAGCAGACCACATCCTTGCCAAATCACTGCTCTTAAAAAAATTTTCTTCCAATATGTGGAAGAACTTTTGTTAACAATTTACTCCCCTTTTCCGAAGCAAAAGCTCATGGGACAACTAATTTCTCTATGAAACCTGCCTTTCTGAGTGCAACGTGAGCTCCATCCAAGCTACTAGCCTAATACTAATCACTTCCAGATGGTACATAAAGAGAAGATACATCCCAAGCACTACCCTCCTTCCAACCCCAATCTTTTCAATCTTTTGTTGAAATATAAAATATAGTTATACTTACAGGAAGATCTGTAAAGGCTATACCTGTGAGAGAAAAAATATTAGAATCAAGACAGAGGATTTCCGCTCGTTTCGCTAAAACTTATATTTGTTATACATACAACATAGCAACAAACATGTAATTGGTGGACAATGAAGGACACCTCCAACGCACTCTCACATTTCCCTTAAGAAACCTCATGGTAGGATATTACGTATGCTTACTCTGAAACCAGTGTCTAGTAAGCTTGTCCATGATTATCTAGGAACTGACTAGAGTAATTGGCACAACATTCTACTTCTTACTCCCATGTTCTACAAAACTGTGAAATAGTTTAATGGGCACAGACCCACACCAATTCTCAGTCTATTTGGCCCTTTGAAAATAAGGCTGAGGATCTGAGCTAGAAGTTTTCAGTGTGTTTTTCTGCACAGGAATAAAATTAAAACAAAGAAAGGGGGAAACTAATTTAATACAGATCTGTTAATGACAATTCATGCTTCAGAAATTGACTTTTCAGAGCAATTTCTCTTGTTTGTTGTTAGTCTGTTCCTTTAAAATAATTGTACAGGAGGTAATTAAACAACCTACTGCTAGGAGAAGGAACAAAGCAGCATGCAAAGGAAGTATCTTTGCTGAGCCTATAACTAAGTTAATGCACCAAGAGAGTCAAAGGAAACAGAAGATGCATTCAAACAGATGACTGGACATGCCCAAGTTGTCATTTTTCCAGGAAGTCACGCCCTGCTACTGTATATCAATGTTAACAGAATGAAGAGTGAGAGTGCTAATGCTGATCTGAACTTTATTCTTAATTTTAAGCAAGAAGTGCTTATATTTAATCTTAAACCAGTAGTGCAAAAGCCTGGAGTAATTTTTTTCTTCTGCTAGTTCAGTATCTACAGATATTATGGGGAGGAGAATTTAAACCTAGCTCCCAACCAGCAGTTTTTGTATCATATAACTAAGAAAAAAAAATTGGACTTTGCCTATTGTAATCTCAATGCCTAAAAGTCAGAATCAAAGGATAGGAGAGAACATGGCAAACATAAGTCTGTGTGTAGGAAGCAAGTATTTCTGGGCACAGAGATAAGACCCCACCCTTTTCCAGTTGGAGATGTTATTTTTAAAATGTGGCTGCATTTACCACTTCCTGCTGCAAGGAAATCTAACTACCTGCAAGACTATTTGTGCATGCAGTATTTAGCTTGCTATATATGGCTTTCTCTTCTCAATCTCAATCACTTGTTACTGTGATGAAATTTAAATTGTAAGCTGCAGGGTGGGATCTGGATTTTTCTCCTTAATTACTTGGTAAAATGCTATGAACATGGATCACACTTTACAAAAAAAAAGTAAAGCAAACCATAACGGTTAAGAATTTGTACCATAATGACTGCAAAATTTCAAGGTCAGACCACTTCCAGTAAGATCAGAATAGGGCATTTTGGTGTCAGAACATTTCAACCTTGAAACATTTTGCACACCTCTAGCAGAGACCCATTATTTTATACAACATTAGAATAGTTACATCCATGAAGTGTTAATTTCACCCTTGGAAGCAGGACTGGCAACCTGCAGCCTTGGGCCTCATTTCAAAAACCCTCTGTAAACTGTCAGTCGAGACTTTAAGCAATAAGATTAGTCCCTCTAATAGTAGCCAGCTCTGTAGGAAAAAAGGAAGGTAAGGTAATGGGTAGTGGCATCAGAAAAAGAGAACATATGGACATTTGGCTCTTGGCAGGAAAAAAAAGTTCCACCAACTTGCTTTTAGAAAAATAGAAATATTTCAAAATGTTAAAATTATTAAGATTAGTATTGTTGTGTAAGAGTGGTAACAGTAACATCTGAACCAGCTCTGTACACTTTCAACATCTAAATGACAAGATAGTGTGGAATTCCATTCCGGCACCACCAACTACTGTTTTGAGAATTTAATACTGTGTTTCAGCTAGAGCATTAATAAGCTTTTATCCCAACGAGTCCCTCTGTGAAGAAATCAATTCCAGCAGACCTTATGGTTCTTTCTTTTTCAACTACAATGAATTAAAGATTCCTGTGTTGTCATAGTAATCTCAGCAAACCACAGTTTGCTCCCATTAGAAACAAAAGTAGCTGTCTTAATCTGAATCAGATCACTGCTACAGTGATCTGAACACAGTCTTGCAGTTGTTTTCCAGATTTTCAGGCACTATTCTTTCCTAACTCTACATGAAGGTGATAGAGATGGAGGCTGATACCATCTTCATACGAAGCATGTGTTCATCCATGGAGTTACCATCAAAAAATACAAGCTGTTGTTCATACCAACAGTGCCAGAGAAGTTCTACTTTCAAACATGCTTATTTTTTTAGTAAAATGCAACACAGATTCAGAAATCAGGAACAAAAATGGTACCAGGTAAGGACTTAGTGAAATGTCCTGTAACTAGAATTCAGATCCAAGTGCATTAGATTGGTATTATATACCAATTTGGGTCCATCTGCACCTGCGCTGGAATATATAACTGATGTTCATGTTATTGGGGAGGGAGTTCATTCTATTACTCCCTTCCTGCCGCAAACTACTTTCTGAAAGCTTAACCCTAAGTGGGATTTATACTACTGTATAGGCTTTTTCTCATTGGCAACACAGTTGTTCCACAGGCAAGATAAATCTATTACCACACCAGGAGCATATCAGGACAAACTGTTTCCACTTTTAGCCAAACACAGCAATTGTAACACATATAGGACAATAATGCTACAGGCTGGAAAGGATGACAAGAATCATAGAGAGGACTGGGATATTTTAAAAAAAATTGCAATATGATTACTGATAGAAGTAATTCAGATGCTGTAAAAGGACAATATTATCCCCAAAATTAAGAGCAGAGTCTTTTAAGAACAGGCTTGGCTTCTGGGTTGGTTCCCAGAACTCCTTTGGCCAGGCTAGCTGGGGCTTCTGGGAACTGCTGCAGAAGAATGCCAGGTTGATGAAGACTGTTCTATACAATTTTTTTTCTCCTCTTTACACAGAGGGAAAAATCCAGTTATCAGTAAAGCAATTCAGAAGAACAAAGCTGAAGCATCTGGCAAGTCATGCAGTTGGTGTGCAGAAACATCAGACTAAACATTCACCTAATCCTATATTTAAAAAAACAAAACAGCCAATACTCCTGGGAACCCTACACCAGTTCAACATGAAAACAATAGCTATCTCCCAACTTGTTTCTCAGCAAGTGGTTATTTAGGAGTATGCTCCCTTTGAATACAAAGGGGCCGTTTTACTCTCACTTTCAAAAGCTGCTAATAAACCAATTATACATTTGTAGAGTTCCCCTTCAAAGCAATTTAAGCCAATGGTCTTCACCACATCTTGCTGCAGTGAATCCCATACACTTATCTGGTACTGTGGTAAATAGCACTTACACTTGCCTACCCCCAATCTGCAATAAGCAATTCTAAAAAAATAAAGAATAAAAATTAAATCAGCACACAAGTTTCCCTTGCTTTATGCTAGAGTTGAAAGTGAAAAAGGTGAAAGGTCCCCTGTGCAAGCACCGAGTTATGTCTGACCCTTGAGAGGGATGCCACTTTCATGACGTTTTCTTAGCAGACTATAGCGGGGTGGTTTACCATTGCCTTCCCCAGTCATCACCTAACTCAATGCTAGAGTTATACTCCCCAAAAAGCTTGCATAAACCAAATGTGGATAAAGCAAAACACAGAACCAGTGGGAAAAAGGGAGTTGCAGGGAATGGTGTCCAATTTTGTAACTCAAATGCACTGACAAATGTACTCATAAATTTTTAGAGCCTTAGCCTTAAGCACTACATTATTCAAACAGGTTTGCTTCCTTATCTCATGTTCTATAAAAGCATTTTCTCTTCTACAGCTATATTTCTAATGCACACAGCAGACAAAAAGATAGACTACATCATAGCACTATGAATATTATTGGCTTCCTTTGTTCTGTTGCACACAGTAGATTCTCCCAGGTTAAAAGCATATCCTAGGACTGAAGATCCTTCACCAGCTTCAGCACAATGTAATATATCCACCTTTGTTTCTAGTGTTAGAGAGGTCCTTTTCCTTTGGGGAAAGGGGGCTGGACAAGATGTTGATGGCTGTTTTGACCCCAGAGGAACAGGAGTAGCTGTTGCACATACAGAAGTAAGTGGGAGATGGGACACACAACTAGAACAACCATGTGATATGATAGTAAATGCATGAATGAGGGCAGAAAAGAGTTTTGGCAAGAAAATGTTCAAGTAGTTTTGGTGGGAAAAAAGTTCAGACTTTGGCGCAAATTGACTATACTGGCATAAATTGCATAAATTGCATAATGGCATTTTTTTTCACATTCAGTGAATTTTAGAACAGAAATAATCAGTTGCAGAATAGTGAATTACATAAAGTGAGGGAAACCTGTACTTCCTCTCACAAAATAATGCTATAAATCTGTATTGGAAGTTTTAGGAACAGAACAACCCATACAATGCCCTGACTGTACAACCAATCACTCTGTTCTTTGAATGGAACTACATTTTGATAGGGACCTTATGAACATGCCAACATTTCAAATGATACTAGAGAAAACTGGACCAAATGTTCAGTTTGCTTACCTAAACTGTGCCCATTCTTTGTGTAGAAGCAGGTGTTGTTGATGAGGTTCACACAGCAGCCAATTACATCGCCAGTAGTAAAAGTGGGGCCATAGGGCTGCCCTGTCCCTGATGAGCAGAAGGAGTGTCCATCATCACCATGATAGCCATAGGAATGCTTATCCCAGCCTAAACAAAAAGAACACAGAGCCCATGTTTAGAAGATGACATGCTTGATAACAGGAAGTAATAGAATCATTGGTGACATTGGTAGGAAATTTCTAGTATTTACATTAGTAATGAAGGAGGATTCTAGGTATGTGCACAACATTTCTTCATAGAATGTTCTGACCCCTGAG
Organism: Candoia aspera; assembly: GCF_035149785.1. Classification (NCBI taxonomy): domain Eukaryota; kingdom Metazoa; phylum Chordata; class Lepidosauria; order Squamata; family Candoiidae; genus Candoia; species Candoia aspera. The sequence continues at coordinate 13,481,096 of NC_086163.1, read as the reverse complement.
GGTTGGACCTCAAAATCAATCCAGAACATGGCCTGAACCACTTCCAGAGTGCTTGGAAAGGCCTGTTAGGGGGGATAAAGATAATTGGGGGCGGGGTGATTGTGATAGATGAGCTGTCCTATCCCAGACACAGAGAAGACAGCAAATAGAGAATTATTTACATATTTAGCTGTCAAAATAAGATTTAAGTTTTAAGACTAGGGTTTTTTTTAAAATGTTGTTACTTCCAGAAATTGCAACACCTTTAGCATAGCAAAGTTTTAATATGTATATTCAAACTGTTTTTGCTTAACAATTGAATTTATTTTATGACTCTACAATCCAACTTCATCAACTAAGCATTTTATTAATTATTCAGCATCCTCTGTGTTGGGTACATTTAGACTTTAATAATTTCGGATTTGAGCTGTTTTAGTTTTTTCCATTTTGCTTCAACTGGAATTTAATATTCAAATTTTAAAAGACCACAAAAGGATATAAAACAGAAACTCCTTCAGTACATGGAATATTTCTTTGATATACAGCCTGCCTTTTATCCTCAAGGCAGCATACATGGTGCTCCTTCACAGCACTATGTATTCCATCTTGAGTTCCTGTACAAAAGGTGGGATAAAAATCAACTAACTAAACAAAAGCAAATGGTTTCAGTATGAAATATATTTTGCTTATTGTTACTCTTTCGATACAAACATTTAAAACAGCATGCTCAGGCAATTTTGAGAATAGCACACTTGTTCTGCAGATGAATAAAGTGCTAGTACAAAACCTAGAACTCATTCCTCTACAGAATGGCTATAATAGCCAGTAAAGAAAGTACTGCTTCAGGCTGATTTTTGAGTCTTCAACCCAAGTAAAACTGTAAGAAACTAAGTCCACATTCGTATCTACATTTCCATAGACCTCTCATGCAGATAACATGCACAAGCTACAGGATGGTTGTCTCCCATGGCCCTCTTCTTCATGAATTCCAGTCTTTTCCCAACAGTTTTAGTAATAAACTCAACCTAATTTAGGATCTGTGTTTCAAGGTCTGGTTAAAAGGAACTTGGGGCTTAGAAGGAAACACAATCCTCTACTCTCATAATCACTTAATAGTAGTTAAGAAATTGAGAAGGTATGTTTGCATTCATCTGTGGTATACAGGCAGTCTGAGTTAGTCATAAACCCTTTTCAAGCATATAAAACAATTCAAGTAATAACACACACAAAAATCTGTGGCTGCATGCAAACTGAAGGAAAAGACAGCCAGCAGAAAAAAGACTGGGTTGATCGCTGTCTGATCCCAGCCATCTGCCATGGTCCAAATCAGGTAAGTACTTACTCCTCTTCAGGAAAACCAAAAGATCCTCCACTAAAGCCTATATAGTATTTTTGAATCTGGGGTAAATAAGGCCTCTTTGTTTATACAAAAGTGTCTTATAGTCACAGAATGAGTTTTTGTGTGGCTTCCACAGATTTATGTTTAGCCACATACTGAAGACATTTTTTTCTCGTATCTCATTCTCTTTGAACATAAACCACAGTTTCCAGTCAAGGAGGTACTGAAGCATCATGTTGCACAATCCACAATAAGTAATCATGGACTAAATATATTCTGCTGTTCCACAAGCAGTCACTGGCAGAGGAGCTGGATCCCACTCTGAGAGGAAAGCTACTGAAATAACCGACTGCCTGTTCAGGGTAAAAAGTCCTGGCACGCTCAAGCCAAAAATACTAGGATATTCCCTATGTTCCTAGGGCAACAACTGGACAAATAGATTTCATCTAAGAAATTAAATTCAAGTATTTAAGTCTAAATTGATTTATCCATGGTTAAATGTATGAAACATACAGCATGAAATCTGACAAACAATATGGTAGCTTGAGTGACTTCATTTCCATTTTGTAACTACCTAGTTTCAGAGTAGCAATATAATCATGTTATGCTAGAGCTGCTTATTAGCAGGAACTGTGTTCTTCTCACTGCTACAAAAGGAACCCTGAATGTTAAAATATCATGGAGGCCAAGCTAGTTTTAAACACCCATGACTGGGTACATAACAATTTATGCTCTTGCTTATGATCTGTCACGTTGCTCCAAGTGCTGTCAACACCCTTATCTGAAATGACACAATATATAGCTACACTAAAGTGCTCCACCTGAAAACAACTACTTAGTTCAGAATTAAACAGGAACAGGATGACCTACTTCATTCTTACACTCCCAAACTTATAACTATCTGTTTAGGAATGCTTGTAGGTACATCTTACTTTTAAAACAATGATCTAGAAATGAACAACCAGATGACAACCTAGCAGTGGAATCCCCAGCATTTTCCAGGATACATTACCATATCCTTTTGGAGCCCTCTTGAATCATCTGCTATGGCTCACTTTCATTTCACTCACCAAGTTAAGCACCAGGAAGACTGACAATTGGATATACAGTCTGATAAATTAAGCTGTACCAATAGAAGACAATATATGTAGCTCAAGGTTGAACTGTGGAGTCCTTAGTGCTCTCTGAGCTTTGTTGTTTGATTGCATTTGATTGATTTGTTGGGTGACGTTTCATTACCCAACTAGGTAACATCATCAGTGCTAAAGAATGTGTGGTTTGCTCCCTGTTTATATATATTTTATAAATTTTAAATTACAAGTTTATAAATTAAGCTATAGCTAAAAACTTTAGAGGCAAACTAAGAGGTCCGCTAAGAGCACCTGCAAAACCGCATTAGCAATAGTGACTGCTCCTGCTCTACATCAACAAAAGGCTACGAGAGGAGTGTCTTTTAATCATGAAGTTTCAACTTTGACAGGAAAGGAAATGGCCATACAAATGCATGAACTGTTTTCCAAAGATGATGCCAGGATTTAAACTTGCCAAGTGCAGTGTAAGAAATACATATTAGGTAAGAATTCCCTAAGTACAAAAAGTCTAAGAGAAACTCTAAAAACTTAGAAACCTCAAAAAAAAAATCAGAAGAGGATTGAGTATACTCAATGGCTATAGACTGGAGGGAGGATGAAATAACATTCTGCAAGAAGCCATCTTGAACTAAAACATTCCAGGCCATAACATCTTGTGCCATCTAATAGGAAATGAAGATCAGAAATCAGAAAACTGCAAGTAGTCCTTGTTTAGTGACCACAATCGGTTAAGCAAAATGGTTGCTAAGTGAAACCATAACTGTGCTTACGATCTTACTTCAGCTTTCCTTTGCTTTACCGATCTGTGAAGGTCATAAATGCAAGAATTGGTCACAAAGTTACTTTTTCATCACCGTTGTCACTGTGAACACTCGCTAAATGATGCAGTCGCTAAACAAGGACTACCTCTATTGTATCATCCTGACAACCCAACATAGCACCATTTAAAGTATGATTTTTAATTATGTCAAATTATGAAGAACTTCTAAGACTCCCAAATTAGTTTCTTGTTCTTATTTAGGTTCTGTGGTCACTGAAAATGACAACGTACATTTCTACAACCTCAAAAATGCTTAAAGCAATTCAGAAAGAGTAAAAACAGGTTTATACCACAATATAAAAAACACTACCACTCATCCTTTTATATGCATTATAGTTGTCACTCTACGCCCACCGATTAGAAAGTTTCAGTAACAAAAATCCATAAATATTGCTGCTTACTGATGATGACTAAAATGTGTTTGCAACCCTCCAATAGTTACACGAAGCAAGATGCCACTCTGAGTTCTACTTACACCAACCTTCTCCAACGTGGTGCCTCCAGATATGCTGGGCCAGCAACTTACACAGTTGCCATTACAAAAGAGTGCAAATTCAGGCTTAGCCATGAATCTTACAGGATGCTATAAGCTAGCCACTATCATGGTTTAAACCTACTTCACAGGTTTTATAGAAAATAAAATAGGGCAGCTGGATTACACATTACATTAAACCATAAGACATGATATACAAACCCACCCAAAAGGCCTACTGAACAGCACCACTGCCTCTCCTTAATACATGACAATCATTAGGATAAATTTTGCTGTCTACACAGGACTGAAGAACCAAGGTGAATATTAGATAACAGCTGGCAGGAAATGTTAAATAGGTCACCAACTGCTGTATTTGGAGGATAATGTTTTTAAAGATTACAGTAAAACTCAATTTTGTGGACTTCCATTCAGCTGCCTTCAGATGCAACAGACATAATTTTGGACTTCACCCCCAAATAATAGACAAACCCCACTGTTTCCAAAGCAAGACAAAAGATGGAATTTATGTCATGCAAATGATGTCAAATAGCGGAAATTATGTAAGCTACATAATTCTGCAAATGAAGTAGGTTGATGCAAATGATGCCAATCATGTAAGTTCAAATTTAATGAACATTTGACTTCTAACATAATCTTTGTTAAAAACTAAGGTTTACTGTATTTTCTGGCCATTTACAGCTCTGAACCTCAACAAATATCACAGATGCCCAAAGCAGTAACTGGAGTAACTGTTTTCCCATCAGAGTTGCTCTTTGTACACCAACATCTTTTTCCAAATCAGCTTAAGCAGGCATATAGAACAGTTTTATAAACAGCATTCACCATCTGTCCTTTCTAGTGATGTGTTGTCAGGAAGACATTACTGGAAAAGTCTGACTAGCCCAGCTATCTGAACAAACGAATGGCCATTATCTCAAAAGCTGCAACCAAATATGTTTCTAGTAGTCAGCCTCAAAGATATTCAATTCCAGACGCAGCCCCAAAGGTCTGCAGTTAGCACCAGTCACATGGACATTCTCTTAATAGTGTTCACACAGATCTCACCTGAAACTATCAATTACATGAGATCTTGCAATTAAGCATTTGCAATTTTAGATTAAGAAATAAGCTGCAATTAAGTACTAATTATTCATTAGTACACAAGACGGATGTCAGGAATTAAAAGTGGAGCCACATAAGTCACATGCGTAAAAAGTAGACAGGCTTAAACAGAACTTTTTAAAAATCTAAATATCTAAGTAGCGTTGAACTGAAGTATCAGCCTGTTTTGTGAACCTTTTCAACCTTATGAAAGCATACTTTTATAGTAATTCTACGACGCTTACAAATGGCAGAAGTTTTCATTATTCCAGGTGCTATCCCCGGTGCCAAGGATTTTCTAATACTGAGGCAGGCATCCAAATGTGCATCATTTCCAATGGGATGTGCATTTAACTGAGGAGGTATGATACATGTATTGGCTCAACTGTGGAATAAATTTCTCTACTCTGAACAGTTTCACCCCCAAATGACAGGAAATGGAAGAGGAAGGCAAGATGAGGCTGGGCAGATGCCAAACAAGAAACTACAAAAGACTGGGAAATCTCCCTGTAAAGTTTAGGGTAGAATTATCTTACTATCTGCTTCCAATTTACAGTTATAAAACTGCTTAACTGAGTAAAAAGTCTTTAATAATGAGAAAACAGAAGTGAAGCAGATGTCTAATATTGGAGACCCAGAGAAAGATGAGAGTGCCATCCTGATAATACTATTGCCAATTCCTATCAGCAGCCATTCCATGAGACTGAAAGCAGAGGGAGATAGGGAAGGCAGAAGTATTCCATCATCTCTGCTAAAAAGCTAGCAGATCTTGGATTTTCCTAGCAGCTGCTGCCAGATCTTCGTTACTTAAAACCCTGCCCATCTAGGTAGTTGTTGAAAGAAATGGCATCTCAGTTTGGCCATTTCCCTCTTTCTTTTCAATACTGTTCCTTATTTTAGATTGTAAAGCGAGAGAAGGATTCTCATTTTCTTGGTGACCTTGAAGCTGCTTTCAATGCCTTTTGACTAAAGAAAAGGTAAAATTCTTTGAAAAGATGGATAGAGAGAACAGTTTTTGTTGGCACCAAAACTTTCCATCTTAAGTATGTTAGAAAAAGAGTAGATCAAACAGAACTGCCATCAATAAATAACATGAATGGGTAGCTCTATAAACATTAGCATCTAGTTTAATCCAAGCATCCTAGTTCAGTGTGGGAAATCTGGTGACCAAGGGTTGCATCCAATCCTTGAATCCACTTTTTATAGCCTAGAGCCTCTTTGGATTATCACTGCTGAAAACTGCTGATACTTTTTAGGGCTAAAAAACCTGGCCTGCAAAAATGCAGACAATCACTAGAGAGCAGCAAAGAGTTAGTAATTGGGCCAGACTTTTTGCAAGCCAGATCTGGTAGCCCTAAGTTTTACCTTTATTTTTAAATTGCATGTATTTATTTAAATAGAACAGAAAAATAGGAAAAAGAAAATAAATTATAAAAACTACATATATAAGAGAGTTTTATCAATATGTTTATGTGTTTACAAAGTTTTACAATAACAGTTTCAGTAAAGGATGGCCAGGTTTCATTACAACTGTTCATACATAATCTATAACTTCAAACAAGTTATCACCATTAAAAATTCCCCATTCCCCACAATCGAATAAAACTGGAAAGTCCTAGCTGACCCATGTGCCCCTGCCCACTTTGCATGATTTCCTAATCCACTGTAGCCCACATTTTTTTTAAAAAAAAGACCCTTAACAAAAGGTTACCCATTCTTGCCCCATCTAAAGAGGGTACGCAATCACAAAAGATTACTCTACATTTAGCAAAAAGAAATTCAAAGCTGAATGTGCAGAAATAAAAACAGCAGTGCTGATGGGGCCTGACCTGGGAGTAAAAGCAAAGAAACCAAAGATTCAAGAGCAAGTGGTGGAAGACAAAAAGAAAAAAAAAAACTAGAACTGCTTGGCACATTCAGTATCCCCTATTTTTGGAACAAACTTCCAAGGCCACAAGGGCTGGAACGTAATAAATTTACAAATATAGGATGGTCAGATCTATCCACAGAAACAAAGCTTCAGTTCAAGGGATTGTAGAAGAGCTGTGTTAGTCCATGGTGGCAAAGAATCAGATGCAGCACTTTTTCAACTAACAAATTATCTTAAAACACAAACTTTCATGAACTGTGGCTCACTTCATCAGATGCATAAAGTGGCTAGTTTGAGGTAGGATTTAAATTGGGGTGGGAGGGGGCAAAGGATGGGGAAGATAGGTTGGTTATGCAGATTACACGGGAGACAGATTACAAATACCTATCAATTAACAATTGTAATGTGTCCAAAACCTGTTGTGTTTGCCTGAGATTGCCTGAAACCTTGAGAGAGAGAGACAGATGCTCAACAATTTCTCACTTGAGTTTGCTGTTAAAACAGTCACTCTGAGGTCTGACATAGAGTATCCTGAGAGATTGAAATGCTCCAATACTACTTTGTCCATGGTTTGAGTCCTGATGCCAAATTTGTTCTTATGTATTTTAACACAATTGGTTATATTAAACAAATTATTAAACTGCATTTCCACCCTTTGGAAAAAGTGCTACCAGACTCCTCCTATTTTTTGCAATTCAAGTGATATTTTCTAAAAAAAAGTCTGCACGTGGATTCCAGGGATAACTTTTTTCTTTTCTTTCCGGATTTTTTCAAATTCAGCATAGTGAACAGCTCAGGAGCGAGCACAAATAGTTCTTAGCAGTGACTCACCAGGAAGTCTGTTCATGTTGACACCTTGGGCAGAGAGTCCTATTCCCATGTACCTTCAAACAAACAGAAGTTTATTAGTTCAACAAATAGAGAATTGCCAAGCAAGGTAACAACCAGTGCTCTTCCCACCTGGAAATACAGCCCAAATGGGAGGAAGTTCAAGTTATCGTTCAGTGGAAATTGTCATCTAATTCTCTCTAAAGTCACTCACAACATAACTCATCCATCTAACAAAGATAATAGTTGCCTGTAATTAAGCCATCTTGGTGTGCTCATTTTCCCTTCATAGGAAAACTTATTATCCCTGATACAAAATGTTATGTCTCACTAAAATATTACAGAAAATACCAAAATTATTTTAGTCAACACTTGTAAAACAATGCTTGAGAATATTACAGATGTAAAGGTGGAGGTATCTTAAGCCTCTTGTCTTTATTATGAGCCTGCTTCATTGCTCCACACCAAAATTAACACGCAGCAAAAGGAATAGCAACTGTTACAGCAGAGTATGCATGCCTCATCATCAGCTGCACATGAGATATTTCCTCCTTCAGTGACTAAGTAGAGTGCATTGTCTATCAGAGATAATTCCAGCGAGCTATCTTCTGTTGGCAGGAGCAGTTCCTCTTTACAACTGCTTTACAAGGTTCAGGCAATTTTTAATGTTTACAAATTGTAAAACCTTTCATGTAATTGAACTTGAAGCAAAATCTATTTGATTGGAATTTTTCTGGACATTATTAGGTTTAGAGGTTTCTGCTCCCAAAGTATTAGAAACATTTACATGCTGGCACACAGAAGATAAAATTCCTCATTCAGAACAAAGAGGTTTTCACAAGAGGGTCTAATATTCAATTTAAATATTCTGTTCTGTCTAAAACAATGTCAGTCTGGCAAATCCTGTCTTCTTGGGTTCAGAGAATGCTCTGATGTTGCTGAACTACACTCTCAGATGCCCCAGATAGCATGACAAAAGGTTAAGGATACTGGTAAATAAGTAAGTAAGTAAGTAAGTAAATAAATAAATAAATAAATGTCCTGTTCTTCAGCTCACCTATTTGCAAGCCAGTATGCACCAAACTTTTCTGTGTGATGCCTAATCCAAACTACATACCCTCCAGATGTGTGGACTTCAACTCTCAGAATTCTCAGCAATTGTCTTTCTGTTTGAGGAATTCTAGAAGTTAAAGCTTGTCCGTCTAGAGGGTGACCAGTTCAGAAAGACTGATTATGGAAGTATAGATTACACAAATGCTTCACAGGACCAACATGCTAAACTAAAAGAGTTGGGTGGCATACAAGCTTAATAAATTATTATTATAAATCATACATTTAGAAACACACTCATTAAAATTAGAACTCTAATCTGCTCTAGACCTGCTTCAATTGATATACTAAATTTTTGGTAGTATCTTAAAGATGGGGGGGGGGGAATAGTAGTGAAATGACATGCTCTAAAGCCAACAAACCCCAAGATTTCTAGTCCAGATTTTACTTTAAATCCTAAAGAGGAGAAATTACCCCAGAATTTCTAAAATCATCACATGATCTTATATGGCACATTGCATTTTTTCATGTCTCACTGTTTCTCTCACTAGTAAGTCAACATGCTAATGAAAAATTACTTTTTATTCTATTGCTCTTGATATTTTGGAGATGAGTGAGATTTTGTACTACGCTATACTGCTACACTAGCATAACACTAACATAAAGATACGACTGTTCTTCTTTCCAGAAATATTTATATCAGAAAGCCCAATAAGCAGCTGCCAACATTAGAAGTCATACATTTCCAAAGCTGCTGTGGAAGTCAAAATGAACACAGCAACTTATTTTTCATTTTCTTCTCATGTGCAGGTCACTGGAAGTCTGCCAGAGCTGTGGGTACTATGCCAGAAAACAGCATTGCTCACTTCGCATGAGAAAAATTAAAATGCTTACCAGTTGGTACTCAACACACTCCTCTACCAAAAACAGCACATATTCCATATCCTTTTATAAACAAGAGCTGGAGCAATGAATTTTAGAAGTCTGAATAACTCACATGAACATTTCTAAAATGTTTATAAACATTGTATGCCAGAGACGACATAGTAGTTCAGACAATCAGACAATTCATGTTTGTTTGTTTGTTTGTTTATATAGCTGCCCATCTCAGCCCAGTAGCTCTGGGCGGCTAACAATAATCAAAAAATAGTCAAACAATTAAAACAATACAGAAAATTACATAAATATTGTTTATTGTACATTGTATTAGCCACTTTCTGTAGGACAGCCGTTCTCATAATCTGAGATCATAATCCATGTAATGAAGTTCTACTTGTTGTTACAATCAAGCTTCAAAGCACTGAACCAAGTAACCTACTAACAAGGCTATGCCATACTACAACTATATACAGAGAAGGGAGAGGGAGATTATCAAGACCATCATGTCACTTGCAGGAATATTAACTAGAGTTCTACATGGTTAGAAAATTATGTAAAAGTACAGCACTCCTCTCTCATTGCTTAAAGCAATCTGTCTCTATTCAGGCTCCCTCACAAGATTGAAAAGTAGAGGTGGCTGTCTTAAGAATCATATTAACTTTAATGAGCTGACTCACTAAAGCAGCCACATATTTCTTTGTAGCTCACACAGAATTGATATCCTTTCTCAGGAGCTCTTTCTGTGTTCTTTCTTTGCTGCCTCTTCTTCAGCATACTGTTCATTTCTCACCTTTTTATGACATCTTTTAGCTCCTGCTTCATGCCAAAATTTGTTGGCTTTCATTTGCCCTAAAAGTTATCTGATACATGCAGGGGAACGAACCTATCATTTTGAAAAAACACATCTCAACATTAAGATGACAGCCATTCAACTGCCAAAAGACTGAGATACTTTTTGCTTGCTTACCAAAAGAATAAACAGAAATAGTACACAAATTCCTTTTCTAGATTAGCTCTTGTTTATGATAAATCCCAATGAGACTTTAGAATATCCTTGACTATAAATATAGGCTAAATGAATCAAGTGTTCATGCAGAGTGTCAGAGGTAAGCAGCACCAGAATCACATAACAGCAAGTTTCATTTTTCAATCCCATGAATGATTGCTACCTTTTATTATTTCATTGTGTATTTATTTTACTGGCCTTGCATGCTACTTTAATCATAACAGACTCCATGTAGCTTATGTACCTGTAAAATACCATTAAAAGATACATTAAAATGATAGAAGAAACAATTCATGATTTTATGCCAAGGGCAACAAATGAACTTAGTTCAAACAGAACACTACATTCCAAGACAGACCACTTTATAACACATCCATCCCAAACCTTGCTGGAAAAGTCAGGTTTTAACTGCCTTTCTAAAGCCCAGTTAGGTTGGGGCCATATGGATCTCAGGGGAATGCTGTTTCAAAGGAGGGAGTGGCAGTTGAAAAGGCCTGCCTTTGAGATCCCAGAAGGTGACATTTCATGAGTGAAGGGACCTGAGGGAGCCTCTTACATCTGATCTTATCAGGCCTCACCACATGACCAGGCTTCAAGATATTAAACTGGGCATCATTAGGATACTGTTGATACCAGACCCTATGTCAGGGATCACCTCCCCTAGCAGTTTCATATAGATGTTGAATAAGAATGGGGAGAGCATCAAGCCCTGTGGCATCCCATAACCCAGTGGCCTGGGGCACAACTTCTCCTCTCCCTCCAATACCGCCAGGAATTGCCCCTTCAGGAAGAAGAACTACCACGATACAGAGCCCCCTACTTCCAATCCTCAGAAAGTCCAGAAGGATCCCATGGCTGATGGCATCAAAAGTCACTAAGATGTTAAGCAAAACCAGGAGAGTCAAACCCCCTCCATCTCAGTCTCATTAAAGGTCATCCATGAGCATAACCAATGTAGCCTTGGTCCCACACCAAGGCCTGAAGCCAGACTGAAAAGTATCCAGTTATTCAATTTCTTCCAGGTTCTGCACAGCTGCAATCCAGCCACCTTATGCACAACATTAACACAAAATGGGAAGTTGGAGATAATTGTCTTATTGCAGTGTCGACTGATGGTTTCTTAAGGAGAGAGCACAATACTGCCTTCTTTAAGGCAGGTGGTACTATCCCCTCATTTAAGGATGTATTCACCACTGCCCTAACCCAGCCTTCTGTTATCTCCCTAGAGATTGTCACCAGCCAGGAAGGGCAAGGACCCAGACTACAAGTTGTTGAGCTGATGTCATACATAACCCTGTTCCACTTCAAGAGGAACTGGCTCAAACTTATCCCAGATAAAGCTGTGAGACACTCAGTCATCTCTACAGAACCTGCCTAGCTGGCATCAGCTCTGAGAAGATCTGAGTGATTTTATCTTCCAGATGCCTCAAAAACTCTCATAGGGCCCTATAATGTTCTTCTAATCCATCCTTCCCTCATAGGATCTGGTTATTTTAAACAGGACACCTGGTGGCAATCAGACAATGCAATAACAGCAAAGGAATGCTGGTAATTTGCTGTTTTTTATCAGCATATTCTTGAATGCAAGTTCTTACCTATGTTTGGTTGGATTCACTTTTTGTTTTTTGCCAGTAGCACTCTAGGCATCTCCTTTGCCCCTTCATCTCCTGGACCTCCTCAGTAAACCAAAGGGCTCCCCGGGATTGATGAGCAGAGAGGCTGCTCAGGTGCAATCCTAATCCTCAGGAAACTCCTCAAGTGCTCTTCGGAAACCTAGTGGTTCCATCAGGCACCTGGGGCAGATCGACTGATTAGCGAATGGGATTAGTAATAAAGTATGGGCTATGACTAGAGCAGTGTTTCTCAACCTTGGCAACTTTAAGGTGTGTGAACTTCATATTACAGAATTCCCCAGCCAGCATACTGGCTGGGGAATTCTGGGAGTTGAAGTCCACACATCTTATAGTTGTCAAAGCTGAGAAACACTGGACTAGAGAGACCCAGGTTCAAGTCCATCCACAGCCATGGTAACTCACTGGATAACTTTGGGCCAGTCACTTTTTCTCAGCCCAACCTACCTCAAATGGTGCTGTGTGGCAATCCCCGTGTAACCTATCTTGAGATTCTGGAGGAAATCTAACACAAATATTTCTCAATATTTTCTGATCTCACCTATCACATTACTGCCAATCATTAAGCTACCAGTATAACGCATCTATTTTCTGAGATGTACAAGATTTTAATTTAAAACCGCTTTGCAGCACAATCTTCACATCACCATAGGTCATAAACCAATTATGCAGCAATCATGGGCCCTTAAGGGAATTTATTAACCTAGTTAATGATAATTCCTTATAACCATTCTGGGAATTATACAATGAATTAAATTTGCCCCTTTTGGCAGCCTGTATGGCACAGAACTACTACTGCAAATTTAGAACAGCTGCCATCATTACCCTTGAATTTCCAAACCTATATAGCTGTTCTGTTCATTCATCAAAATTAACCAGCCCAATTCTTTACATAAGAAAAAGCACTGTACTATATTCATAACTCGGTGGTATTTGCTGGAAGTACAGTACAACAATGGATCCCTCAATCTAATCTCTTTTTTAACAGCAAATCCATTCTGGGTACCGTAACGTACTTTTAAAAGCTACTGTTACCTTATTATTCAAAATAAAAGCCTACAATTACTAGCAGCTCAATTCATTTAATTAAATGAAGATGGTGGTTGAAGCTATCCAGAGCATCCCTGACACTTGGTGTCAATGTGCCTTGAGCTTCCCACATCCTCATTTAGCAAAAGAGTTATAACCTTAGTGAAAAGGTTACTAAAAACAGAATATCAAAGCAATATTGAAATGAGTCTGTACATCAAGAAGTACACTGAATTTGGTTTTTGAGTTAGGTGGGCTAATCTTAACAGAAGCTTATGAAACACAGTATCAAGGCAATCAAAAGCAATAAAACCGCCCAGAGTCCCCCTTTCTGGAAGGAGATGGGCGGTGATAGAAATTTGAATAATAAAATAAAATAAAAATTCTCTCCAGACATAACAAAGGGGATATAAAGATTGTTTCTCACAAACTTTACAAATCTAAATTTGCATCACTGTTTGTATTTCTTGTCCAAACATTAAAAAAAAATGAAACGATATAGTTTCTGCAAAGCCTCTGGTGCAATTTAGCAATGCCTAAAGTAAGTAGGTACCAAGAGTAATCAATATCCAATTTCTCACTTTAATGACTGGGGCAAAATGCACATAAAAATACTGCTATGTATTAGAGTGAGGAACAGGATTGAGAAGAGGTGTTTCTAGTCTCCACACCCTTGTAGTGATTTACAATATCCTGCTGGCCATATATGTGATCTCATTACCATTACAACACCCAAATTATTTAAAGCAAACCAACTTAGTTTAATTCACATTACTAACATATCTTTCTTCTCCTTTCCCAAACTGATCAACTGTTTGTCATTCTACAGGAACAATTTCTGGTAGATCAAGTGACCAAATCTACTTTAAGAATGGTTCTGTGTCTGCCTTGGCTTAGCATTCAAGCTTTTTCTCAACACCTTGTCTTGTTGAGAAAGACCAAAATCAAAACCCTCCTGCTTTACATCAGTGTCCCCAACAGAAAAGTAAAACTGTCAAACTTTCAGGGTATTAGCCATTACCTCAAAACTACTTACTGTAAGATAATAGTAAAAAAGATAACTAGACTACGCCAGAATAATATATTGGCACCTACAGCTGAAATATTATACTGAAAAATATCTTATGCAAGTTCTGATTTTGGGGGAGGATCAGCAATTCTCACCTACCTGATGTTGTGGGCCATCTATATCCTTAATTATCTCATGTCACAGAGTTACCCAGCATAAGTACCCATTCCTTTATAAAAATCATTTTACATAGGAATAAGTAAAACAATTCTGTAACCAAGGAAACAATAGTTTCAGTTATATAGCTACATGGATGGCTTTTCTCTTCCTCCTTTGTAGTAACTGCTATATTGGATTTCACCAATACACCAAAAAACTGCATAGGAATTTTAAGTGGTAAACATGGTATAATTACCCAGAACAGCAATAAGGAAAGAAGCATAATAAGCATGCCTCATCTCATTTTATATCACTGGCTTGGTATTTGATAGCAGGAAGTCAAACCAGTTTTTTAGAAATGTGAACTGGAGCTGAACTTGATTCATAGCTGCATCCTTCCCAATGAACCAGAATCCAAACCCCAAAAAATGATCTCAGCTCCTTGTTTTGAAATACAGCTGGTGCAATACCTTACTACAAAGCCAGGAAGCACTCACCCTTTCCCAAAGCCACATTTCACATTCCTACCAAAGTACAGTTGGTAAAGTCAGCTCCAATTCTCCTAAAAGATAACAAACACAGTAACCAGAATACATTAAGCCACATACTTACCCATCTCTACCTTTACTGACTATCTTCACTTCAAAATAATAAATTCCACAGGCTGCAGGGATGGGGTGGGTAGCCCTGACAGAAGCAGCATCCTTGTGATTTTTCCCATGTCCTGTTTCAAACAAATATGGAGGAGGAGGGAAACAGGCAGGAGACAGGTCACAAACCTCTTTAATTCTTCCATGAAAACAATCATGCAGCCAGCCAGCCCTGCTGCATGAAAGCTCCCAATTGAATACGCTCCATTACAGATAAAACAGCAGGCGCTCTACTGCACTAGCACAAAGGACAGGGCAACCGAAACACACTGCTGTTATTATTCTGTTGTTGTCCAAAAGAGACTCACAGCCCACCCTTTGAAGTAAAGTATACTTTGGGGCAGTGTTTCTCAACCTCGGCAGCTTGAAGATGGGTAGACTTCAAATCTCAGAATTCCCCAGCCAGAATTCTGGGATTTGAAGTCCTCACATCTTCAAGCTGCAGAGGTTGAGAAACGCTGCTTTGGGGTAATCACACCATCCCTCCCCATTTCAGGGGACAAGCAAAAGGGACACAAAAGCAGCTCCCAGTCCTTGGCGAAAGACTGAGTGCTCGCCCTGGCAGCTGCAAGGAGCGGGCGAAGGGCCTCCCTGCCTGCCCCAGGGGCCCTAGAGAGCAGGCAGAGAGGACCCCTGCGCAGCCCAGCTCTGCCCAATGGAAAGCCAGAAGTCCTCTCTCGCGCTGCTCCTCTCAAGCGGGACCGTCAGGGTTTCTCCAGCCCAGCGCGACCCCCTAAGAGCCCGCTGCCAGTGTCCTGCCCACAGCCCCTCTCGCCCCCTTCTAAGGCGGCAAGGCCTTCGCCCCTCCGCCGGGAGGAACACTTCACTCCGCTCGCCAGCCCCTGAGCCGAAGGCCCCGCCGTCCTCACAAGCAGAAACAGCGCTTCCCCCCGCACCGCGGCCTCGGTCTCCCCCACCTTTGTAGTGGACGCGAAGGTTGCCCTGGGAGAGGCCGATGTAGTTGTACTTGTCCTTGGGGCTCCAGGCGCGGGGCAGCGGCGTCTCGGCTGGGTTGACGGCCGGGTAGAGTCGGCGGAGACGCTGGCTCAACTCCTGCTCCTCGGGCGGCGGGGGAGGCGGCGGCGGCGGCGGCGGCGGGGACAGCGCCGAGTCTCCCCCAGGTAAGCTCGCTGCACCCGCATCCGCCATCTTGGATCCACTATTGTGTCAGCAGGAGGGGAGCGGGCTCCGTTTCCTTGGATGTCCAATGGGAGGCGGGCTCGGCCACAATGGAGCCGCGCAGCATGATGGGAAGACGAGTCCAGCTTCCCCCTAGGGCTGGGTTGGCCCAAGAACTGAAGACTACAGCTCCCAAGAAAGCCCGTAAGGGAGGGCCCGCCCGCTCGGTTGCGTCGCAAAGCTCTTCGGGATAGTGAGTAAGACCGTGCACAGAGAAGGTGCGCTAGGTGCTTTCAAGCGGGGCTGAATGCTCGGCGTGCAGTTATTAGCGACTACAGTAAGTCGTGCGACCTAAAATGATGCGTGGATGCAAATTATATCTGTGTGAAGAAGAAGCGGGTCGGAGGGGATCCACTGAGCTCTGACTAAAAAAAAAACAGCACGATTAGCTGCAGATCAGCTGTGACAAGGGAAATAAGGGAACGAAGACAGCGAGATCCGTCCATACAATCCCGAAGACAACATTACCCCGTCACCCATGTCGCGTGTAACGTCAGCATTCCTCACAAAGCACATGCTCTCTATAAAAGGCCTATTTAAAATGCATGATCGCAATCTCTCCCTCCTTGCAGCGCCGCATTTGCAGAAGAATGAATAAAAGAAAAAAAATATTTCGGGGTTCGATCGTAGGGTGCACCACAAGTGGTTCTTAAATTTGCGAACATCGCCTATAAACCTCCCCCGAAGTGCTCGCGGCACGGCCAGTTACGGTCCTATCCCCCTTTTCCCCCCGAATAAAAGCCAAGCATCCCTCGCGCAAGCGTCCTAAACCAAACGCCCTTCCTGGTTGTACGCGGGCCAAGTAAGCCGCCTGCCTCCGAGAACGCCCGGACTCTCGCCGAAAAAGCCGCCGGCGGACACTGCACGTGCGCTGCCGCGGGACGCCTCTAGGGGGCGAAGGCAGCTTCGGTCAGCCGGCGAGGGGCGGGGCCTGTTGCCGTGGCGACCACAGTCAACTGTCTTCCCGGGCTGTTCAACTCTCCGCGGTCATGAAGGGCAGCCCCTCTATGTTTTTCGGGTGAGTCGCTTCGGAGGGAGCTTGAAGTAAGGGGGAGAGGTAGGGAAAGAGTCTCGTCCAGGTTGGAGACAGGGAGCTGTCACGCCGGGCTCGTGGGAATGAAGGGGAGGCGCGTTGCTTTTGCGCCTGGCTGGTTTCTTCAGCTGTCCTGCAGGAGTTGGCTGTCGACCTTGCCGCGCTACTGGGCTCCCGGCGCGATTGCAAGGCTGAACTACAACTCCCAGCAGTCCCAGTCAGCAAGGTGAAGGGCAGGAAGCCTTTTACTTCCACTCCTCCAGGACAAGTTATGCGAGCCCCGCCCCTACGATGACCTCACTGCGCAAGCCCCTCCTTGTGTCTGCATGGGATGCCGCTATGGGCGTGGCCAACGCACTATCTCGTTCCTTACTTGCTGGCAGAAAACAGGTCGCCCCGCCCACCCCGTCGGCCTGTTTTCTGCGGGTAATTCAGATTACAGGTCGAGAGCGGGCTGGCTGTAACCTGCCGCTACTGACCTGCTTTTTGTTAGCGAGGCGTAATTAAAGAGCTCTTGTTTGTTTATTTTCCTATGCTCGCGTGGATTTTTTTTAAAAACGGGTCCGGGGGGAAATTAACTTATGTCTCTCTCTTATTATTCTAGCTCTGGTGGTCAGGAAGTTGATAAAAGGTAACTATAATGAAGAGAAAATTAATTAGATGTTTAGATTTTCATCATCTTCAACTGCATAAACATTGACTGGGTGGGTGATGATGGGAGTAGTTGCCTAACTCATTTGGAGATATATATGTACAAAAGCAGTCTTAGGAATAGAATTGCAAGTTCTGTTAAAACAGTCACTGTTGCAACACAAATGGACAATTGAATTGAGCCTGCTAACATCTGTTATACTGATTTAAAAATCTGCACTTTTTTCTAGTAAAAGAAGCATCTAAAAACTTTTTTCTGGAAATTGAATTATATATATATGTACACATACATACGTGTGTGTGGGTGTGTATAAAAAACTATTTGCATTTTTTGAAACTATGTTGAAGTCAGTATAGAAAAAAGAGAGAAAGATTACATTAAGGAAATTTATACACTCACACTTAAAAAACTGCCTTGGACAAATATGTGTAAAAGGGATTGCATTAAAGGCAGTTTATGTTGCTAACCACAGAAATGTTATGTGCATCAGCTCTGCCTGTTAGAGAAAGTTGGAAATTAAAAAGATATACATACAAAAGAACTGAAAAAAAAACCCTCCAGTCTGACCAGAATATTGCCTTACTTAAAGAGGTAGTAAAATGGATCTCACTTATGGTAGAGAGCAAGTTGGTGGAAGATGATTTGAATTTATGTTTGAGGGTGTAGGAAACATGGTTATTTTATTAGAGATTTTGGCCACAATTGCCTGCTACAATAGAGTATTTATTTATTTATTACAGTTCATTAGCCTTAGAGATGCTTTCCTGTAGCATCTGCAGCCAGCCAAAGTCTCTGCACCAAATCCTGCATGCAAAATAAGGACAAGACCTAATATTACAAAAGTCCAATCCTTGTCCTGGCTTGGCTTCTCAACAAACTGTATCTGAACCCCTCCAGTCTTTATTACAGGCTTCCCCAACCTGCCACCATTCAGTTATTTTGATACCACACAAAACATTGGGAGAGTGCCAGCTTGGGGAAGGCTTCTCTGAGATCTGACCCTAAAGGGACATTACTGGTATAGCAACTAAAAGCTACTTCATTTGCTTGCTTTGAAAATCCAGTGCACATTGCCTTTATGCCACTCCCAGTTTGACTGTGTACCCCAGTGACTGCATGCCATCATCTCTTTCTAGCCACTGAGTCAAATTATTTCTGGCTGAGTTGCAATCTATTAGAAACCACAGTGTGGCCAGTTTTCTACTTGAAACACTGGAAATGTGCAGTGTTTGGGCATGGGCTGATTTTCTATTGGTGCAAATTTCCATCTGCCAGGCCATAGGCTCTTCCCACTGAGAGTCAGCTGTAGTGGCTTCATGCTGAGGCAGTAACATTTGACTGGTTAGCTGACATGAGGCCACAGTCCTAGAGATGGCTCTGTAGCATCTTTTCTTCATCATAGTGATAGTTTATTGCCAATAAACATGGGTAGGGGGAATGAATTGGCTTAGTGCCATTTTTTACTTACTGTCCCATTGGTCAGGGATTCAGAAGTCAGCTGCAGTGGGGACAAACTTGAGTCAGCTTGAAGTTGTTTCTGAGAGTTCAGGGAGTGAAAATGGTGGTATGAATGGGATTGGAGGTCTGTGTAACTCAGCCTCCCTTTGATCATGAATACTCCAACTCCTGTTTCTTGCTGTACTACAGGGTCTCATTTCAGAAGTCCCACCAATCTCAGGGTGTAACTGGTGAAAACTTGCCTGTTATGAAAGTTTCATCTCAGAAGAAACACAAATATGTGGTGAGCAGAGCTACTTAATCTAGCCCATCTTTTCACTTTTGCATAGGCAAAGGCCAATATTTCTTACAACATTGATTTGCGTAGTTCTGTAGCCTACGCTAGCAAGTTTCAGTCTCAGGTCTTGGAAACTGCCTGGAAATCTTGAATATTGTGGGCTTCATGGTAGACCAGGACAAGCTCTTCCATGACAAAAATGAGGATGCATTCTTCAGAAGCAGATGCTGGGAGGCAGTAGCAAATGTTGGAGTAGGCCATTCTTTCCAGCCTTCTCTTAAGTTAATCTGTTATCTTCGGGTACCATGGAAAATAGTGTCCTGTTGCCAATGTTGAAGAAAGTTTCTGCCAATGGGAGAGGATGCCATCTTTTCCTTTGCTTCAAGCAGCAAAATCTCTTGGGGAAATCCAATGGAGGACAACCTTCTGTTTGAAGGACTATCCCACCCAAGTCCACTTTAAGGAGAAATAATCAGATTATTTCCTCATCCCAGTTATCAACAGTGGGACATCAAATTTGCTAAGCCCACAATTCACCTGGTCATTATGCTTCCCCACAAGAATGAAATATATTGTATTTGGATTTTTAAACTGTTGTCATTGTTCCTAAAGTTGCATCTATAGATATAAATGAGGAAATAGCCTGTTGTATGTAATGAAAAATTATTGATTTATTTTCATCTTCCTCAGGTCCACTCTAGCAGCAGCCACTTGTCCACCTGGCCAGCCTATGAACCAGGGCAAGGGATTCTGCAGAACCGAAAACCATGCACTCTCCCTGATTGGCAAAGGTAAGTATGGATGTGGCATTGACATCTTAGGCTCCAGGACTTGTAAAAAAGCCAGGAAATTTTGGGTTCAAATACACACAGAGATACAAAGAATTTTAAAGATCAACATTCAGCTGAAACCAGATTTTTTTTTGCTGGGACTAATGGATAGACAATTAGAAAAGAGGTATGGAACATTGTTTTTGTATATGATAACTGCTGTAAGACTATTATATGCACAAAAATGGAAAGGCTCTGAAATACCCACAATGGAGGAATGGTTGGTGAAGATGATATAATTAGCAGAGATGGCAAAATTGACTTGTCTGGTTAGGGAAAGGGCAATAATCTCATTTATTAGTGACTAGAAGCCCCTTATGGACTTTTTGCTGAAGAAAGAAAAAAATGAACTTGTGATTTATGGGTTTGATGATTAGAAAGGGTAGACCATGGGAAGGAGGAAATTATGATGATGATCTTAGAGAGAGAGGGTAAAATATAAATGCGTTTATAACCACTGTCAAGAAGATCGGAAGCCGCATCTTTATAACCTTTCCTTTTCCTTTCCTTTCTATTTTTTTTATTTTCTTTCTTATCTAGTCACTATTTTTCTTTATTTTCTTTATTTCTTCTCTAAAACTTGTGTTTATCTTGTTAAAAATTTCTATAATAATAAAAAGCGAGAGAGAGATCTCAAGCTTCAAAGTGTCATTTGCTGGGTGAGAAAATATGGCTTGATCCCCCCCATCTGTTGAGAAGCCGTAGACTCTCTGTTAATGGGAGGAGACGCTGTAAGTCCATAGTAGGGCACTTGCTGCATTTACAAGGGGAGAATCCCTGGCATCTCCAAGAGAGGATATGATTGCACGGGGTACTTAATGTCAGGCTCTTAGGCAGCTGCCTCAAACCAAAAGTGGTTCTTTCCAAGCAAGAGTCTCACCCCTTTTTTAGCAAGATCTATTGAAACCAGAATGTTGGCAACTGAGCTATTCCCATTTAGAACCAATATACCCTATTGATTTCTCAATTTTCTTTTTAACAATCCCTTTGCCTTCTTTTCACTAATAATGGAAAAGCTTGCAGCTGCTGTTTGCATAACCATTACCAGGTTGGAAACCTAGCATTGCAGGAAAGAAGATGCTGCCTGAAACTTTCAAAACCTTCTGCCAGTAGAAAATACTGGGCTAGACAAGCCTATCCTGAAATACAATACCATCCCGTTTTTCATTCCACCACTACTACTGCATGCCTAGAGATTTTGAAATAAGAATTTTGCAGCTCCAAAGGCATTGCTTTAAAAATAGGTTTTTAAATTCCTAATGCATTGTGCTCTATCGTAAGAGGTTCTGAATAGCACAGACAGGGCAGGGGGGTGGGGTGTAATTTTTTGGAGGCCATGAGCCAAACTTGGCAACGAGTGGCATGCTTGAGAAGCTGGCAGTCTCCCAAATGGTGAGCCTAGGACACAAAGCAGCAACAATTATACTGTATTGGATGTTAAAGTCCATTGTTAATTGGAGTTGCTCCCCCATATATTTAAGCATCTATCCCTGCTGTCACATTAAAAAAAAAAAAGTTGGATGGCAGTTTTGGAGAATAGGTCACCTCAGGCTTTATGAATAAAACTTCAGGTCAAAGGATGCTTAGAATTCTGTTACAAGTGTGTAATTCCCCCAGTTGGAATTCCTAAGATTCTCTAGAACACTGTTTTTCAACCTTAGCAACTTGAAGATATGTGGACATCAACTTCCAGAATACTGGAACTACAGCAACTTCCAGTGCTGGCTGGGGAATTCTGGGAGCTGGAGTCCACACATCTTCAAGCTGCCAAGGTTGAGAAACACTGGCCTAGGCAGAAGAAACCATTCCCCAGTGTTTCCCCGTCACTTTTTTTTCCCCTTCCTGCATTTTGAAGAAAAAGAGGACTAGTTGTTCTGAGCCCTTTCATTAGCCCATCCGGGGCTGCCTCTTGAGCCTCTCTTTGCCCCGGAAAGATTCCATTTGCGCTGAAACTTAGCAACTGGCTCATGGAACTGAAGAATCGTGGTTTCATTCCTGATTTATAGTCTGCATGGCTAGCTCAATAAGTCAGCTTTATTCCTTGATTACAAAATGAAATGTTTGCTTTTCACCATTAAAATAAATAAAGAAGAAGGCACTATCATTTGAAACAAAGAGCCTCAGTGTTAAAAAGGAAGTATAGAAAGCATGCTGGCTGGGGAATTCTGGAAGTTGATGTCCACATATCTTAAAGCTGCCAAAGCTAAGAAACTCTGCTTCAGAAAGAGAACTTGTTTTTCAGCTGCCATGTCTGCTGTGGTGACCATGATGGTTACCTTTCCGTGACTGCTGTTTGTCATTGCAGCAATATGTATTGAATTTCCATCCCCGGAAAGCATGGTTATCAGAATGAAATACTCATATTCTGTCTTCCAGCACCAACAAACCTTCAATGCCAGTTTCAACTTCAAAGCCACGCTACCTTGAAGATCTAGAATCCTATTTGCGGGCCGAGCTGCAAGCACTCGACCTGACCAAAGGAAAAGTCCAGGAACTTAAACTCCAGGTTTGAGAAGCAGGCTGGGGAATGCTGGGAGTTGAAGTCCATACAACTTCAAGTTGCCAAGGTTGAGAAATGCTGCTGTAATGCATTGTCTTGGAGCTGCTCTTGAAGATGATTCAGCAGGTTCAAATTGTGCAAAATAGGAAACCAGAACTTTAGCCAAAATAGTCACTTAGCGTCAAGCCCTGGAAAGCTGTCACACTCAAGAAACAAGGAGCACCTGGATTTCTGGAAAGAACTTGATTGCTAGTAGGGTAATATAACAGAATCCTGAGAGCCTCTCGAAGTAATCCTCCCTAATAAGTTAATTACTAGAGTAATGAAGGCAATCTAAGTCTTATTTTTCACACTCCCTCCTCCCCTTCTCTGGTCACAAGAATATCTTCTGTTACAGCCCCATTTTCTCCATTAACTGTCTTTGCGGCCTCTTCAGTCTTCTCAAAGCCTGTTAAACATTCTGTCACACATGGGGGGACATTATGTTGGTTCTTAAAGGCTGATGGCATATAATGCTAAATGAGAACTTTTTAAACCATGTTGTGTTGAATAAGCCACAGTGGCTTGGGGGCATCTGACATGAAGCCATCATGAAGGGGTTGCACATGAGTTCAGAATGTTAGAGCTTCCAGATGTTTCTGAGTTCCATTTCCTGGCATTCCTCACTGTTGGCCTGGTAGCTGAGACTATTGAAACTTGTGGTTCAACAACATATACAAAGCTACATGTTGAGCATCCATGCAGTCAACCCAAGAAGCAAGAGACTTGGCTTAGAGTAGTGTGTTCCTCCAGTCAGAAATGTAGCAGAAGTGCTGATGGTCAGGCTTTGATAATAATATACATAACAAAGTTGACAGCATTTCTATTTTTTTTTTCTTTCTCCTTTCCCCCTCTTTTTTTTTTTAGCCTTTTAGAGAAGTATTTGAGTGCTTCATGGAGGAATTCAAAACTTACAAACCTTTGTTGGCTTCCATCAAGAGGGAGTATGAATTGACTATAGGTAAGAGAGCTATGATCCATTCTTACCAAATGTTACTGATTTACTGCAGGGGTAAGCAACTTTCAGCCCCACTGTCAGAACCAATGTAAGGGTCATGATCCTCACACCCACATACAGCCCTGAACCTGTTTTTCTTGGTTTTTGTGCCACTTTCAACTACAGAACAGTTCTTATATGCGAACAAGGCCCCTGAATCAGCCAAACATTTTACCTTCTTTCCAGGCAGTAAATGGGATTATGGAGAATCCTAATCAATACTGTCTAAAGAGTAATTTCCATTGAGCAGAGTGGTGGGAAACATGGTTAGAATCACACTGCTGGTTTTCTGTAGTAATGCACATGGTTGTCCTAAGGAAAGATGCCATACCAATAATATATAGAAAGTAAGATATTCTAAACCCAGCATTCTTAGAAGGCCATATCCACAGGTCTTTATGACTTTTAGTAACTTGGAGGTGTGTCTTTGACTACCTGTAGCCCATCTGCGGGAGAAGATCTGCTCCCTGGAAGCAGTGAATGGTGTTCTAGTCACAGCCTCTGATCAATGTACTCGTCAAATCCTGGCTCTTCAACAGCAAGAGAAAATTGAAATAACAAAATTGAAGGAGGAACGGCTCTTTTTGCTGAAGCTGATTGACAAAATGCAGGAGGAAAAATGTTCTCTAGAGACTCAGGTGAGGTTTCACCATGCCCTATTCATATTTTAAGCAGCTGGACCTCAGAAATTGGATTGTGCATTCTTGCTAGCACAATTGTGCCTTTTCAAAACTCTTCTGACTGCCTTCCCTAGGTCTCCATTGTTGACTGTGTTAAAAGAAGCAATTGGAGTAGTTCATGTGGAATATGATTGTAATTATCAGGCAGAAAGAAAGCAGATTTGCATGTAATTATTGGTTCCTAGGACAGAGGGAAGCTGTTTCATTAGATAAATATACCTAACAGAAGAAAGTATGTTACTGAGATAGAGTATTGTAGAATATTTGGTATCCTCCAAAGCAGATAAAAACTGCAAGTGGCTGAGTTAGTCTAATCAACAAATAAAATGTTAGAATACAGGTTCTTGGTCAGCATTCATCCCATATGTTTGTTTGTTTGATTAGACTGTACGGTCGTTTCAGGAGGTATCACTTTCTTGAGTTTTCTAAGCCCACCCAAGTTACGTGCCAATTAGCTGATAAAATGCTACAGAATGAGCTTCCCCTACTGAAATGAAAATAGCACCTTTAGTGATGTAGCCTCCTCCCACTTTTCTTTCATTGTATAGGTGGCTAAACTGCGGAAGACAGTGGCAGAGGAATATCTTCGCTATCTCAATGAGTGTGATGCCCGCAAGCTACTGCTTTTGGACCTCAATGAAATGTACCGTCAGAAGGAGGAATTGAGGCTCACCAAGGAGCAAGGTAGAAGAGCTGCAGTTTTTCCAATTAACAACAGCCAGGTCATCAACTTCTGCTTCACAATGGCAAAGCTGAAGTGCAGTTCGAAAGTCGAAAATGTATGTTCAAAGTACCATACCTTTGGTGGAAAGGCCAGCTCTTTGATAGCAGCCAGAGCCCTCCTGTCTTCCAACAGATGCTGTGAGGCATGTCCAGTGCATTCAGGTGTCTTAGACTGATCAACATACATTGGAGATAAGCTTACCTCCTTCTGTAAGCAAGAAGAAAGCAGCTAAGGGCAAAAGTGTGGATGAGGTGGCAAAATAGAAAGAGATTGATCATAGTGGAAAATACAACAAGGCTAAGACAGTCTTAGCTAGATAGTCGTTAAAAGGCTGGGACCATGAGCAGAATGACCCAGATTCAAATCCAGGGGTGGTGGTGGTGGGGGGCTATAGCTGCTATAGTTCCTCCAGCAAGAGCAGAAGGACATGCCACAGGAGGGGGGTTAACACTCCCTTTCCTGCAGCTTCTCCAACATATAGCTACCCAGAGTCATTTGGGAGTTGGGTGGTACCTAAACTGAATGAATGAATGAAGAAATAAATAAATTTAATATATCATCCCACAAAAGGCATTAATATGCTCTGAAGAGAAACTCTCATTCATTGGCAGGTGAGAAGGAAGAAGCCTCTTCTCCACAGCAGCACAGTCCCAATCCTGCTCATAGGAACCCTAGAACTGGTTTACATTTAAAAAAAAAGTACTTCCATGCACTGTCTGATCTGGATCTTGGCTTGTCCATTCTCCTTTGTCCTTTACTCTCAGCTGATTGCCAGTGGATTTTTTTTCTGCTTTGTGATCTGAAGGATCAAGCTTATTGGACAGAGGGGAGATGAACTTGAGGCTGCCTTAGTAGGAGCAGGTGGGAAGGTTCTCCCATTCTGGTGATGGGTTATAAATTAAGTGCCATTTTCAAGTGTCCCTTGGGCCTTCCTGGACTTTTTTTCTCTTAAAGATGTTCTAGAGGAGGACACAGTGAAGCTGAAGGTTGCATTGAAGGTAGCCCGCCAGGACCTCACCAAAGCTCAAGTGGATCTGAACACCATGCAGGCAAACTATGGAGATGTTGTGCCCAGAAGAGACTTTGAACTGCAGGAACAAAAATATAATGATTTGGCTGAGAAGGTACCTAGGGAAGAAACCTTCCTACATTTCTAGGTTTAGTGGATTCTCCATTATGGAGGAGGAGATCAAGAATCGGCTGTCCTTTCCCACTCACTGTACAGGCAGAACTTAACCAGAAATCAGCAAAATTATCTTCTTGTGTAGGAAGAGGTTCTTTCTAGTTCTATTTATGCCTGATCAGAGTTTGTGCTTCTCCTCTACATATTCAGATTTCAACAATATTCCTGGTAGATATTGCAATTCATTTTCCACCTCCCCAGTCCAGAAGGTCACCTACCCAAAACTACAGGCCTTGTGCTCATTCCCATCCTTTGCTCCTTGTCTTTCAGATGGCAATGCTTCAGAAAGATTTTAATGACCTCCATGAAGAATATGAGATAATGTTGGATGTACACAAACAAGTTGCAGAGGAGCGAGACCGGTACTTCAGTGACCTCATCAACGTCCAGCGGACATCCACACCCCGCCCTGATTGGAACAAATGTGCAGGTGTAATTTAGCATAGGCCTATGTATACTTACCCTAGTTTTCTGTTACGCATATTTTTACTGCTGGGGGATAAAAAATGTGAGCATAGTGTTAAGTGCTCCTTTTCATCTCAGATTCCTGCCCTGTCTGATATTATATCCCTGTTTCTGCAGAAGTGATTCTTGGTGGAACTGAGCGCTGGAGCAACTTGTCGCTGGGCAAAACAAGTGACCAGCTGGTAGATGTACTTTTGGAGGAAATCGGCGGGGGACTCCTGAGAGAGCGCGACACCTTCACAGGACGGGTATGGCTGGGCTTACCCGCCCTTCTCGTGACTTCTCTGCCACTGCAGATAGTAATTCAGATGGATTTCTGGGGTTCACTTACCCAAAGAGCTTGGTCTAACCCCAGCAGTGTAGAGATCTCTTCTCAGTCTTCCAGACCAAAGGTGGGGGGTGGGGTGTTCAGAAAGGAAATTTGTTCCAGCCTGCTAAACAAAAATATTTTCTACTTCAGCCAATTATTAAAAGGCTTTGCAAAATGTTCTAAGCTTGGCTGAAATGCACTTGGAGATCAGCAGATTCTGGGAAATCCTGTCTTTGTCTCATGATGAACCTGGCTATCACACAGAGCCAGGGGTGACTAACCTTAAAATAGCCTGACCTCACTCAACAAGCACCCTGGAGTGCACCAGTGTGAGATCAGGTACACCAATGTGTTCTGGTTGTGTCCCTTCCACAGCTTTGCACAGCAGCCACTTCAGTGGGGATCCCATGTAACAACGTAATGCTGTGCGTTGGGTTTATGGGTTGTCTTAATCTAAGCCAGTGTTTCTCAACCTTGGCAACTTTAAGAATTGGTCATATGGCTGGCTGGGGAATTCTGGGAGTTGAAGTCCACACGTCGTAAAGTTGCCAAGGTTGAGAAACACTGATCTAAGCAGACATTTGACGTTGCCAACAGTAGGCTACTCTTTCTCTCCACAGGGAAGAAGCGAAAAGATTCCCCTGTACCTGAGGTGTGATGGCCTGGTTAGAAACAAGAAGCTGTCCAAGCGGGAAGTAGTGGCCCTTCTGAGGGAGATCTGGAGGGAAAAAATTATATCAGATCAACAGGTGTCTTTCATTTTCCTCTCCCTTCTCTTGCAGATGTATCAGAGGCAACGGGAAGTCTCTCTAGAATTGACATCCAGGATAGCATAGATAGCTAAGGTGCTGGGTTTAGCCCAAGGAGATCCAGGAGCCTCCTGACCATGGAGTTCCCTGGAGGACTTGAGCCAGTGTTTCTCAGCCCAGTCCCCCCCAACAAGATGGACATCGGGGTAAAATGAAGGGAGACCTCAGAGGAAGTTGCCTTGAGTCCGAAAAAAAGGCAGGAGAGCAGTGCAAGAAAGCACAACTAAATTAACACATTTCCCTGCTGTGCCTCCCCAACCTGGCCATAAGGGAGCAGCTGGTTTTATTAGAAGAGAAAAAAAGGTTTGGGGCTCAGGAGGCCCTTGGTCTCCATGCACAATAACAGAGGCACACTTCAAAAGGTGGAGGGGGCAGGATGAAAACAAAATCGTAATTTAATTGGATTTAAATGTAGAGTGTTAATTAAAATTAGAGTGCAATTATTGTCCTTACTTGTATTGTATGAAGTGGTCATATTCACAAGAGACAATTTAGCAACACCTTTGGGAGGGGGGTTCTGGGGTCTGCATCCTAGAATGCAGAAGGCCATGTGCAGACCCAAGGCCTCAGGCAGCCCATCCCTTACTTGTGGCCTGGTGGGAAGGATCTTGGATTTACGGTTGAGGCTGGAGGGTTTTCTGCCCTCCCTGCATGCTTCAGGCTCAATAAAAATCCTTCCTTCTTTCAATGTCTAGTAGTCAATTAAAGTAAAACCCCGATATAGTTGCTAACCGTACAATTTACAGGATGTTCAATTTGGTCTTTCATCTGAGCATCTGTTCCCAAATGTCCTGCTCTTTTACAGAAAGGAAAACAATCTAGCCTCTCTGAATTCTTCCTAAGCTTCTTTCAGAAAAGATACGGTGAAGCTGTTGCTTTTGACTGGACTTACACCATCTATGAAAACCTCAAGCTCTTTCGGTCAAATGAAACAATGTCCTTGTTTCTTAACGTCCTGACAGGATGTGTGAGTATCTTACTTGCTTAGGATCCCAAGAAATACATAAATCTGCTCATGCAGGAGGTGGTTTCTTTGGGACAACAGTCAAAAGGACAGGAGCAGTTCTTGGCTGGTGTGCTATTTTAGAAGTGATATTTTGAAGCTTGATGAAAGCAAGTCTCACAAAAGTTATTGGACTGGGTAGAAATAGCGTCAATCACTGTAGTTATTTTTTCTTCTGGTAAATTTCCCTGCACCATAGGTTAGGATAAGTAATATGCTGAAAAGCTTTTTTTAAACTGGTGGCTCTCTGATAGAGTAGAAGTTCAAGTCCTTATTATTTATTTTATTTATTTGTTCAAATTTAATTACCGCCCATCCCCCCCAAAAGAGATATATCTTTTCCAGCTTCTAGAAGCCAGTCCATTTCCTAAAAGGCTAGTGACTTTGCATCTACTGACCAAGCTGGCTATCATAGTCTGTTGCTTACTGGATTGGCTAGTGCTGCTGTTCCTGTCCTCTGTTGCAAGTTATTTAGTTGAAATATATATGGCCTGCCTATTAGGATCAGATCTTGTGCTGGGTTCCAATCCAATTAAGCGGGATAAAAGAATAAAGCCAAGAAAAATAATAATTAATGTACATCTCGTACAGAGAGACAGGCACTAAAGAGACAAAAGGCAGGGATGCAGTTGCAAGATGAGATAGATGGACAGCTATGTTAGCAATCTGAATTAAAGAAAATTCTAAGTTTATATCAGGGATAGGCAACTGCTTCAGCTGAGAAGCACCTAGAAAGGGGGCAGAATGTGTTACAGGAACCCCCACAGTATAATTTCTACAGGAGAGCTTTGCCTGTTCACAAAATGGTGGCCACAGTAGCTACCACAAAGCAGCCATGAGTGAGTTTACCTCCTGCTGTACCTTCTAGCTCTCTCCTCCCCAAATGTGGTCAATCGTGATCACCCCACCTTAGTTTTCTCTTTTTTTTCTGGTTGGATGGGTAAATGTCCAAGTAAACCAGCATTGCACCAACATATCATTTTTATTTTATAAGGAGGTCTGTGAGACCTACTTGACCCTAGAGGTTTTGTTAGAAAAAAAAATACTATTACAGCTGGTGCTTTGCTTTGCAACATGCCACATTAAAATAATAACAATTACAGCAGCAGCAGCATAATCTTAAAACAACTTAAAGTAGGTTGGCCAGAGAACCTGACAGGCACCTGTGGTTTCAGTGAATGAATGGCCTAATTCTGGCATCGCTGGAGAGAAATAACTTGACCTGCTGAGCTTTAGTTCTTGATGGGGGGCCTCCCAATGTCCAGCCTATCAACATCAGAAGGTTCATTAGATGATGTTTGAATGAGTATGTCCCTGCTCAGGTATCCTCCAGAGCAATGTTTCTCAACCTTGGCAACTTTAAGAGGGGTGGACTTCAACTCCCAGAATTCCCTAGCTAGCCATGCTGTCTAGGGAATTCTGGGAGTTGAAGTCTACTCTTAAAGTTGTCAAGGTTGAGAAACACTGCTCCAGAGGGTAACCATGCTGACTAAGGATGATGGGACTGATGATCCAGATTGGGGAACCCTGCTTCAACTTAATGCTCCTGACATCTCTTCACAGCTGGATGAGGGAGTATACCACAGTCACCTCCTGGAACTTAACAGCTTGTTAAAAGAACTGACTGCTGCTGACACTGAAAATACTGGCCTGCTGTCAGAGGAGCATTTCAGGTAAGAGCCAGGATGTGTAGTCTGCACTTGCAACAGGACAATAAACCAGAATTGGAGCTCTAGAAACATGTATACATTTTTAACAGACATAGGATGATGTTTGGTGTTTTATACTATTACAAATATCTTGGCTCCATGCTAATCCAGATTACTGAAAGATCTAGGGTGTTGTTTAAATCTAAGGTTTGTTGTTGGGTAGCTTCCCTGAAATGCAGTTTTCTCTTTGCACTGGGATATATGGGAGGGAGTTACTTTGAAAACGACCTTCTTCCAACCTGTGGATAAAGAGACAGAAAGCTAAGGCAGCGTCATTCTTTTTGGGGTGTGTCGGGAGCAAAACTAGGGCCAAAAAATAGGAGGAGGAGGTAAAGTTTCACCCCACCATATCCACTGTGATTCCAGTCCTGGTTGGATTGCCACCATTTTATACTGTTGTTTTTTTTAAATAGAGACTGTGAACTGCAAAAAGGTGACTAGAATACCACTCAAAATTGCTATTTTCTTGCAAACTGGGGCAGCCCTCAGGTTGATGGGTCATTTGGTGGCAGAGCATTGGGTAAATAATGTATCTGTGGTCAAAGGGGAAGGGAAAACAAGTGATCCAGCATTCTGAGCGGGTACTGATCTGCCCCCTTTTTGGAAAATTTAATATAAGTAGTATTAGCCTCATTTTTTAAAAAGTTGTGTATCAGTTTCAGACAGATGCCCAAAGCTAATACGTTTTCTTTCTCCTTCTCTAGGCTTGCCTTAAGGACAGCTTTCCCACTAAAAACAGAAGAAGAGATTCAGGAGTTACTTGATGCAGCAGGCTTCAAGCCAAATGCTGATACTGTTTTGTACAAGCTGTTATTCTTAGAAGTGAGTTGGAGCATTGAACAAGAAGCAGTTCAGTCTTTATGGGAAAAGGCTGGGATGCGAAATAAGACTAAAATTGCAAAATTCGGCATAACACCAAGAAAGCATATAAAACACTACTGGGTCTACCTTTCTAAGTGGAAAAAAAACCTCACCAGATTTTGGCCATTCTTGGAATACAAGTCTCTGTGTGTGTACACACACATACAAATATATTTGGGGCTCCCACAGACATCACGTGGGGGTGTCACAGCCTGCTTACATTGTGTTACTAATCCTTATGCCAAGTTATACATCACAGTTGGTAAATTACAGGCTGCTACACTAAAAGGATTTTGTAGGACTTCCAATCATGCCACTCAGTTTTTAACTGATGGAATAAAATTAGGTTGAATTCAGAGCCTACTGTACTATCATAGCTATCCTTTAAGAACTAAATAGCTTACAGCAGCTCTCCTCTTAGCTTTTGCCAACAAACCCTTCCAAAAGACAGTTGTGAAGGAGCATAGCTCATATAGGGAGACAACCCCGAATAATTCATACATTGTACGGAAAGCCTTTTAGTAAAGGATAAGCCATTGGTATGTAACATCTCAGAGGTAGACCTCCATTGTGCAAATTTCAGTAGTGAATAAGGGTACAGCCAAAAGTTTGGAATCTCTGTTCAAAGATCTAAGCATTAAAGCTGAGTTGTTCCAAAAATATCTAGAAAGCCAACAACTCTTTGGTCTTCTGCTAAGGTTCCACACAAATGGTAAATTCATACATCACAACCCATATGATTTGTTTGGGTTTGGCTTAGCATGCAATATGAAACCAAACAGTGTGGGCGGATATGGAACTGTAATGGGAACAAGGATTGCAATGATGTTTGAATGGCATCTTAGAAATCCCCAGCAGAATTTAATGATTGATGTGATTGACCCTCACCTCAAGGACTGGGATCACAGGAAAAATTTGTAATGGTGGGTGAGTGATGAACAATTTCATTAAATTAATAAAATAACGTTACTCCTAATTATTTCATTGTTCAGTTTTCTCATACCCAAACTCGGAATCTCTTCTAGGAATCTCTATATTTCCTTACATCTCAAGTATTTCTCAGATTTATGCTAAACTAAGTATGTGAGCAAGATAAAAGAAAACAAACCGCGTGGACATATTCTCCCATATTTAGACTCCTATATTCAGAACAGCAGCAAAGTAAGAGCACATGTCAGCATGTGGGGTTTCGTTGCTGGTGGGAAACTAAAGGGCTTCACCTGACCCCATGGCAAGCCACCAGTTGTATCCATGTTTTATGAACCTAGCCAATTATAGTTTATCCAGGAAATCATGGTTAAACAAGCCTTAGTTTTAGAAATATGTAAACCCAGCTAGAGAGTCTTCTGTGTTCTTTAACAGTGGGAAAAAAAGATGTTCATTATAATGTTGAATAATTGCCTACAGTTGAGAGAAGGGAGATGTTTATTCTGAAAGGGGATAGCAACAATGAACACACATACTCCTAAAGCACTTATATTCATTTACAGGATGAGGAAGGGAAAACAGAACCTCTAATTACAAAACTTAGGAACCAATATGTGATTGAGAAACAGACATATCTGAATGAACTACGTGCTGAACTAGGAACCTTGATGTGAGTATCTTATCTTCAAAACCTGTACAAGTCTGAGAATTAGGTCCAACTTGTTGAGTCCCCATTGAACTTAGCGGGAGCTGATTCCCAGTGGTTTAGATCTAAATTCAATTAACTTTCATTGCAATCTTCTACTTGTCCACTTGCTTCTCATTTGCATTTACTAGTAGCCTTTGTCTGGATCCAAACTATAGATATTTTCATCTTTAGATATTTCTAGTTTAAAAAAAAATGGAGGACAAGGGAGGAATTAGCTCAGTCAATAATGGAAAGGGGTAAGCTAAACATGTAATATATAAATACCCTACCCTGAAGTTTTTATTCTCAATTGTCATTTTTTGGATGTAGTAAATTTGGAGGAACAGGCAACTATAAGTGGGGTAACTCTGAAAGCAGAATGCTAGCAATGTAGAATGATTGACTTTAGAAGAATTATGTAGCATGTCATTAGAAGTCGGTCCCTTTTCAGTGATTGCTTTTGCTCTCTTATTCCCAGGGAAGTGAGGCCTGATGACCTCAAGGGAGCTTTCTATATAATTGACCAAGGCCTCACTGAGCAAACATTGGAATCTTACATCTGTTATGCCTTCCAAGTTCCTAAAGAACAACTGGACCCTGCTATCTCCATTCCTATAGAAATTCTGATGCAAAGGCTTATGGCTGGAGATATTCATCGACGAACTACTCTGGGAGAGCCAAAACACATGCCCCAATCTCACGCAGCGGAAGAATCAGAGCATCCCAGCATCTAAATCAACCCACCTCCTCTCCCATTCTGAGATTCTCTGAAATAATAAAATTTGAGACAGAACTGAGAACAGAATTGCTCTGCCAGGGCTCACAGTTGATAACTGAGCCCCAGAAGCAAAGCTGTGATCCCAGCCCTTTTCTTAGGCTTAGCATTACAAAGTCCATTGTATATGCTGTTAAAATATATTTTAAAATCCATGGAAAACATTTAGAGCATCCCATTGCTCAGTCTGAATAACTAATTTCCAGTAATGTAGGAGCAGTTTAAGGTGAACTTAAGTTTCAGGTTGTTTGCAAAAAGTAGCAATACTTCCTCTCTCCATACCAATAAATATTCTGCAACTGGAATCCATGAAGAAATTATTATAAAGTGACCGTTCAGCCAAGTGGATGTTAAAGTGGCTTAAACCTATGCATTTTCAGAAATTTCAGATCATATTTATAACTTTTCCATTACCCACAGCCCAACTGGGGGCTTGAAAGTGTAGAAAAAACTAATAACACAGAATCCAGGGCAGCCAAGCAGATGAAGAGATAGATAATCTAAATAACAAAGCCAAACAACATAACCATTTCTTTCTGGCAGTTCAACATATTTTTGCACTGAAAAAGGGAAGCTTATCAAGTATTGGAAATGGATGGTTTTCAGACTAGTAATTTAAAAGTAGATTGTACACTTTATTTACATAAGCAATAATGTTAAGCCTCAATAAACTCATACCTTTTTCCTAATAACTGTTCTTCTCTCTTCATCTGACATCCAAGGGTTTTGTGCTAGCGGGTTCTTTTTCCAGTATCTTGCATAGCAACTGATATGAAAGAATCTGATTAGGGATGAGAGAAAAATTCATTTTGTCCATGTTTTTGACCTAATGCATACTTTCCCTCAATAACATGTGAAAGGGGGATACTGTTGTGAGAATAGTTTATGCTGTTCTTCCATGTTGCATTGCAGTCTCAGCTGGAAAAATGTATATGTTGGGGAAATTTACACACACGCATCTCAGTTTATCCGGATAGATGGATTGTGACCAGAATACGCATAACTGAATAGCTGCATAACTGACACGGATCACCTGTAGCTTGATTTATCAACCTCTACTTTTGGCTTAAGAATTGCATCTACATAGGGTTTGGATGTTAATTGGTAAATTAAGAAACGGAAGAAAAACAAATAGCTAAGATTAAACAATGTTCTAAATCAAATATCTTCAGAATATAAGAAAAAGTTTAGTAAAATAGGTATAAGACCACACACCATGAAACAGCAAATCATAAATTTGAAAGTATTTGTTTTTGCTTGCTAGAGAACAAGAGTACAGAGAAAACAGTTTTATTCTAAAGTAATACAGAACATGGCCTTTACAATATATTATTTGCAACCCTAGTATAGACAGAGGCACCTGTCTATATCACAGAAACTGAAATACAATAGGTGCAACTCAGCATTGTCTGTTCTGAGATAGTCCCATGCTTTAGTTAAACACTGGGCGACTTTGCTGACTTCGCTGAGCCTCATAAGGTCTTCCTCCTCCTGCATTGCTTATTCCAATGTTCTGTCTCTAGCATCAAAGTGCTTCAGCTTCTCATCGTGGTTTCTGAGGGATCACTTTGTTCCCACTAACAGCTACAGGGATTAGCAGCTTCCTGTACTCCATAGGCAAATGCCGCTCCACCAGCACATTCAGAGGCATATTGTCTGTTATCAGTCCTTGCCTGGATTGTGTGGAAAGGGATCACAAGAAGACAAGACAAAAAGAAATATGGCTGAGATCAGGTAGTGTTTGTCTGTTTTCAACAAATGTCCATGCCTTTCCAGTTTCCTCTTTGTCTCTGTAAATGGCCCTGAGCTGTTAAGGCTGTGGGTAGCATGGAATTTAAGAAATAAAATCCAGAGCACTCGCTACAGGGCAAATAAGTTCTCTACTCAAGTTGTATATTCCATCCATAAAATCTGGTTGGTAAAGGGAACAACAATCTAGGATCGCTGGCTCAGAAGACTTTCCTTGCTCAATTTTTTGGTGGTTGTGCTCTCTAGCAAGAAATAGAAGGGAGAGAAGCTATGTGTACAAACATGCACCTTATTCATGATAAGCCCAGATATTCCAGAACCTGATTTTTTAAATTCTGCACAAAGATAAAGCTTAAGCATAAAACTGAGCTTAAGCATGAAACTAGCAAATCAACATTTATCATTCTTCCAATACAGTATTCCTCTCTGCTGAAATTACTACAATTCTGCATTCACATTTCTCTCTGCTATTGCTCAGCTGTTTCTCAAGAAATTGAATAGTGGGGAAACATTAAGTCTTCTATTCACAATGTCAACAGCAAGGAAACGGCTGAGGAAAGCCCCCATCTAGTCTCAAAAACAGCCTTCTGTAACCTGGTGCTTGTCAAATATATTGTGATTATGACTCAGAATTTCCAAAAATTGTCCTGGCTAGGAGTTCTAGCCCCAAAACAACTGGAGAGCATTACAATGGGGAAAGCTTCACTGAAATACCTTCAGTTTGATGTGTGCCCTTGAGACCTTGGAAACTCGCCCTTACCGTCTCATGAGGAGCTCCAGATCAGCTGGTTCTGCTGTCCTCCGTCGAGCATGACTCACATAGGCTTCCAGGTCATTGCTCAGATGCTTGAAGTACAAGTTCACGCTGAAAAAATGAAGCCTGAAGTCAGCTGGGAGAGTTACAGCATTGCCCCCTCTCCTTTGAAGGCAGGCTGTACTGAAAGACCTCAAGAAAAATGAAAGGTCTGATTTTTGTACTATTAAATACTTATGGGCAGATTGGTTTCTTGGCAAGAAACCAAGTCATCTCAACAGAAAGGTAGCACAACACATTCTTGACTTTCTCTCAGCTCAGTGCTGTTTAGCTGGCAAACATCTTTCTCCAAAGGGGATGATTATGACTCACCACCTCTCCACAGCCTCTAAAGCATCTTTGGCTACTGGCATCTTAACGTAGTGGGTAAACGTTTTTTTCACCAAGTTGCTGGGGAGAGATGGCTCCCGTTTTCCTCGGCATACTCTTTTAGCTGGCTTTGGAACCCGTTGAACCAAACTCTGTTTTACCAGCAACCTCCAAGAAAAATACCAAAAAGACTGTCTAAGCAATCAAGTCTGCTGCAAGAAGAGGAAACCAACAAACCCCCAGCAGTTGCAGAAATGCATCTCCCAGGTAGTTCCAGACAGCATGGCCAACGATCTGGAAGGGGGATAAAAATACATCTACAGGAGAGGTCAAGGAGCCAGAAATGATAAAAGCAATATTGTCATGACGCAAACTCTGCCCCCTTTTGTAGGTACATTGTGATGTCACACATTGTGTACGAAAGAGGCCGAGCTTATAGCACAATCCTGCTTTTGTCATTTTGATGAAAGCTTCTGATCCTGGGAACACCTCTGGACAGGAAGCCATTGTCAACTGAAAGTCACAGGTTTCTGTATGGAATGGAATAACAGATGTCTTCCACATTCAGAAAATACCCAAGCAAAAGGATGGATGCTTCATGACAGAAAGTTCAATAAAGCTTCTTTTAGAGAGGCAGTCTTACATCAAGGCAGTTCATCCCTTTTCCATTATTACAATATGGATTTCTTGCTTTTGACTTAGTATTTTATAAGAACACCAACCACTGTAGCTTATAAGTTATGGCTTACGGCTTAGCATACCATGTGAACTCAGTCCTACACCTACATGGCTGTCAAGCCCATATAGCTGGGCAAGACCAAGGAAGGAAGAATTAACACAGACTTCAGTGAGGGATTTTCAATGCTGGTACTGAATCTTGGAAACCTAAAGAAGCATTTCTCAGCCTCACTTATAGGGAGTTCATTAAGGCAGAGTCTCTGATTTGAAACATTCAGAGACTCTGCATTTTTTTCAGATTTCTTGCCACCTGAATTATCACACCATGGTGTAACTTTTTAGCCATGGTCTGTTGAAAAAGCCACTACGGCTAGGATTGTACAACAGAATAAGTTAAAGCCAATTAAAGCACATAATGACATATTATTTTTACTTCTACTATGATAACCTTACATTTATATCCTAACTTTCCATGGGAAGCTTGTGGCAATATTAATCACAGGGATTGCTCCTAAATTTACCTCCATAACAACATTCCTGGGAGAAGGCTGGGCTGAGAAAGCACGGCTGGTTAAAAGTTATCCAAGGAACACTAGAGTTCAATGGGAACCTGAAGCATAATTTCTCTGGTCCCAGTGTAACCTCTTAATGACTCTACTGGGTCTGAATGCCAGTCACTGAAGGCTGTAGCTCTTTTTGTCTGGCAGCCAGAGTGAGGCAAGGCAAAGCATTCCTGGCAACCACACCAGTCTTGCCCTACTCAGCAGTTCGGAGGCTGCATTTCTATCTCCTTGCAACCATATACATACCTTGGAGCCACCTCTTTCAAAACATACGGGCTGGACAGCAGCGGTGTGCAGTGAAAAGCTTTAGCATGCACAAATGCCGGTGTATTGCCAGTTGGCTCTGATGAGAGAAAGAAAGGTAAAATCTCACACCACCTCCCCAACACACAGGAAATGTGAACAGGTGAGAAGTGAACAATTCACA
This sequence comes from Candoia aspera, assembly GCF_035149785.1. Lineage (NCBI taxonomy): Eukaryota > Metazoa > Chordata > Lepidosauria > Squamata > Candoiidae > Candoia > Candoia aspera. The sequence continues at coordinate 13,442,541 of NC_086163.1, read as the reverse complement.
CACAGCACTTGTTTGTAGCTTCTGGGCACTACCACCTCCTTCACAGATAATACCAAGGAAAGTTATTAAAGGACTCAGTTTTATGGGATTCATATTAAAATCACTTGCTTTATTCAATTTAGAAAGAAGCCTTCTGGAGAAACCCAAATGATGTGGGGAATAATTTGAGAATAAGTTATGCTCTAGGAGAGGACTGCACTTTGAGAAGCCCCACCATGGCAGTCTGAAAAGAATGAAGCTCTCAACATATGGAGCTGACTCAGGACCAGGATTAACGTCTAAATTGCCTTTGAGGCCCCCCAGGGTCAATTTCTTATGTTAACCAGTTTGAAATGCATCTAATAAGCCAAGTTTGCTCCAATGCCAATTTCAGCGTCTTATAAGATAGCTTACCAGGGTTCTCAGATTCTGACATCTCCTCAACTTCTGGGTTGTTTTCAGCTTCAAACCCCAGAACCTGCTCAGTTTCCACATTCAACACTTCTTTTGTTCTGCTTCCATCACCCATTTGTGGAGTGGTTCCATCTCTCATTTCCTTAAAGGGGGTCCTCCCCAGCTGCTTTGGAGTCTTTCCACTTGAATGTCTGTTTGGAGTTCCCACCCTAGGCCTTTGGGAGATATCAATAGCTACAAGAGAACACAGAGAAAGGACACACATTTAATCAACACCTTTTAAAAGCACCAACTGCTTGAATGTGTCACTGAGTCTACTACTGCTTTGAGATCCTCCCCAAACATTCCACATTTCCTCTTCATTCACATGCACGGTTTAGCTCAAAGTAGCGTTCTGGCAGAACAGAGCCATTAAGAGGAAAAACAAGCAAAAAAGAAGCTGCATTCAGATGCTACCTTTTGCATTCAACTCATCCCCATTTCAAGTACTGAGATATTGCTAGATGCTGCGCATTTAATGTTCTGCTTTATCACATTAAGTTATGGCTTCTTTAACCTGAATAAACCATAACTGCCTGGGTTCATATCATAATAACCCATAAGCCAGGAGTCGGGCAAATTTTAGTATTCTGGGATGATAATGGAAAGTGTACAGTGCTGGATTTCCTAAGTTTTTGGAGGTGTTGGAGTGAGACTCATTTCTTTAAAATTCCATGTTTAAGGCTTAGATGATAATTTTGGTGTGTTTCCTATCCCAAAGGGCAGAAAATAAATTCAGTTTTCAGCAGCTTTAGTTAGAACTGCTCTGGAAGTCACAAAAAAGGGGCACAAGGCTGGATTCACAAAATACATTAAGCCAAAACCAAATAATTATAGCTTAGTTTGAGGCATTAGTTCAGCCCTTGAGTGAGATCTCTGAATTCAATATTATCAACACGGACTGGCAGTCACTCTCCTGTGTCTGAGACATGATTCTTTCCAAGTTCTAACTGGAGATGATGGGAACTGAACCTGGGCGTTATACATGTAAAGATTGTGCTGAAACACTAAGTTAAGCCTTCTAATTAATTATGTGGAGGGCAGGACAATTATTCCAGAACGAAGGCCAGAGTGGTACAAGATGGCAAACCTCCATGCAAGGCAGTTTTTCACATAATCCTTGCAAAGGCTTCCACACATTTACTGGTATACCACCAACTACAAACACTTACCACTTTCACTCAGGGAAAGTCCATCCTTCAGGCCACCCTTGGCCACACCCTGTCCTGTAACTGCTGGGACAATGTCATCCAGCCCCCTGATGATATGTGTCACCATCTCATTCACCAAACGCCTGACAGACCTTTGACTCAGACAAGTTGAGAGATGGCCTTGAGGTGCTTCTGGGAACTCAGCATCTGTTGGGGTGGATGATCTTACTGCATTCATGCCTAGAATGGCAGAATTGAGTTAGGAAATGGTTACCAATGTTCAGACATAAATGTAAAAGAAAGAAATACTGAAAGGCATTTCTGAAAGTTACACTAGTAACTAACCTTGTCCTGGATGCAATCCAGGAATCATAGCAGCATTTTCACAATTTTTGGAGGCAACAGAAGCTTCCAAGCCATCTATCAATTGGAGAGAAAAATAATAATTGCAAAGCATAGAATTATATATGAAGGCCTTTTTTCCTCAAGTCACAGAAACTAACATACCAGTGTTCAAAGGCTTTTTGGGACTGAAGAATTCCTTAACAGGACTGTTTCCATGAAAAGGCTTTTGCTGTTGCCTTTGAGGAGTGACAATTCTTCTCATGGAAATGCTTTCCATGCTGTTGGCATCTTCAGCACCTGGACTTAGCTTCTCCTTTGCCAGACTGTGTACCAATCCTTTTCCAGCATCCTGCGGGCTCTCTTGGCATCCTTCTTTGTGACGATCAGACTTTTCCTTGGGTGCAGTTTCTGCCTCAACAGCACTTTCACTTCCTGGTGCCAAGATTGCTTTCTGGCCACTTTCAGCCACTCTTTCAACTTCCATGTCAGACATTTCATCCTGTCTGGCAAATGGTGTCTGGCTAATGGGTGGCATGCTCCTACTAGCTAAAGACTGCCTCGCCAAGACCAGCTCAGGTGGGACGTTAGATGGCTCTGTGCCATTCTCCGCACTGGAATGAGACTGGAGAAAGAGTTTTGTCTCTGCAGAATAAGCCTGTGTGTCATTCGACAGTAGTGTTGCAGCTTGCAAGTCTTCAAGGTAGTTTTGTGCTGCTGGCAATATTTCAAACAGAGGTTATCCCTTCAGATGGAAATACAACCTTGATTTCACTTCTGCTTCCCAACCACCCCACGCTTTGATTCTGTCTCCAGAACATATTATAACCCATTTTGACCCCTCTGTTCCCAGGCTGCTCTCTAACAAACACACCAGGACAAAAATACCCCAAATCAGACTCACAATCTTTTATCTGCAACAAGTCTTGTTCAAGGCCCCCTTCAAAATCCTTCACATTAACTCCTCGGTAATTTTTGGGCCTACGGATTAAGCCTTTTCTCCCACCAGAGCTCAATGGTGCTGGGGTTGAAAAAGAGATCTGAAGAGACCTGAGAACAGAAGAGCGCATGCAAATCAGACCCAGGCCATGCAGCACTGGTTGAAATTTGCCTGGACATTAAGATCTGCAGGAGTAGTTCTTCTCAAGATACTTTTCTGAGGTCCATTTACACAGAAGAAAACCTTTTCCTGCATCATTCCCAGCCTACAGAATGCAGCCCCCCAGGATCTGCATTTGGCCCTCACTCTCCATGCCTTTGGAGAATCAGTTAAGCTGCACCTCTTTAGCCAGTCCTTTAAATGTTACTAATTCCAGTTTAATACTATTACAGATACTTCCTCGAGTGTGTAACTGAACAGGACAGCAGTGAGAGTTTAACTGATCAGGACTGCAGAATATAAATGGAATACATAAGTGAAATATAATTATAAGTAATATTCAATACGTAAGTAATAGTCAGCAAATGGAACATAATTACCTGTGCCTAGGGCTGCCTTGAAGCACATGCAAAGCCTAGTGCTGCACAGTACCCCCCTGCCCCGCAAAAGTACAAGAATAAACTACAAGAAAATCCCACACGGATTTATTTAGCACTCAAAGAAGAGAGGGGGAAAGCCTGCTAATCCTGCCAGAAATTCATACAAGGAAAAACTTCTTTGGGCCCAGAAAAGATTACAGTTTTAAACACTAAAGGGCTGGGAACTAAATAAGCTGTTGGTTTCTCTTGTGTCCCGAAGGTTGAAGAAGCAGAAAGTGTTTTCCTGTTCTGGCCAGAAGTGAAGACCTCTAACTCAGGCATGGAAGAGAAAGACAGGAAACTTTTAATGACAATTCATTAAGCAGAGGCTTGCGCTGAAATGGGAAGTGCCAATACATACTTCACAAAACACATTCAATCTTCAAATACAGTGTTCAAAGGTGTAAGAGCAAGCTTGCAACTTGGAGGATCAAAAACATGCAGACATGGGAGATTCTAAGCTTATGTTTTTAAGTACTGTTTGAACGGGGAAAGTGGAAAAGCAGCACTTGAGCCTGAGAGTCTCCACTTCTTATACTAACTGCAGCACCATCACGTGAAACCAAGTATTTTCCAAACCTCTGCCATCTCTACCTGACATTTCATCCCCATCTGTTAAGCTTCTGGAGGCAAAGGAAGGAACAATAGTTTGAGTGTAACCACAAAACAAAACAGGTTTGTAACATACTTTGTCAAAGATGTGCTGTCCAGCAATCCCTGAGCTGCAAAGAGAGGTTAAGATATATTAGATGTGCTGCTTATATGTGGAAGCCTTACAACTTAAATACTAATTAATGAGTAAGCAGGTCTTTACCACTGGAAGCCACTTATATCACTGTCTAAAGCATGAGAAATAACTTATCTAATGCCCAGGGTTTTTGTTAATTTCACTTCACTGTTCAGCTTGAGGGGAACTGAGAACAGCTTGGACCTGCTTTAATCTGAGCAATGTCACTGCACTGTGTGTCGCTTGATCATTCTCCAGCATTATAGAGAAATTAAATATGGGAATCAGCAGTAATGCTGATTCACAGGAGAATGTACAGTAGTAAATATGTTCACTGCCTAGCCTATTTCACAGGCTAGGCATGTCCTCTTCCTCTGAATGCATTAGCTGGCCAAGGCATAAGCCAGCCATTAATATCTCTGCTTCCTTCTTCTAACAATTATCTGGTCTCCATAAAGAAGAGTGCTGTGATCCAGGCTAACAGATTCTTAGGTAATTTTCTTAACACTTTAACCTGACCCATAGAATGTCAAAACATACTATCAACTATTCCCTTATTCCTTGGAGCAACACAATTCATGAAAAACTTCAAAACTTGGTCCAGAATAGCCTACAAAGGCCACACTCACCTGTGCTTGAGTGAAGTTGCTTATTCAGATCTCTCTCAAATGCAGAGAGACGGACCTTTTTCGATCTAGTTGGATGCAGCGCAATCCGAGACTTATCTCTTTGAGTGGAGTCTGACAGGTTGACTTCTAGATTGCTAAAGGTTGACAAGACAGGTCTTCAGTGCTAGCAGAATACTGTTCTCTAAATAAAACACCAAATGAAGGAAGGACAAGCCTTCATAGTGTTTAAACCAAAACCTAAACAGTTTTAGGCACTGAAAGTACGTACACACCAATACAGCTATTCAATTTTTAATCAATGCTGAACGCAACAGACATACAGTAGCTATAGAAATACTCCCCTTTATTAAGAAATAGGGAAAATATATTATTCAATGAGGACCAAAATGAGCAATTATTATTCAGGCATAGCACATAACTGCTAATAACTGCACAAACATACAACAATATGTCCATACAACCTGCTAAATTAAAACCAAACAAATCACATCATTGTGATCTGATGGATTTTAATTTAGGTTGTATGAACATATTCAGAGAGGTTTCCCTAACCACATCTTAGTGCAGGGTTCAGTAATATTTTCATGAGGTAGATGCCAAATATATACAAAAAAATCTAGTGAGATTTTAGCAACATCAATCCCCAGAACTCGCAAATGTTGGCCATTAAAAATAGCACTTAATGTTTATTGTTATTAATTAATTAATAAAAATAACACAATAAATCATTAAGTCCTTGCTTAAACGTATTTCAGTAAAGATGGGAATTTATGGCTGATCCTAAGAGAAACAGAAATAATTTTATTTAGGGTTTAGTTTGGGGCTTGAAAACCTCTGCTTTTATTGTTCATGCCCATTGTAGAAAAACAGATTTCACTGTTTTTGCCTTGGGAGCGCAGCAATTTTACATCATGATCCTAAGTGTGCTCCTCAGAACTCTCATCTCATTCAAACAGCTGAAGGTCTATAGCCTTTATTGTAGTTACTGCAAACACAAAGAAACCACTTACGTGGAAGGACTAGCCTTCACAGGAAAATGGAACACTGTATCAGTTGATTTTGGAGAATCAGTTTTTTCAGAAACAAGAGGGGAAACAACTGGCTCTGTCAAAAAACAGTGAACATTATTTCAGAAAGGGTAGGCTTCAAAAACATAGCTATGTCACTGCCCTAGAAACAGAGCAGGTTTCTGCTCATGAACAACACTACATGCTTTTACCCCGTGAAGAATTCTTCATTTTTAAACATTCACAAACATTTTCGAATGTTCCATTTACTTCAGGGTCACGTTGGTTTCGGAAATGCACTGAACTTACAGTGATGGCTTCTTCTTGGATGGATGGTATCCTAGAGTAGAGTATTCCTCCCACTTGTTCCAATACAAAGATACAAATGATCTGGATGACTTACTAGCCATCCTTCTGGATTTGGAACATACTGCAGCTAATAAATACTGTGCAAGTCAAGCTGGTGAACATTCACAATGCAGATTAATGAACCAAAGGAGATTACCATAACACAGTGTAACAAAAAGCCACTCGGAAAATAGCACTTTTGGCAAGCCACTACCTTCAAAAAGTTTATTGATTGAAAAAAGCTTTCTCTATATTTACCTATGCAGAGGGAAGAATGAAAAGATGGAAGATGTATGTCTAAAAGTTAACCCCCAGTTTGAAACATTTTAGCCAATCTTTTTATTCCATTCTATTTATTTACAGAAAAAGCACCAAATCTCCCCTGCACCAACTCAGATGATTTGCTTCTTAATATAGTGCCCTCTGGATATATTAGATTTCAGTTCCCATAATTCCCCACCAAAGGCCATGCTGGAGGAAACCAGACTGGGAAAAACGCTGGAAGGCAGGTCTTTTGAGAATAACACACACATCGTGATGTGGCTGGGAGATTCATAATAGGGTTACATTATTGTTGCAATGTGTTCTATGTAAAGTTGTCATTGGCAATTATTAGGAAATGACCATTGCTTCTAAATGCTACAGCCTGTTTGTAACAGGACCTAAATATGAGACACCTTAATGTCTTATATGGGATCCCAATTTCTGTTGCTGTGTACAATTCAAAATATTAGGGAGGATTTTGAACATCATTAATGACTAGGACCAGGATAGTTGAAGAACTTCCTTCTCCTGTAGGAACCTGCCCATCTGGTAAGAACATACTTGAGGGCCCTCTTACATGTCCCAGCAGCACTTGAGGTCCATCTGGTATGCACTAGAGAGAAGGTATTTTCACTGATTGTACCTAAGCCCTGGAACTGTCTTCTGAGACAGGTCTATCCTCATTAACATTCTAGAAACTGAAGAATATTCTTTTTAAGAGGTTTACTAATGTACGGTATAACCTCTCCTGTTGTTTTCTGTATCACTCTTTCAAAATTTTAAATGTTTATTGTTACTGATGTATCTCATTTTGTTATTATATGTTTGTTGTTATATGTTTCTGGGCCTTTATTGTTGTTGTGAGTAGCCTATAATTAGCAATGCCTCTGTTTTATCTATGATTCTGTCCCTCTCCAATCCAGCATGACCTGAAACATTGCTCTCCCCAACCCATACTTACGTGTCTGTAGGACCTTCTTAAAAACAGTTCGAGGTGTTGCAAAATCCATAAATGCAGAGGTAGTAGGTCCCTGATAAGCCAGAGATCTTTGATAACTGAAGGGTACAGCCTGAAATAAAACCGGCCCAAAGAAGGTAATTCCAGTTGTAAAAGCCAAGCAGCAATGGTGCACTCTCATAATTCAATACCAGAATACATAATACAGACAATTAAGCAAGGACATCACCTTTTTAAAAATTTTGCTTATTATTACATAAAATTAGGTTGAATAAGACTATATTTTGTAGCTGTTTATATTTTTATATAAAAAGCCATGTAATAAATCTCCATATAGCTTATATGCTTCTTTTTCTTATCAGTGTAATAATTTAAACAGAATAACTTTCATACAGTAGCAAAAACTAGAATTCTGATAAAATCACCTGCTATGTAAACCACCATTGATAAAGAGCTGAAAAAAAAATACTTCAAGAATCTACTGAAATTCTGACCAGCACAGGAAGATTTAGGAGCAATTATTACAATGGATTGGTACTAATTAAAAATCAATTATGAAACTTCAACCATGCATTGCTGGACAACATAGCCACATTTAAAATAACTACTTTTCCTACCATTTTATTCCTCTTTCAAACACTTCCAATTCATTTATTATTTGTTTCCCTACATGACAAAGAAGCCCTATGTTAATTATGCTTTAAAAACATGCCTCTTTTCCCTTTTGTTGTGTATTTGGCCTTTTCATTGGACCACTCAGTAAGAGGAAATTCTTTTTCCATTCACATCTATAATGTTTATAAGCACTCCATCAAGTTATTTTTCACCCCTGAGATTAAGAAGAGATTCTATTGCAAATAGCCTTTAATAGCTGGATTTCTTTGCAAAAGCAGGGGGGAAAAAATTAGAAAGGAGTCAACATACAGAAGGCCCACAGCTCACTTGAAGAGGATATGCTTGTCCTGCAGATTAACATTTCTAAATGACCTGTTTCACATTAATACTCCCTTCAACACATTAAACCCTAAACCTGGATACACAATACAGAATTACAAAGTTCACTTAACCTGTCTTGCTCAAACAAGTAAACCATATTTTATTTTGTCAAATTTATATGGCCACCCATCTCACACAAAGTGACTCTGAGCTTAAGAACACCTGGTTCATCCTACATGATAAAACAATGGCTGCACAGTATTATTTTAGCCTAATCTAGTGGATTATGCAAAGCCAGCCACTTTCCCTAAAGGAAATCGTATAGAGTTTTAGAGTAATCCCTCAAATAACTATGTCTTGACAATGTCTTTCTTTCAAGTAACCACAAGGGAAAAATCACTGGAATAAGGTGGAGGAAAAGTTCTTTGTCTTTACTCTGGAACCATACATAGAGACCATCACCCAGCAAATGGGCAAATCTCAGGTTTTCAGGCTGACTCGGAAGGGGGGTGTATTCCAGCATTTCAGTACTAAGTGGGAGAAGGATCACCACCTTGGCTGTGAACGATGGGAGATATAATTACAGTGACCATACACCCTTTATTTTAAAGGATAGTCCCTTATTTCAGTAACTTGGCCTTTAAATTTATTTAATTATTTTCTTGGTTTCACTCTTGAATTTTCCTTTGTAAAGCAATAATCATAAACAATTATTTTAAAAAAAAATCCGTATGAACCTCTTTCAGATGTGCCCCTTTTTCAGGTTTGTCCTTTATTTTTTTCCAAGAAAACATGGGCACTGCAGATATAATCCTTCCGGAGGCCCCAGGTCTAGCAAGTATGGCCGGAATGGGAATGGTAGTCCAACACAGGTGGGGGAGGGAGGAGGGCTAGGGATGATAGGATCTGGAGTCCCCCACCAGGTTGGCGGAAGACTGGTTAATGCACGATGAAGCGAAAAAGCAGAACTTTTCTTGTTGGACTGCTTGGGGGGGGGGGTGCCGCCGCCCAAGCCTTCCAGCCCCCGCACCTTTTTACTAGACAACCGCAGCGACCTCCTGCTCCCTTGCGGTTCCTCCTGGGGCTGCTGTTTTCGCAAGCTCCTACGACTGGCCATGGCTCTCCCACCGCCTGGCAGCCAACGGAACCCCCGAGGCCGTTACGGGACTAAAGAGCCAGCCGACGCTCCGCTTCGCTCCCGCGTCGCGATTCAAGCAGGCCCCGCCGCTGAGCAGCTCTCGCGAGAACTCTCCACCCTCCCTGCCTCGCAGTGGCCGGTGGGAGATGTAGTTTTTCATACAGCCCGCCCGGAAATGTTGTTGGACAACAGATGCATATGTTGGACAACAGATGCAGTATGCTGTCCATAAATTCTCCTTTTAAATATGAACGTGTGTTGGTTGATAGCTGTAGTGTTTTTTCCTTCAATTTTTTGTCTTTCTTGATTGTATGGTTTTAGTAAATAACATTGTTGCTTTGTTATTGTTTATTTTTGAAGTTGTGTAGATATGTTGAGAGCTCTTCCACCCAAGTTAAATTCCTTGTATGTTTGATCATACTTGGCCAATAAAGTATTGTATTGTATCGTATCGTATTGTTAGGGAGCTGATTTCCATTCCTACCATTGCCCCAAGAGTGTGGGGATTTGCATCGCAGGGGGCGATCAGGTTTGGGAAGGCTATTCTGCCGCATCCGGGATAAGCAGAAAAGAGGCTCATGCAGAAGAAGAAAGCTCGCTTGCATTTTTTAAATTTTTAGCATCTAATCATCCTGCAGTAACTTCCTCTTCTGTGTAATCTTGAGAAGGTTCAGGATTCCAGTTCTCTTTTACAGCTGCCAGTACCTGGCACCACAGTATCCCGGTCCAGCTGAACAAATAATTTTGCTGGCTAAAGGCCAACAGTGAATAAGGGGACCTTCTTCTTTCTACTCCAAACATGGCTATGCTAGCTGGAAATAAAGGACTTCCAGTCCAACCTATTTTGAAGGCACCAGTCTGAGGAAGGCTGATTGGGAGACTGGATTCACACAACATGCTAACTCAAAACCAAACAAACTAAATTATGGTTTAATATGTGGCATGAGCCAATTTAGAATCTGCAGGACTTGGTAGCGGACCAGAAGTTATAGAGGTTATTGTTTATTAACTCAGGTTCTGATCTATTTAGGCCCACATTAACACAAACCCTATCAAAGTCAACAGTAGTCTTTCTATTTAAGTCAGCAGTGTGCAACCGAGGACCCTGAGGCAACCATTTTCTGCTGCAGCTCTCCTCCTTTGGAATGCCTTCCCACCAAATATAAGAACTACACCCTTACTTTTAATATTTAGGAAACTTTTTAAAACATGGCTGTTCCAGATTGTGTCTTGGGAGTGATGCAGAAGTGAGCAAAGTAGCTAAGTACGTAGTGAATTTTCTTGCTGAGTGAAGATACATTTTAGCATAATCTTTTATGCTAAAAAGATTATGATTGCATTTTTATTGTTTGATTATGACTGTATATTTATATGTTGCTGCTTTTGAGCTAAACCTAGTTAATTAAATGCTTACTAGATATAAATATTGAAAGAACACTGGAAAAAAAAGTCACAGAGTAATAACTGGAGAATTTCATGACAGTTGTAGATAGTCATAATTCAATGAATCATTCAAGGTCAATAATTGGAAATGGAAGTGGCTTTTAGAGGGCATTAAAGACTGCTAGAGAGTCAGTTTGATGTAGCAGTTAAGGCACCAGGTTAGAAATCAGGAGACTATAAGTTCTAGTCCAACTTTAGGCATGAAGCCAGCTGGGTGACCTTGGGCCAGTCACTCTCTCTCAGCCTTAGGAAGCAGGCAATGGCAACCCACTTCTAAAATCTTGCCAGGAAAACTGCAAAAACTTTTCTAGGCAGTCACCAGAAGTCAACACTGACTCGAAGGCGTGCACGCACACACACACACACACACAAAAGACCACTAGGATTCTAGAGGCAGAAAAACAGTAATGATACTAAGAAGAAGATCTGGTGAAGTTAAGAAACTCACTAAATATTACTGAAAGCAGTAAAAACGAATTAATAAAATGTTGTTTCTCTTGGAAAAGCTCTCCTCTCAATATATGGCATTAGAAAAGTCGTTTCAATGGTATTCCCACACAAAACTTACCATTTTCCATTATAAGTGTACCTCCTAGTTTTCATTTTTCTAAGTTCTCCATTTAGCGTTTCCCCCTTTCTCACCACAAAATGAGAATAATTCTCCATGCATCTGATGAACAAAAGTTTATGTTATAATAAATATTTTGTTCTCTGTGATGCCACAAAAGTCTTTGCAGTTTTTGCTGCAAAAAAAAAAAAGGTCTCTGTTTGGAAGGTTTTTAAATACTGCAGCTTCTGGCACATCATATACATAACTTGGAAGGAAACATACATAACTCACTGGGATTTCCTTCTGAAAGATGAAAAGCTCATATCTTCAAAGCTCTTCTGCTACTAATTTGATGTAATTCCACCCTTAGCAATAGGCAGACTGAATCATCCATCTCAGGTACCAAATTCAGAAGGCCTGGGAACATTAGTAGTATGTATATGAAAATTATTCTACTTCTCTCTGGTACCTGTTTTCTGATTTGAAAAAAGCTTCTGGTTTGAAGTAAGATTTAGCTTCCAGGCTGGTCAGATTTTGAACATGCACAGAGGTACACACTTTAATTTCTAAAGCAATAAATTATCTTGCTTTAGTCCCCTGATCTTCTGTGGGTGTTTATTCTGTTCTTTTATATTAGTGAGTTTATTATCTAAAAGTTCATACAATTCCAAGTTTTCATCTGGGTCTGTTACACAATTTCACCACAATCCTATGTTTTCAACATATGCTTACTTTGATGGAACGTATACCCTTGGTAGATCTCTTCTGTTTGATTTCAAATGCATATTTTCAGACTTGATTTCAAAGGGAAACATTTTCAAGGGAAAACGTTTAGATTCAAATTTTGTACAGTACTACATATTCAGGACAAGCAACTCATAACTGTAATTAGAGTTAGAACTCAAGTTAATATGACAAATTTGTTTCCAGCCAGCAGGGAAATTATGGTAGCTATAGCCCAACACATCTGGACAGCATCTGACTGGAGAAGAGAGACATCCATGCCACCTCCCAGTAATGTTTTGATATTTATAAAAGGAATTTGAAAGGTATTTTTGCCCTTATAAGTCCACAAAAATGAAGATTAGATACTGTTTCTAATTGATGTTGCAATATGAGAGGCTAAACCATGTCAACAGCAGCGTTCTCTTTAAAAAAAATGTTTATTTTGCATAAATTTGATTTTTCATGAGTGGGGTGGACTTCAGCTGGGGAGAATCACAGCAGGCCAGCCAACTGGTCCTCAGGGAACCACGGCCAAGGCTTACAGATGCTGCGGCGGCTAATAAAGGGTTGTCGTGGCAACGAGAAAAACGAACGCCGCTGTCCCGGCAACCGAGTTCCAAGCAGTCAGGGGGGAATTAAGCGTGCGTGAAAGGAAAAAACCCGAGAGCCCGTTGCATTGTGGGAAGCGTAGTTTCTTTTCCTTTGTATTCCTTCCACAATTCATAGGCCGTTCGTTCGCAAAGTTCCCGCGCTTTCCTAGGTGAGGTTTGTTCAGGCATATTTATGGACTCGATGAGGAAAAGAAACAACAATTAGGACACCGCCTCCAAAAGAAAAACAAGAGGAAGAGCAAATAGAAGTAATATCTAGCAGGCTTCTGAACTGTAGCTTTAATAAAAGACATAATAGAGCACTGCCAGAGGATTGTGGGAAGGCTGCTTGCCATGATGGCGCCTGGGACGAGTAGTTCCAAGTTCCCTCCCGCCCCGCCCCCCGGCTGAAGGAAAACCGCGCTCTCCAAGTCTTTGCTCGCGGTGCCCGGTGGGAAAGATAGTTCCGGCGTCGCCGTGTCGCCGCAGTGCTTTGTGGGGCGGGTAGTTCCGTTTCCTGTGGCGCTTTTGGGGAGGGTAGGCTGCTGTGGCGTTGGCGCTGAAGAAGGAGCTGCAGCCGCCGCCTTCTTGGACTCGGAATCGGGAGGCCTTGTGGGATCTGTAGTCCCGCTGCCTCGGGCCCGCCGGGGGAAGGAGGAGGCGGAGGAGGAGGCAGGCACACCGCGCAGACCATGCCCGGGTTCACGTGCTGCGTGCCAGGCTGCTACAACAACTCGCACCGGGACAAGGCGCTCCACTTCTACACGTTCCCGAAGGACGCGGAGCTGCGCCGCCTGTGGCTGAAGAATGTCTCCCGCGCCGGCGTGAGCGGCTGCTTCAGCACTTTCCAGCCCACCACGGGCCACCGCGTCTGCTCCGAGCATTTCCCCGGCGGGCGCAAGTCCTACCTGGTGCGCGTCCCCACCATCTTCCCCTTGCGGGGTGTCAACGAGCGCAAAGGGGCCCGCGGGGCCAGGCGCCCCCGCCACGCCCCCGCCACTGCCCAGGCGGCCGCCGCTGCCCAGGCGGCCGCCGCCGCGCAAGCCGCGGTGCTGCTGACTTTGCAGGAAGGGGCAGCCGCCCAGCCGGGCCAGGGCCTCATCAGGGCAGCGGCAGGCGGCGGCGGCGGCATCCCGGGGGAGGATATCAAGCCGATCGACCTGACGGTGCAGGTGGAACTCGGGGGCCCCGGGGCCATGGTGGGGGCCCCCGTCCACCTGGCCTTCCTGGCAGACAACGGGCCCCTGGTGGACAGCCCCCCGGATCATTCCTACTCCCTCTCATCGGGCACCACATCGGAGGAGCTGCTGCGCAAGCTGAACGAGCAACGGGACATCATTGCCTTGCTGGAAGTCAAGATGAAGGAGATGAAGGGCAGCATCCGGCGACTCCGCCTGGCTGAGGCCCAGCTGCGCGAGGAGATCAGGGAGAAGGACCGCTTGCTGCATGCTGCCAGCATGGCTGGGGGGGCCCGCAAGCGCCACGGCCTCTGAGGCACACCCTCCTGCCCGTCCTCTGACGTCGGCTGCCGGCTCCTCAAGTTGCCATGAATGTGCTGGACAGGGGATCTTGCAGCTGGACAAAAAGACTTGAGTGGGGGGAACACAGTTGTCAAGACAAATGGTGCTTCAGCGCAGCTGCCCAAATGACATTTTTAGCCCTGTTGAGGCAGCTCTGCCCTGCCACGGGTGAGTGACCAGTTTTGAGCCCCTGGTTCTCTGCTTCCGAAGCTCAGGCTTCTTTGTGTGAGCTGGCCTGGATTTCATTAACAGGACCCAAACACGTGTCCTTAACATTTATCCCACTGAGAACTATCCAACTGAGACTCTGCTGCAATACTTTTAAAAGATGGCCTGGGTTTCTGGTCACCGGCTTATGCTGTACTCCTTGTATTAGATACTGTTCCAAGCATGGTGGCACATCAGTAGCTGCTGTGGTACTCTGGGTGATGCTGACTCGGTTGGAACGAGTCCCTTTTTAGCATTACCCTAGTAAAGCTAGACCATGAGCGCCTGCCACCTGCAGCCAAATCACATGTTGTACAAAGCTCATTTTGAGGAAAGAATTAGTTACTTTCTAGACAGGCACACTTGGGTTGTAATCATTTATACTGGAGTAGATGAAGACGGCCAGGGCACTGTGTCACAGCGTTGTACCAGGATTATTCTGCAGTAAATGTCATGTTAAAAATCACAGCCATCAGTGCATTTATGTTTCCTTTTTATGAAAGAGAGTGGTAGGTTTCTTCTCCCCCCACCCCCAAAACCTTTGAGGCAGTGTGCCATTTCTATTGTCAAAATGAATCCTTAATATTTAAAGAGATCAGGATGATGTTATCTCTGCATTGCTGTTGCAGTTACTGTTTTACATCTATTCCTCTTTCAGAGCTGATGAGGTTATTGCAGCTTTCCCATCATTTCATGAGTCCATGTTCTTCTGGGCATGCAAGTGTTGCTTGTTTCAGTTTACAACAAAGGGATTTTCCCCTGGAAAACCAGTGAGGAGCAGTATCCTTCCTTTTCCTTTCTATTTTTCTGGGGTACAGTCTCCCTAACATAAGAGGAATGAGGTTAACTTCCCATGATTGTGCACACCTTTCTACTTCTGAATCATCAATACTTGCTCAAGACTTGGAAAAAAAAATGCCATGCACATAGATTGACAAGTGAGCTTGAGTGGAATGGGTGCATAGTTCAAGTCCTAAGCAGTTTTTTCACCCTGACATTCTCCAGATGCGTTGGACTACAACTCCTATAATCTCTAATCATGACATCCTATAGCCTGCTAGTGGTTTTGGTTGTGGTCTGATACAACTTCAATTGGGGAAGTCAGTGTTCAGCTTGTATCTCTGTGAAACTGTTGCCATTTGTCTTACAAGATGTGTGAGGATGAAAGAGGTCTTACTTTTGTCACAAACTGATGTTAATTTCTCTGCATCCATCCATATAGATATGTAGTTGCCTCTCTTTAGAATATATTTCAAATATGTACCACAGCACATTGTCTTTTCAGCTGTTTAGGGGATACTCAGACTTTTGTTTAAATTAAAAGGAAGGAAACAGTAAAATACAGGTTGAGGGTGTTTTTTTAAGTTGTCACATCTTTTTGCATTATCTTATTAATAAGTACATTGACTTTTGCATTTCCAGGCTTAAACATTTATTTTGTTGGAGCTGCTGTGACTTGCTGAAATTGATGAGGATCAGAATGGCCAGCTGTCCAATTCTTTTTTTAAATTTGGTTACAGTATTTTTTTAATTTTTTAAATATCAATATCAATAGAAACTACAGGCATATGTATTGGTTATATATGTTGTACATGTCAACAACAATGAAAGTAAAATAATTTTAAAAGCTTGAAAGCATACTATGATGAAAGTCTATGTTTAACATGATTATTCTTTCTCCCTATTATACTATGTCATAAAACTCATCGAATTCTTTCATTCTTCTGCAGTTGGCGTAAATGACTGTATAGGATATGACAGTGGAAATTAGGATTTACATTCATTGGGTTGTATGAACTCTCTGCTGTAGTCATTGAGAAAGTATATCCAGTTCTTTTGACTAGAAATTCCAAGAACAATGTCCATCTTTGGCTATTATTTTTGGATTTAATTGCTAACTCCAAATTTAGCAGATTTCAGTGCTGCCCTATGCTTCCGATACAGGAAAGGAAACTGCAGATACCTTTGCTATTGAGTATTGCATTTAGGTCAGGTTTGGGCACACACCTTTTGTTTTGCTCATATTCATCTTTTAGGATCTTGGGCAATACATTGTTTTTCTCTCTCTGTAAATAAATGCCTATGCATTCTAGCTGGCTGAGAGTGTTTTGAAGGTGTGTGTTGTGACCAATGTGGTATTTTTCTACCATCATTATGCACTAAAACATGTTCAGGTGATTAGATTGCTGAACTGGTTATCTATGTTGGACTGTTCTATTTTCCTGGTTATCCTGAGGTGCTAACAAATATGCTTAATTTGAATAAAATCTATTTTGTTTTGTTATGTTGTAGTGTACAGTTTGTCCATGGAGCCTAGAAGGTTTTTATCCCAGTTTCTTTACCTTGACAATCTCTTATGTATAACTTGATAAAACTTGACATGTTAACTGGCTTATTCTTAACTGTGATATTCTAATTTGACTTTGCAACAGTAAAATTATTGTCCAGGTTTTTTTTAACCATGGTAAGTTGCCTGCCAATTCAATAGATAAGGTCTGCGTTCAAACAATACATTAAGGCATGAATCATGTTTTATAAAACACAATGGCTAAATCAAAACTAAGGAAAACTTTGTGTCTTAAGGCATAACGTAGTTTGTTTCGGCTGGTTCTCTGAATACAGCTGTTGTGGTTTAAACATGATTTATGACTTAGTATTTTTTTCCCTTTGGTTTTATGTTAATGGAGAAAGTTATGCATTTCACCAGTAAACTGATACATAGTTGGGCAACATTAGGCAGACTTTTATATTTAAAAAATAGAGGATTGTTTTTGTTCATTTCAGCAATCCAAGAGATACAGCCATACATAAGAGATTCTACTCTGAATGCATTACCTCTTCCCACATTCCTTCTGAAAACTGTAACTGTGCAGACTCCATAGTTTTAACACTGGCCTTTTCCTGTTCTCTTTGCATCATCTAGCACGTGATCCAGCCTCCCCCAACTGCTCGTCTTCATGGTATCTTAGGACTACAGTTGATAGAATTCTTTGCCAGCATGACAGAGACCATGCTGAGGGTTCTGAAAGATGAAGTGCAAATGCATCTTGAGTGCAACAGGCTGGCTAAGGCTCACATTCTAAGTGATGAAAAGTTCTGAAGAACGCAAAAGTTTTTACCTGTGATTTTCTGGTGCTTAGGTAAGATAGTTTAATAAAGATATCACTGGGGAGGCTGTTCACATTCCATACTTATCCATGGCTTTAATTAATTTTATTTTTATCCCACCTTTATTATTTTTATAACAACTCAAGGCAGCAAACATACCAAATACTCCTCCCTCCTCCTATTTTCCCCACAACAACAACCCTGTGAGGTGAATTGGGCTGAGAGAGAGTGACCGGCCCAAGGTCACCCAGCCGGCTTTCATGCCTAAGGCGGGACTAGAACTCACTGTCTCCTGAGTTCTAGCCCAGCACCTTAACCACTAGACCAAACTGGCTCTCAAACAAACCCTGCCTTTCTCAATAGTACTTTTTCAGGCTTGCAAAGCCAACTAATCACGCAGTGGTTAAACATGGTGAGTTTGTGGGACAGGATGCTGCCCTAACCAGATCACTTTTGTTTCAATCCTTTTCCAAGGCAGAAATAGTCATAGTTGCGGTAGCCTTCTAGAACTTTGTTTTAGAATACAAGGCTACAATTATCGGTGGAGATCAATGAAAGCAGCCTCAAATAGCATAGGCAGGAAGAGTCTCTCTTCGGGGGAGATGGGCGGTGGCAAAATTTGAAAAATAAATAAATAAATAATTCCGGCCAGAAATGTTCAGATACTTGCTAATTCTTTGATCCTTTCTACCGGGAGATTCTAAGCTGGACTTTCTCAAAGCCAGCCTGGCGCCCTCCTGATGAGTTGGGCTACAACTTTCATCATGCCCATAAATAAATAAACAAACAAACAGTCAATCACATTCCCAACCCCTCCTTCGCCTTTTTGCAGCTAACTCCCTTTCCAAGCCCCTTCGGGTTGGGAGCCTCCCCGCGCAGTGCTTGCTGGGAGCTGTAGTGCCCGCGCTTTTTCAGCGGAACGCTGAACGGGAAGGGCTCGCGAGGAAACTCGCCTTCCCAGCAGGCCTGCGACACGAAGATGCGCGCCCGCCAGACAGCCGAGGGGGCGTGGCCGGAAGGGGAGGGCGAAGCGGCGAGAGACGGTGAGGCTGCGCTCGGGGGCTTCGGGCTGCGCTCGTCGCCGCCGCCATCGCCATCAGCCTGGTAAGGAGCTGCAGAGCGGGGGCCGCGGGGCGCCTGAGGCGGGAGGGGCGGAGGAGAGGAAGCCGCAGGAGCAGAGGCGACCGGCTTTGCAGAGGCCCCGACCCTGGGCCTGCACCTGGGCGCTGTCCCCTCTCCCCCAGCCTCCCTCAGGGTAGGGAAGGGCCAGGAAAAGGGCGTGTCGGTGCGCCGTGGATGCGCCGCAACTCTTCCGTACCTCCTCGCCTCCGGGTGATTAAGGGGCATATTCCCTTCCAGCCAGGGCAGCTCTTCTCCTTCCCCATGCTCAAAACCCGGACTTCCCGCGTGCGGGAATGCACTTGTGGATGGCCAGGCTGGTGCCCCTGTGGGCATTGGCGGAGGTTTTCTTCGCCACGTGCTTTTGGGGTTCACCGCAGGCGCGCGATTTGAAAGTCCCTGGGCTTGGGTGAAGAAGATTTCTTTTTCCTTTTTTATTTCTCCTTTATTTTGCGACGGCTTCTTTTGAGAATTCAGCATAGAGGAATTGGACAGGGTGAAAGGCCACACCCGCAAGGCTTTTACTGTTTTTTTAAGGTAATGACTGATGTAAACGGTGCACGTGGTCGATGGGTGTCCCGTGCTGTTGATCTCAGTGGATCAGCGTGCTTTTCCTCTCAGCAAAGCGATTCCCTTTTTTAAACGTAGAATAGTTTTTCTTTTCGGCCCTTTTCAAATGGGTATATATGTGTTTTTCAAACTTGGCGATTTTAAGATGTGTGGACTTCGACTCCTAGAGCCTGGGGAATTCTGGGAGTTGAAGTCCACACATCTTAAGGTTGCCAAGTTTGAAGAACACTGGTATCAAGCTATATCTTACCGAAGTTCTTCACTGTTTCTTTCTTGATATGATCCAAAGATAAATTACAAATGACCTCATGAATAATTTTCTTAATGGAAAATAATGTGATGTTGGAGTATCTATAAAAGTGTTTAAACTTACCAATGACTGAACAGTAAGAGTGTAGCTAAGGTGTCAAAAAACCTGCATCAAAGTTGTGAAATTGAGCTGCTGTACTAAATTTCATGGAAATATGCTGGTGTAAATGAATGAGGGCAGTGAGGTCACCAAGAGTGTGTGTGTGTGTGTGTGTGTGGCCTTACGCCATTTCATAGGCAACTTAGAATCATCAATACTGTATTTTAGAATCCTAGGCTTTGAGAAGTGCCAAAGATAGTCAAGCAGGGACAAGTAAATATATGCAGACTCTTAATGTGAGGGATTTAAAACATAAGAAACCTTAGGTGTCTATAAATGTTAGATGATCAATAGTAATGCAAGTCAGATGCCAAACAGTTTGGTGGCTAATAGTCTTTTGCAATTGGATGCCTTCTGAATGGATCAGTTATAACTCCGGGCTTCCCCTATAAGTATAGCTATTATGCTGGATGAGGATCTCAGAAGTTGCCGCAATATATAAAGATACCACCAGGTTGGCAAAGTCTGAGCAAATATATAGCTATGCTTGTCTACTTTTACAAGATGGTAACAGAGCAGGAAATATAAGGCTCCCAGATATGGATAGCAAAAAATCCAGATGGCAGCAAGAGATATAGAAAACTCTGGCAATTCTAGGCAGAGGTACCGTACGTACGTTGGAAAGACCAGTAAGGCCTAAGTGTAGGTGAACAGAAGATAGGCTGGTATCTGTTGGAAGGTCTGACTGATTACATCGCATTTACTTTTATAAAAAAATCAGAATAGAATGGAATTGTAAAATCTCTGAATTTGTATTTCTGTATTCTGGCAAGCTTATACCGCAATAATATATACGTTTTCATTAAATAATAAGAATTATAACCTTCCCCTTACACCCAACCCCCCCCCTTCTGCCTGTCACTCCAAAATAGAGTGGACTTGATCACGAAAGATGTAGCAACAATGGCTTGTAAGTGTCATATACAGGTAGTCCTTGCTTAACAACCATTTGTTTAGTGACAGTACAGACTTATGACGGTGCTGAAAAACTGACTTACGGCTGGTCCTCATGCTTACGGCTGTCGTAGCATCCCTGTGGTCACGTGATCATGTTTTGGGCACTTGGCAACTGGTTCACATTTATGACTGTTGCAGCATCCTGTGGTCACGTGATCGCCATTTTCAACATTCCCAGCCGGCTTCTAGCAAGCACAATCAATGGGGAACTGCGTGATTTGCTTAACAACCATGTGATTTGCTTAATGACCACCACAAACAGATCGTAAAATTGAGTCAGATTCACTTAATGACTGATTCACTTAGCAACTGAAAATCCATTCCCAATTGTGGTCGTTAAGTGAGGACTACCTGTAATACAGTCCTCTTTTTAAAAAAAAAAATCAGAACACAGTTATGTGGTTTCTAAAACAGCTCCTATTCTTGGATGTATACACCTGTTCCCTTCAGGATATACTCACCTGTTTTGCAAATTCCATTCTGTTGAAAAAAAATTAAAAACCACAGCATCTTAAAACTTGAGACCAATCAGTAGGAGAGAGGTAACTTCTTTTTTTTTTTAATCTGATGGTCTTTAATGTAGTCTGAATTGTGGTCCAATTTGCTGGTCAAGTGAAGCTGTTTTCAGAAGTGCTGGCTCAAGCCCAAACCCTGGTTGGTGTTCAGCTAGCTAGAATCCCTGTTGTTTATATACAGATTGCTTCTGTTCATTGGTTCAGGAGTGCAGTAAGCAATTGTCTCTCTCCCCCCAAGATTTTGCATCTGGCTTTACCCCAGATAGTACTTTGCATCTAATTCCAATTGATGAATTTCAGGATTCTGGTAGAAAAACAGAATAGACTGCACAAGCTCAAAAGCTAGTACCTAATATAGAAAGTATAATCTCCTTTGTGAGCTTTTCCTTTGAAGACTGTCAGTTCCTTCCCTACATAACTTTTAAAGAAATATCTTGTAGGAACCTTCTTGGTTGTGAACTAGAACATTGGGGCTACCACTTTATAGGATTCAGGGAATTTTATTGCTATAGTAATAGGACCTGCATTAGAACAAACCTGCTTCTGGGGAAAATTGTTAAAGCTAACTGACCCTTGTCTTTAGAGGCTGACCAAATTGTCACTTAAAAGCTGAAATTAAAGAAATTTAGCAGTTATAGATATTTAATACTTACTCGGAACCATTTTTTCTTGTCCAGCAGGCTTCAAGCAAACAACAAAAAGTTAGAATCAAAGTCTACAAAAAAAATAACCTAACCCTATGTTAACAAGTTAGTGGGTTACCAAAAATCAGCTAAAATGTCTTCAGACTATTTGGCAATCCTCCATAGAGAAAGGAAAATTGACAGATGTATTGCAAGTGTATATACTTTTCTTAGAATTGCAGATTTATTAGGGAATCTCGTTCTAGAACAAAGCGTAATCACTCTGAAGAGATGTGTAACTTACACCTTGGTCATGGGCTTCAGTTTGTCAAAAAATCTAGAGGGACTGGCATGCACTTTTTTTCCCCCATGGGATAGAATCTTCTTGTATGTCCATTTATAACTTTTGTGTACTCTTGGAAAAGTTTGCCACTCTAGGTCAGTTTTGCGGATCTGTTCTGCCTTCCTTTCACTGCTGAATTGTTTCTAAACAGGTAATGTTACATTAAATTAGAAACATCAGTGTCAAAGTAGGAGAACCCCACTGATACTTTATGCTGGCTACCCAGCATTTTAAAGAACAGTCAGCTATCCAGAATCTGCAAACCCTTCTCAACTGTCTGACCACGTTTCCATGGTCACATTAATCCCAGATTAAATGAATGTGCAAGTCAAGCTGTGTGTACTGTTGCAAAACATTGGACAGATTAAGCTATCTGTTCTGAGCTCTCATCAGTCTCTTTCTTTTACCTTGTTCTTTTCTGCTTCAAACATTTGTCACCATTAGAGCTATCTAACTGCTTCCTGAATGGTTATGAAGAATAATTGACCCCCTAATCTTTTTTTTTTTTTAACTTGGTAACATGACTAGCAGTTTCAGGAAATCTGAGGCCATTTTTCCTGCATGCTAATCAGGAAGACTTTCTTAGGATCTTCTATGGGGAATTATTTTCCATGTTGCTCTTTACTAGGTTTACTTCATAGCTTTAGTGCCCTGCTTATAACATAATTACATAGCTTTGCTGTGGTTCACAAGGAAGCTTAGTTTACCATTTAAGGGGGGAAAAATTAGTTGAACCTATTTTTTGTAATTGGCATTAACCACCACTGTTTATTAAACACACTTGCTTTAAAAGTAATTGACCCATCAGGTTGATGAAAGTGTTTTCGTCCAATCAAATGCCATTCCATATTTCATTTATGCTAACTGCAACACACTCAGTTCCATTAATGATTTACTCTGTATTGAGTAGATAGAAGTAGAGAAATACCATACAAATATGCGGCATAAATGTTTGTTTTCCCCTTGTCTTCAGTATCAAGTTGGTCAGTATCCAGTGCACTTTTTTCTTTTATACTTTCTAGCATAAAAAAAGAGAGAAGCATAAAATAAAGTATTTTGATTACCTATCAGAGGAAGCAAAAATTTATGCGTCCATGTATTTTAGTAGGACAGAAGACATAGAATAGCTCACACTACTATGTTCTCACAGCAGTGTTCACTATTGGTAGAGAAATTGTTCAGGAAAAATACTTAGATTCACCTTGCTCAACCTTTTGACCCTGGAGGAACCCTTGAAATGTTTTTCAGGCCTTGGGGAACCCCTGCACATTCAAGCTGAAATACAGGCCAGAAGTTACAAGATTATTATATTCGTTTCACATGTAGGCCTGTGTGTATGCATGAACAGTGTTCTTAAATTAAAAATAAAGAATGAAACCTACCTCTTTAATGTGAAGTTGCCCAAATTTGAAATAGTTTTTTAAATACATTGTGATCTCTCAGGGAACACCTCTCTCAGAACCCTAGGGTGCCATGGCACCCTGGTTGAGAAACCCTGACTTAGATCAGTGTTTCCCATTCTCAGCAACTTTAAGGTGTGTGGACTTCAATTCCCCAAATTCCACAACCAGCATGGCCATTGCTAAGAATTCTAGAAGTTAAAGTCCACAATCACGAAGTTGCCAAGGTCGGGAAACACTGACTTAAGTATACTTTGGTTTCAAGTGTGAGCCGATAGGCCATTTACAAGGAAGTGTGAATTTTGCATGTTTTGAGTGAGTGGGAAATTGCATGGCTGTTTTAATATAGCTAAAAATCTGAGGGGTTGTAATGTAAAAGCATTACATTCAGTGTAATTTAACCCCAGATTTTGAGATCTAATTCTTGGTCGGTACTGACCAAACATGCTTGTAAGATGGTATTGCTATTATGCAGAGGCCTTGTTCTATTAGTGCTTTCAGAAATGAAGTTCCTTTTGGTTATGGCATAAGAAGCAGCTCATTACCGTTTGCTTAATAGCAATAATCTGGTTGCTTCATTGCAACAATGCCTATAAAAAAAAACTTTTCCGTAGATACAATACTCAGATGTATGGATATAAATCGTCTGAAATTGGGAATAATACCCTGTACAAATAGCAGTCTTTGATAGCTTTAATCTTCTCCATTTGTTCATTTTCCCTTTTAAAACCATTTAGGCTGATAATTGTCACTACATTTTCTTAATTCCAAAACCCATAATTTAATTATATGCTGTGTAAAGTACTGTCCTTCTTATTGTTCTGAATCTTCCAGTATTTGGCCACGTTGGTGAACCCTAACGTCTGATATTATGGAAAAGGGTGAAATGTTTCTCTTGACACAGTTTTTTCACCCAGGTAATTTTATGCATCTCTGTTATATCCTCTGTTATCAGCCGTTATAACCTCACACTGAGGAGTTTCTGGAGTCCCTAGATTGTTTTGGTTGTATATTCACATTCTTTCCAGCTCTTCAGTAACTTTTTTTTAGATGGCGTGACTAGAACTGTCAACAGTATTCTAAGTTTGGTCACATTATAGATTGATGGTGACAATGTAACATTTGATTCTTTTCATTATGTTCCCCTACATGGAATTTGTCTTCTTTTTACAACAGCTGTACACTAGGTCAAGTGGTTTCATCAACCTATCCATGATAAAGCCAAATATCCTTAGTCACTGTGTTTTTCTTTTATTTTCAGTTGCTGGCTGCAGCTGAGAATTCAGAATGGGGGACAAGCCTATTTGGGAACAGATTGGTTCCAGCTTTGTACAGCACTACTATCAGTTATTTGATACAGACAGGACTCAGTTAGGAGCAATATATGTAAGTAACTCTGAAACAGATGTTTTTATTGTGAACCGTTGCTCATTTACCTCCACCTTCCCCTGGGGTCAAAAATGCTGGCACCCTCAAAATGTTGTTTAGGAGTGTCTGATGGCTAATATAATCTCAAGAAGCATAATTGTGATCACTCTTTGTCACTAATATGTGGCCTATATTATTTATCTAAAATGTAAAGATTATCTTGAGTCAGTTTGGACTCTTGGTAACAATGTGGAGTAATCTATTTAATTATTTTAGCAACAGTACAGATGTGGTTTGTCATTGCCTTTTTTTTTTTCCTTTCCTTTCCTTTTACCTCCAAATCTGGCCTATATTCCTGAGGTTTTCTGGTAGATTCCTTTCCAAATACTAAACAAATCGAATCCTGCTTAGCTTTTCAAGGTAGCCAAGGTTGGCTAGGTACTTCCACCTGTCAGGACTACCATTTATAGGCCTATTCTAAAATAAAAAAATATCCTCTAGTCAGATCTTTGTCCTCTAAATAACATATGAAAAAGGAGAAAAAATCACGATGTGCAGCCTCATCAGTTTCACCGTGCAGTATGCTTGAATATTTATAAACCTATTGGCTATATGTACCTTTTATATTAGTAGTGCTAGGATATTTATTCTTTCATTCAGTTTATGTGGCTTAAACAAGTGACTCTGGGCAGTTAACAACAATATGAAACCACAAAAAACACAAAATAAGTACATAATTTATCTTCCTAACTATTGCTATTGGTAGTATACAAAACAAAATATTTCTTTCAATAAGCAAACGAGTATCTTTTTTGATTGTTGTTTCAGATAGATGCCTCATGCCTTACATGGGAAGGACTACAATTTCAGGGCAAAGCAGCTATTGTTGAAAAACTCTCAGTAAGTTTCTGCTATGTTGTAGTCCTGATGTTCAGCCTGAGCATACATAAGACATCCCCCTCCCCATACTCTAGAACGTGCCTGACCTGTACAGTGAAATAAATGTCACTTTGCAAGTCAGCTTCCAGGCTTTTTTGGGGGGTGGGGGGATGTATTTTAAACTTTTTGTAGACTCCTTTGTGTATACTCCCAACATAATATAGTTCCCACCCCTTTCATGGTTCAGATCTGTTTGAAGATTTCTGCCATCAGGGTTTCACTAACATCTTTTTTAACATCTTATTCAAACAACACCTGGCCTACCCGGAGACATATTACTTCGTCTTTCCCCAGTGCCCACATTGGTTGAGAATTTTGGGAGTCATGCCAGCCTATTTGAAAATGCTTGCTTACATTGTTTACAGGCATGCTGTAGGAATTAGCAGAACAGGTGAAAGTCTGGGTTGGGAAGAGGATTGGTCACTTGGCAGAAAGGTGCAAACATTTGCCATGAGCAGCAAAATTATGAAGTCTGATGAACACTGTTGGCTTATATACCTTTCATATGTTGTTTTAAGCAAAATATGGTTTAGTTGAATTGCAGGATTTTGAATTTTCTACATTCATTACAGTGTGCTTTCCAAAGCTTAAACAAGGGACTTCTGACATGCTGCTATAGTCTCCGTGTACAAAATAGTAGAAAGCTTTCCCTTAAACCCATTGACTTCAACGGCTTAAGAATGGTTTACCTATCATGTGACCTCGGTGTTTGTCAGCCAGATTTCTAATATTTCTGAAACAAGGACTTGATTCCTAATATACTTCACTGCTTAAGTTGTGTTGACAACATTTGAGACATGGGGGCCATGAAAGAAAGCACAAGGCCTCCCAGAGGTGAATTGGTCTCATTCCCATCTTGAAAAATGACCCAAAACTTAGAAGATGGATGGAAATTGCTCCACTATAGTTTATTATATTACTGCCAGATTTTCACAGGACATTTTTGGGATGGGGCTGCATGCAGGCCATGGCCTACCTACTCTTGTCTTAATTGATCTTTTCTTCTGGATGTAGTAACCTAACGTTTTCATCAAAATCTACTCTCCTGTAAGTGAGCACTGTTTTTTCATGGCATGCTATCATCACTTAGGTTTTTTATTTAAAATGTACAAAGGAGAATCCACCACAGATTTGGATAGAGTCTTTCCCAGGAGGTGAACGAGTGCCATTTTACCCCATGAGTTTCTGAATTTCAAGTACAGGTAGTCCTCACTTAATGGCAGTAATTGGGACTGGAATTTCCATTGCTAAGTGATGTGGTTGCAAAGCATGATGTTGCATGACCATTCTGGCCCTTCCTGTTGCTGTCATTAAGTGAATCACCACAGGTTGTTAAGTAAGGACATCATGTGGCCACCATTTGCAACCTCCTGCCAGCTTCCCCACTGACTTTGCTTGTAGGAAGCTGGCAAAGAAGGTCACAAATGGTGATCCCATGACCGTGGGAATGCTTTGACCGATATAAGTATGAGGACTGTTTGTAAGTACCACTCATTCAGCATTGTGGTCAGTTTGAATGGTCACTGAATGAGTGGTCGTTAAATGAGGACCACCTGTAGACCCTTCTGTGTTTCTCCCTCTCTTTCAGAGCCTTCCTTTTCAGAAAATACAGCACAGCATTACATCCCAAGATCATCAGCCTACTCCGGACAGCTGTATACTCAGTATGGTAGTTGGACAACTTAAAGTAAGTCTGTTTTCAGCCTTGGGTTGCATGGAAGAAATATTTAAACAGCCTTTCCTAATCTGGGTGCTATCCAGATGGGTGAATTTCAGTTTCCAGTTCTTCAGCCAGTATTGTGAGACTTCTGGAGGTCACCCTGGTTGGAAATGGTGATTTAGAGTACTAGTCAAGAATCTGTTCAACTCCACAGCTTGCTTATAATGACCTAGTAGAACTTTGATAGCTAGCCTTAATGTCTCAAGACAGCATCACAGATGAGCCAGTCCACTTTTGATCAGGTCAATAAAGCTGAATGCACAAACCCAACTATTAAATGACAGTGGTTCTTCTTAGCAATTATCGTAATTTCTCTTCCTCTATTTATAACATAGCCAGTTTGGTCTAGTGGTTAAGGTGCTGGGCTAGAAACCAGGAGTCTGAGAGTTCTAGTCCCGCCTTAGGCATGAAAGCCTGGTGGGTGACCTTGGGCCAGTCACACACTCTCAGCCCAACTCACCTCACAGGGTTGCTGTTATGGGGAAAATAGGAGGAGGAGGGAATATTAGGTATGCCCACCGCCTTGAGTTATTTATAAAATAACAAAGGTGGGATAATAAATAAATAACAAACATACAATTAGAGCACATTTAGAACAGGGTGCAAAAGCTGTCTATAGTGTCTGGTAGGAAGGAACCAAAGTAATTAATCTTTTTATTGCGACCAATTGAAAAGCAGGGCCAGAACTATTTGCAAACAATTCTGATACTCTTTGAAGAACTTAAATGGGAGTCTCTTAATGAAGCTACATGCAAAGAGTCCTGTTATCCCATGGTGACAGATCAGGCAGAGTTGAGATGATTCCCAATAACCTAAGGATGTTGAACAACCTAAAATGGGGCACAGCATATTACACACTAGAAACAAGCCTAATGCAAAGTGGTAGGTAAGGAGGACACACACTGAATCCAACAAGCCATACGGTGGAATTGCTTGAATCTGCAAGTGCAAATTCATATGTGAGCTATTACAGGTTGGGAACTCTTAACAACATAGATTTACATACTGCCGTTTTAAGCATCTGGGAATTGAAGACTATTGGTAACCTACTGTAGATTACATAGACATTTATCAGTAGGTGTTGGACTTCCTTCCTTTGTTGCCTGATTACATGGATCTTAGAATATAAGCTTTTATTGCTTGAAGAAGTAGTGGGTCACAGGAAAAACATGTTGACCCATATGCAGATCATGGAAAACAGGCATTCAGGACTAAAAGGCCCCAAAGAATTTGCTACATATGTTCAAATTGTCTCATTGCATCTGTGATCCACTTAGAGGATTACCTATGATTGGGAAGGCCTCCCTGCTATAGGAATGTAAAAGCAAAAATAGTGACTCAGCTATTAGTTTATATTTGCTGCAACAGACTAAACTGGATAAGAAATTTGTTATGAATGTGGTACTGTTGCAAGCATTAAAAAGAACCTTGCCTTTTCAGTACTTTTTAAAACCCTTTATCCATTGATAGAATTAATATGGTTCTGCTTTTACTATGATAAAAACATACACGTTTTTGTCAGAAGCTCCAGATTCAATCTGTGTTTAAGGCCTCATGTAGAAGGAATGGGACAAGATTTTAAAAGTGTCTGCCAGACACACAGACAGTATTGGGCTGAGAGGATCATTAAGTTGGCTCAGTAAGTAACAGCTTCATCGCTCATCCTCATATCTTCTCTTGGTTGGACTACAGTTCACTTGACATGAGGCTGCCCTGGAAGACCATTCAGAAGCTTTGGCTGGTACAAAATGTAGCAGCCTATGTGCTGTTTGGACAGTTGTGATATGGCCATGTCACACCAGTGCTACAGCAGCTGCATTAGTTGCCAGTTTGCTCTTGAGTGCTATTCAAGGTGCTGGTTGCTGTCTTTAAAACCTTACAGGTAGTCTTCGCTTAGTGACTACAATTGGGACTGGCAACTCTGTCGCTAAGCGCCGCAGTTGCTAAGCAGAAAATCATGTGACCACAATGGGCTTACAGTGTCACTTCCCATTTGGTTAAGTGAGTCACTGTGGTCGTTAGGTGAGACATCACGTGACTGTGACTTGCAATTTTACTTCCACGTTCTCCATTAAATCTGCTTGTTGGAAGCTGGTTGTGAAGCACACAAATGGTAATCATGTGTCCAGGGGACACTGCAACAATTGTACAGTAAATGCGAGGATTGGTCACAAAACTTTTTTTTTTAACAGCCGTTGTAACTTTGAATGGTCATTAAACAAGGCAGTCGGTAAGCAAGGACTACCTGTATATGTTTTGAGGACCTGGGTATTTAAAAGACTGGTTTTCCCAAATAGATTCTGCCCATCTGGTTGGGATGACCAGAGAATGCCTGCTGAAGGTCCCCCTCTTGTGGGGAGATGTGGCATGAGGGAGGATAATGGTAGGCCTTCTTTGGAGCAGCTCCTTTGGAGCAGCTTCTCCCTGAAGAGAGGGTGACCTCCGCTCTCATGGACTTCCAGAAATCGGTAAAACTTTTACTAGTCTGGAAGGCCTTTGATAATTGTTGTATGTGGAGCTCTTAGTGCTAATCTTAATTTTGGTTTCCCACTAGGATTATTGTTGTTACATTGTATGTTATAAACTATTTTTAATGCCTGTAGAGTCTACTTGGATTCAGGCAGATCAATACTACAAACAAACAAACCTAAAATCTGCTCTAAACTTTATAGCTGGGACCATTCTTTTTTTAAAGGTTTGGGTTATCTGAAGAGAAGTTACTTTTTGTAAGCATTTCCAAGACTTGTGCCTAATAAAATAGCATGATTCATTTGCCCTTAATAACAAACAATTAATGGG
Organism: Candoia aspera; assembly: GCF_035149785.1. NCBI lineage: Eukaryota > Metazoa > Chordata > Lepidosauria > Squamata > Candoiidae > Candoia > Candoia aspera. The sequence continues at coordinate 13,412,185 of NC_086163.1, read as the reverse complement.
AGAGTGCAGCTTGTAACTAGCTATTACGAGTCATACCGAGCTCTGTTGTGTCTTAGGGTTTTATTTTGCCCCTGCTGCCTCCTCACAATGCTGCTCCTTTTGAATATTCAGTAAGGGCAGAAAACCCTGCAGATGTTAGTAAAGTCCATTTTGGCATATCCCACGCAAGTGCCATAAATAGAATCCTGACAGAATTTTGCCAAGATACTGGCATTTGATATTTTCAGATCATAATACTTAGTAACAATTTTTCTCCTGTCCTGCTCAGGCAGATGATGACCAAATTCTAGGTTTCCATCAGACCTTTTTGTTGAAAAACTTACAAGGTGCCTGGGTATGCACCAATGAAGTCTTCAGGCTAGCACTCCACAATGTTTAGCCTTCTGCCGCCTCATACTCTGATCTTCGCTGCCCCTCGCTGAGTAAGAAGCATTCTGCTTGTTCCTGTGCCCCACTTGATCTCGCAACAGCATGAACATTGCTTGTGTGTTATCCAGGGAGGGTTGCAGTATGACAGTATTGATTGCTTCAGGTTTATGACTCCTGAAATGAGCAGTGAAGTTTTCTCTGCAGAACCAGCTGCCAAATAGTTAATTTAGTGTTTTAATACCAGTCAGTTGCTTGCTTAACACTTCTTGGATATAGAACTGCTTAGAACTTTGGAACATTTGAGTGGCACACAATGAATGCTTGCCTTGTTATGTCTGAAAACTGTCTGCATTCATGCCTGTAGGTGCCTCTGTGCAACTTGTGTCCTACATTAGGGAGACAATCAGGGCTGTGGGCAGGTTACAGCTTAATCCATTGTGAGCATGCAGTTCATAAATAGGAAGTTGTCTCAGCTGCAAGAAGCTTAGACTTGGTAAATTACTGCAGTGATGGGGAAGGGGATGCCAAAGGAAGTAAAAACAAACAAGAGTGGGCAAACACAATTGTACCCACTGTGCTTTCTCTCAAGTTTAAGGAGGATTAAAGGATTAGACAAAAGGCATCACAGAAAAGGTGGGCTTAAAGAATGGATTTGGCCTGGTATTTTCAAAATGCAATGGTAGAAAGGATCTTGGAATCTACATGACCATGTGCTGCTCTGCACTCCCCCAGTTTGGGTGGTGAGAGAAACAAGTAAATTTTTGATTGCAAAAGGACTGATTGTTAGGAAACAATCTTATATCCCTCCTCCATGGTTCTGTGTTGGCTTTCCCTAACCTGGTACTATCCAAATATATTGGACTGCTATTCCCAGCCAACATGGTATGCTAGCTGGGAACGCTGAAATATCAATATGTTTCTGTGAAGCTGCTTCTTAGGTTTTGTCTCAGGAAGTGAAGTTCTGTGAGTGTGTACATGACATGAATAGGCATGCAATTGTAAGGATTGTCTCAGACTGTAGATCTGGCCCTCTATATTTTTTTTGGAGTTGAAGATTTTCTCAAACCAGCACAGAGGTTCCTTTTTTCTGTTCCAGGATGCAAATTAGTTTGGGTTACTGTGACTGCCAATTGCTGTACAACACACTGGCCATAGGCATGGTTCCTTCTTATCTTTACCAAAGAATATTTAACATGTAGATCTAGTTGACCTGTTGTGCTAAGCCACAGTTTCTTTAACCATAATTAATTGAACAGGTCGCAGTTGGTTGAATTTATACTTTACTAAGCCACAAATATGGTTTATATGCAATGACTGGGTTTACAAAGCACACGGGCATAAGAGTTAGTACAATCTGCAAACACAGCCTTAGTCTTGTAATGTCATGTACCTCAGCTTTTTAATAACAGCTATAGTGTAACCTTGTTTTAACAGACTAATTGGGGGAATGTCCATTGTTCAAAAATGTCTGTTATATTGGAAAGTAGATTATTACAGTGATTTACGTTATTTGTGTGATGACATCATTACACAAATGATCTAGATCAGTGTTTCTCAACCTTGGGAACTTTAAGGTGTGTGGATTTCAACTCAACAACTGGGAATTCCCCAACCACACGTGGTTGGCCATATGGCTGGCTGGGGAATTCTGGGAGTTGAAGTCCACACAGGTTGGGAAACACTGGTCTAGACTGAAATTTGGTCCATTACATGTGATGTCCATTGTATCACATTCCAAGTAAATCAAGGTTTTGCTTGTTTGGTGATACTGTGAAACCAAAAGTATTATGTTTGATAGAAACAAAGGCAGTATATGGAGTTTATTTCTGTGATGACCATATGAGAAGACAATACTTCCACCTTAGGTGGTCATAAAAATATCATACCTCAGGATCAGAAAGAAGTCTTCCATATTTTTTAACTGAAAGTGAAACTTTACTTCATTATCCAGATTTAAGCTTACATTCTCACATAAATATAGGCCTTCCTCTGACTATTTTAAGGCACTTTTTAAAATATAAAGAAGTGTAGGTACGTATAAGTACAGCTTTTACCTGGAGGGCAGCACTTATTGAGGCTTCCACAGCCTGGTGCCCTCCAGATGTGTCAGGATGGCAACTGGCTTTGGCTATCCTGGCTGAGAATTTTGGGAGCTGTCATCTGGAGAACACTAAGTTGGGGAAGGTTGAGTTATTACTATAGCAGTCAGGAACTGCACTTAAGTTTCCAGCAGTATTTAATTATTCATGACATTCTGCATTATCATGACTAAAAATGCATGTTGTGGTCTTGCACAGAGATAAAATGACAAATCTTAGCTTCTGTAAAAAAGAAATTGCTGATAAGGCAAGAAGTATGCATGAAATTTGACACCAGTTGTAGGAATTTTGTGTTGCTCAAAAACATCTAAATTTTTATTTTTAATTTGTCTTTGCAGGCTGATGAAGATCCTGTTATCGGATTCCACCAGATATTTCTATTAAAGAACATCAATGATGCTTGGGTTTGCACCAATGACATGTTCAGGCTAGCGTTGCACAACTATGGTTGAAATGGCATCCCTGAGGCACCTGTCTTTTTTTTTTCTCCTCTCCTTCTTACAAATATTAATCACACCCATGGAACATTCCAAATATCATACACAAATCTGCACACCATGGCAAGCAAGCAAGACTTGTGACATACCCTTCCGAAGAGTTTTATGTTGTGTCACTAGAAGAGTTCCTTGTGCATGATGTTTGGAAGTTAGACTTAGCTGCATTTGACAAAGGAAGGGTATGTTATACCAGCATGCCTCGGAAAGAATCCATAATACAAAAGGTTCTGTTTCTGTACTGACAAGTTTCTCTAATAACCCAAAGAAACAAAAGGATATTAAAGAATAGCCAGCCTGAAGCCAGCTCAGATAATTGATTTTTTTTTTTTTTGTTCACATGTTTCAGTGCTACATTATACAATAAAACCATGTGATTTTCTTAACAGTTTAAATTGTTGAACGTTCAGTCTGTAAATGGAGAGTCTTGTATTTCCAACTCTGTGTCTGAATTCTTAGCTTTGGGAATATGTGGCTGGACATAAGTTTAAAGTCCTTAAATCTCCTTGTATGCTTTGTGCTACCGTTTGCTTTTGTTCGAAAGCTTACGTGAATTTGTTGCTGGATAATGGCTTCAAACCTGAAACAGGAAATCTTTCTTCTCCCTGAAAATCATAACATGGATTTATATTAACTACATGTACATCAGTTTATTATACTGAACCTCAAATCATTTTTTTCCATTCTGTTACACAGATATAGATAAAAGACTGTGCAGAAGAGCAACAATGCGCATGTGCTTATTTTCAGGCTTGTTTCTCCACATTAATCTTTCCTGGTTGGCATCTTTCTATCATTCTACTTTTGATATTCAAAAGCTGAGTCAGTATAGCATTCAGCATCTTCAGACATCAGTTTCAAAATGAGCTGTTACCTTGGTCCAGACCAGTGGAACCACATCCCATTCTATGATTGTCTGTGGCTTATTTTGATGTCCTGAGTGTCTGCTGTATTCTGGTTGCAATAAAAAACAGCCAGATGCCACCAGTAGCACCATTTTAATGGTTAAATTGGGTCAGTATTTTAAAACGTTTTGAAGTACTGTTTGCTGCAAAGCTGATAAACTCAAAAGCTACGGAGAAGGAATGTATCTTCAAAATAGCCAGATTGTTCATCCAGGTGCTTAATATGAGCTGGGCAATCTTGAATCCACAGGCCTTATGCCATTCCGAGACTATTTTTCTACTTTCTAAACTTAAGCAAGTTGCAAGGTGTGCTGGCAGTCAAGCTAACGCTGTCTAGTTCCAAATGCTAATAAGTAGCAAAACAAAACAAAAAAAATGCAGTTCTAATTATTGCTGTTCAATTTTGGAAGAACTGAGCTTGAATTTGTTAATTCAGGCCCTTGCCTATTAAGAAATGGTTGTTGTACACACCAACTGAATTTTTTTTTTAAAGGAATGCATTTTGAAGCTTATCACAATTTTAAAAAGCTTCTGAATGTCCTAACTCTCCTAAGCATCATTTTAGGCTTCACTGCTCTGGATTCTGGCACTGATCCTTCTACCTCTTTTTTTGGGGGGGGGGGTTGCGTGGTTTTTATACCTAGAAGACTACTGGCATCCCCAACCAGCCATTACTTCTGGGAAGTGACAGCTCATATTCTAATCCTTTAAGTGGATATGTGCCATCAGCGTAGCTGCTTCATTACAAGGACCTCAGTTGAGAATAATCAGTCTGCGGCAGTGGGTCTTAAAAGTTAGCATCTTTCTTAGTACCTGCATACAGGTTTAAGTGAGAACTAGTGATGTTGGTGGAATTTGTTTCCAATACTGGAGCCTTCAAAGCAGGTGACAGGGAGAGAAGTACTCTCTTTATGCAGAATTAGCGATGGGGAAAAGTTGATATTTGCAGCTGATTTAGGTATCTCAGATAGCATCATCTTATTCAGTATGACTAGTGAATGTTTAGAAGGATTGCATGGTATCATGTTTTGGGTTGGATATTGTATATGCCTTAATGGAGCAGTATGTAATAGCCATACATAAACAAAATGCCTTAGAAAAATTCCTTGACTGTGCATTCATAGGAACATATTTTGCCTGAAGAGGCATTACTCATTTTAGTTAAGCAGAGGAGGAATGCCTTTTGTCATCCATAAGGAAGAAGTGACTATTTTTCCACATGCAGTGAACTGTGGCTGCTTCAGCTTCCTATTACTAGCACATGGCATTCTATTAAGAACTATCCCTTCCCTAAGTGAATGTAAGATTTGCAGTTGGAGACAGTCATTCTGAGAGCAAGAACAGGCTGCGTTCTTCCCTGGTTCAAACTGGAGGAAAGAAAGTTCATCTAAACGATTTCTGCCTTATAATTGCATGCTAGAAGGGCAACAAATACCCTAAAGACATTATTAGTCGCTCCAAGAAAGGATAATAAAATTTTTGGTCTGGGAATATAGATGACATGTAAATAGATTAAGGCTATTAAACTGCTCATTAAATAAACAGTGTTAAGTTCTTTCTATAAAAATGCTGAAAGTGATATTCTGTTGGGATATGTGTAGAACAGATCTGTGTAGATGTGACTCACCACGCTAACAACCCATCTACTGTATTTTGTGGCCCACCAGGTGCATTATATCTGTTTTTATAATTCTGGGCATGTAACAGAAGCAGGTTTTCAAGGCCCTGATGGGTAAGTCATAAGCCCTAGAATTCCTCTCCCCTTTTTTCACTTTGATACAAAAATGCTCCAAAACTTTGCTACTATACTGTTCAATTTGGCATCAGTTGACAGTTTAAAAGAAATTGCATTCAAGAACTGCTGAGTTTACACACTGCTTAATAACAGATACTTGATGTACATGGTGAAGAAAGCAGACTTTGATATTGTGAAGCTTGGTTTGCAGAGCATCACTAGTTTTACCAATAAATGTGCTGAAATTTTGTGGAGTAAGGTTCTCTACCTATTCCGTTATGGGCTGTATAACCTTGGCTTGTTTAAGATTGTACCTGTGGCAAATGTACTAATAAAGATTCTTTAATAAACACTCTTCTTTGTAAGGCTAAGCTTAGAAATTTAAGAAACAATGAAAATGAAGGAAAAGATATGCTGGTGCTATATTGCTATACTGAAGCAATGACCATGGACAGGTGGCCAGATGTACCATATTAATTGGCAGTGGCTGAATTTTTGGGCAAGATCTGCTCTGGAGCCATAATCTTACAACTAATCCTTTTTCTAGGGATAAAAGAAGGGGGCTGCATTTACGTAAACTATCACGGTTCATTTGTTAACAAGGGGTACACCCCTTTTTGCCCACCTTTTCAACTTTATAATTTGCTCAACCCTGACGAGTTGATACACAGCAAGAGATAATTGCTCTAAAATAAAATTGTTTTCAAATTATCCTCTCTGAATTTTGTAGGGCCAAAAGGTGCTTGTCAGCCAAAGAAACAATTCTTTATAGTTCTTTAAGCAATTTATAGATTAGTAGAAAACTATTTCAAGTTAAAATGTTTCCTCGACTCTGCCAGTTTTCATGTTACATATGTTGCAATTTTTAATAAAGTAAACTATATTATACTAAAATTTAGCACCTCTTACATGTATCATACACTAAAAATTTAATTTGGCTTGTGATCCTTTTAATGTGCTGATAATGCATTAGAACCAATCAGAAGTAGGTGAAGACGGTATCTTCATTCCTGCATCTGGGCAGTCTCCAGGACAGCATTTCTTTTAGGATCTTTTTTTTACTACATATGGCAGATTTGAGTCTGCCCAGGCAGAGATTCAGTTAAGAGATCATGAATGTGTAGAGAATCAATCTAGTTTTGTATTTTCTGCTCTAACTGGCACCTGGTCTTGGCTTATATTTCACCAAGCAAACTACCAGAAAGTCTTAGCTCTGCAAAGGACTGGTTCTTAGGCTATGTATATACGAAGCACTGTACGATTGATTGATTTTGTACTATCAAGTTGTTGACTCTTAGCAACTGCATAGATAGATTTTCTCCATCATGATCTCCCTAACTTGGTCCTTCAGCTCTTCCAACAGTGCCTTCATTGCCACTGTAATTGAGTCTATCCACCTTGCTGCTGGTTGTCGTCTTTTTCCTTCCACCTTTCCCAGTGGAAAGGTGGAAGGAAATGTGTCTGAACTAGGATGTTATGGGCAAGTATTGTACAGTCCTACTTCGGACTGTACTATACTTTTCCACAATACAGCATATCACCATTCTAGATTGAATTCAACTCAAACAGCGATGTGTGTTCCTAAGCAGTTTCTTTGCAACCTTCCACACTTGCAAGAAGTGCACAGAAATGAATGTGGTCAGCTTTCAGTATTTCACACAGCCCTTGTGTCAGACTACCTTGAAGAAAAGTTTATCATAGGAAACATTACTGTATTTGTTGCAAGACTTGTAGATACATGTGACAAAGCTAATCCTTCTATAAGAACATAACACTTCAGGTTAACGCAGAACTGCATTGCAGCACGTTTCTCATTCTTGCCGACCGATACCTGTCTGTAATACAGATTCTTGATTGCTGGGACTGGCTTTAGGTCTACCTGAGGCTATTGGCTCTCCCTTTCTACGGGAGAAGCTGCATGTAAGTACAGTGTATGGAAGTGTCTCCTTTTATTTTCATAGAGTTTTTAACAGGCTTTGGACTTGTAAAAAGATGGCAGATACTCATCTGCAGTGATCAAATATGCCTGTATTTATATGCCTTTTTTCTATGCAGAAAGAAAAGGTAGAATGTTTTCTAGTCTAATGAGAGGTATCGCATCACTGAAATGGTGCGTGAAGGGTGGCTGCTTAACACACAGCTCCTTAAGCAGCAGAACTTCTACAGGCTTCTTAAAAGTTTACGGGGCAACCCTGGGCATGTTTAGAAGTAAGAATCACTATACTTGGTTGCTTACTCCGTAATCAGTTTAGAACTCACAGCCTCGTATGTATGTATGTTTGTCTGTCTAACATCTGTATGTTCGTTTGATGGAACCCAAAGGCATGCCCGCAATCAGAGAACGAGGCAGCTTTCGACCCTCGTCCCGCTTTTTCAAAAGGACGCCTCCCTACATTCAAAGCATGGCTCGCTCACCAACAGGAATACGTCTTCTGTCGCTTTTTAGGGCTCAAACCCCAGCTATGTAATGCCCGGGGGGGTGAACAACGCGCTTCCCCTTCGCCCCCTCCTCTACACAGCCGTTCCACCCCTTGAACCGCTTTCTAATAAGTACCTTCTGAGACGCTGGAATCCCGCCGCCGGGGTGCCGTTTCCGACGGGAAGAGAAGGCCAACGGACCGGAAGCGGAAGTGGGGGCGGCGAGTCGGGCTCGGCCTGACTGGGCGGCAGGCGGAGTGAGAGGTGGCTTCGGCCTTGGCGGGGCCCGATGGCCTCCGCTAGCATCGATATCGAGGACGCGACCCAGCACCTGCGCGACATCCTCAAGCTGGATCGGCCGGGCGGTGAGACGCGGCGGGGGTCTCGGGCGGTGGCCCTGCGGAACTTCGGGCGGGGTCTGTTGCTTGGCGGGGCCGCCTCGCTTCGGGGGTGGAGGGCAGCGCGGGTGCCCGGCCTGGAGTCCCTTCCTCCCGGCTCTGCCGCCCGGGCGACGCCGAGGCGGTGGTGCTCTCCGGAGAGAGCGAGGGGAGAGAAGCAGTCTCTCCCCAACCCGGCGCCCAGCAGGGGCGTCGGGCTGCCGCTTCTCTCCTCGCCACTGGTCCATCTGAAGGGCCCCGGGTGGCGGGCAGGCTGAGGCAAAGGCTTGGGGTTATACACAGAATACAGTGTACAGTGTTCAGGTTTCTTTGATAGATGTAATGCTTTTTTTTTCTGTTTTATTATTTTCCCCAACATCAGTTTTTTGAGTTTACCCAATCCTGTAGATCAGTATTTCTCAAACGTGGTTCTTTTAAGATGTCTGGACTTCAACTCCAAGAATCCTCAGCCAGCATGCTGGGGAATTCTGGGAGTCACAGTCCGTGCATCTTAAAATGTCTAAGGTTGAGAAACACTGCTCTAGGTAAAGCAGGTCATCAGCTTGGCTTTGGCTGTTTTGGGTTCTTGAGGCTTTCTCCTTCTTTCCCCCTTGCAGTGGGGTGGAGACTGATACCTCTAATGCTGATGCTTGAAAAGCTGTTTAGAAGCCAAGTATTGTAGACAACATCTGGTTAACCAAGCTGTTCGAATTGGCTCTGTAATCAGGCAGTCAGCCATTGAGCATATCCACTTAGGTTTCTCAGCAATAAACCCCTAACTTAGCAGGCTGTCAGCCTTACTAGGTAGACCAGACAAGAAACACAACCAGATGAGCCAATTCTACTTTATTGCAAAGCTACATTAACAGTCTTGCAAGTCTGAAAGTACAGTTCTCTCTTGTCTCCTATACAGCCTGAGAAAATAGGGAGGGTCACTTCTGAGCCTCTTGGCCCGCCCAATACCCAGCTGCGGGCTATGCTGTCTCTTATCTAACCATTCCCTAGGCAGCCTCTCTTGGCCCTGTCTCCCAAAGCATTGCAGCTTCTTTCATTTCTTTGAATGGTTGTTTGTTTGTTTATTTACAGTCCAAGACCAAGTCACAAAATTTAAAATACAATACACCATTAATACTTACATACATAATAATACATACATAAATAAGAGGAAGAAACCCTATAAAATTAGCAATTCATTGGAGGTACCAAACAGTTTCTATAAGCTAAGACTATAGATAACAATTTTGCTACTGCCTTCAGAAGACCCAGGTATTGGTCACTTAGTAAGAATACCTCAATCTCCTCTTCATGAATGGAGTCTATGAGGCTCAAGTGAGGGTGTATTAGATTGCCAATGAGAGTACAGTGGGCACTTTAGAAGGATGTGTGAAATAGACTCAGCCTCGGTGTTTGACCAAATACATAGTCTTCATATGGAAGGTTGGCATATCGACCAGCTGCCACCTTAGTAGGAAGAGCATCTTTAGGTGCTAGGAAGAAGACCCTTCTATATGGGTGTACAGAATCTTATAGAAGCAATTGGGAAGTGTCCAAGGGGAAAGAGCAATTTGTCTGTAAGGGAGATGGAAAACTTTGGCTCTGTCTCCCTGAATGTCTAAATCCCATGCCTTCTACCTAAGTTCTACCATGGTTTTTTCTAGGCCCAAAGCAAGTAGGGCTGGTATTGACAGTCCATATTGTCTCAGATCATGGTCTATTTGTTTTCTTGGAGTAGACTGATGTATGTCATATGGAATGAGATGTACCAATGAGGTTCCCAAATGATTTATTTTGCCCAGAATCTTGCCCGGGCCTCAACTGAGATGCAGCCTATCTCTAATCTGGTGACGGCATTAGAATTCGAGTAAGGAATATGTGCTATTGATTTTAAGAATTTTGTTTGTATTCGTTCAAGGATTGAGAAGTTTTTGTAAATACACATCTGAGATCCGTACAGCATCATGCCAAGGACTTTGGCCTTGAATAATTTAATTGCTTCGGGGACAAAGTTGTTCCCCCACCAACTAGCAAATTTGTTAATCGCTAGAGATACTTTTTGAACTTTGATAACTCACTGTCTTATTTGATGACCCCAGCATGTAGAAGGTTGAAAGTAAATACCTAGATATTTAAATGATTTCACCTGCTCGATGGGTCTGTCGTTAATTGTCTAGCCTGATGCATTATCAGAGCATCTTCTGGAAAAGACCAAAACTTTAGTTTTTTGGTAGTTTATTTCAAAACATTATTTAGCACAGTACTTTGAAAGTTCCTTAAAACCTCTATGGAACCCAATTTTTGAAACTGAAAGGATGGCTTCATCATCCACATACAGGAGAATTTATATTGGATAATGAGAGAGGGATGGAGGATGGAGGTCTAAATTGGCAAAAACTATCACCACATCATTAATGTAAAGGTTAAACAATAGGGGGGCTAATATACATCCTTGCTTAACCCTTTATGAGTGGGGATAGGCTCTGTTACATCTCCAAAATTAGTTCCTTTAACCTGCGTAGTGGTATTGCAGTGTAACTGAATAATCATATTAAGCAGACAATGATCAATCAATAAATTGGCTAGTTTCCTCCAAAGTTTTTCTGGAAGAACGGAGTCAAAAGCCGCCTTTAAGTCAATAAGGGCAGCAAAAAAAGCTCCATTTGAAAGTTTTTAGTATTCTTCTGCCAAATGTTGTAATATTAGGCACTGATTTATTGTGGAATGTCTGTCCCTAAAACCAGCCTGTTCTGGCACTATAATGTTCTCAGAGTACATCCAGTCCTGTAATTTGTGGCAGAGGAATCTAGCATAGAGTTTACTCATTACAGAAAGACTAATTGGATAGTAGTTGGCAGGATCTTGTCTCCTTTCTTATATATTAGAAGAGTAATTGAATTGAGCCAGTTTTTAGGGATTATTATGGAGGAATTTATAGCAGTGAAGAGTGGGGCTAACACTGAAGCCCAATCATGATGTATTTATCTCTAAGAATTCTGGAGGAACTAAATCTGCACTAGGAGCTTTATTAATTTTTGTTGTGCAATTAGTTTTTGTATTTCTGCATGAGTTACTGGTAGTCATTAATATTCATGTCTCCTAGTGTCAAAAATCCAGTCATAGGACTACCAGTAAAAATTAACTCAATTTTGTGCTTTTATGTATTTACTTTATTTGTATGTCTGCTGTTCCCAGAGCGTCTTTCTTACTTCTTTCTTATTTATTTATTTATTTTCTATCCCGCTTTTATTATTTTTATAAATAACTCAAGGCGGCGAACATACCCAATACCCCTTCCTCCTCCTCTTTTCCCCACAACAACAACCCTGTGAGGTGAGTGGGTCTGAGAGGGAGTGACTGGCCCAGGGTCACCCAGCCAGCTTTCATGCCTTAGGCGGGACTAGAACTCACAGTCTCCAGGTTTCTAGCCCATTGCCTTAACCACTAGACCAAACTGGCTTTCCTGATACTTCACTATCAGTAAGAATTCAGCACTTTTTATCTCTACCTAGTTCCTTCAAATAAACATACTTTTGTTAAGGAAAGACCAAATTTGTTCTTCTGGAAGTTGCAAATGTGCCATCTTAATTTCTAGTAGCTGATGTAGGCTTCTCACTTCGCCTTCCAGAGAAGCAAAGGAGGGCATTTCTTCACATGCACACTAGGTTCATGCTCATCAAGATTAAGTAGGAATGATTTTGGAGATCTTTGATGAATGCTACTATGAATGCGTTTGGGAAAATTTCAGTAGCAATGAAGAAGACAGTAATTCATTTTAAAGCCAGTTTACATTAGTATAATGGTTTCATCATTCTTGAATGCATAGTCTTCTGTGACTGTTATGAAAAAGGTTTTAGCCTTTCTATGGAATTAAAATAGTGATGTCCCACTAGTAAGCAATCTGGGTCTGGAGATTAATAGAAGGGATACCAGTCAACAGATTACAATGAATCTGTTGGTAACTTGTGAAAATGTATATTATGCCTTTCTTTTAAACCAAACATTTGGCTGGCTGGATAGATTGATTAAAATTAAGGCAGCACAATTTTAGACGAGAAAAAAGAGATATTTTTAAATCTGCCTTTCAAACCATATTTTAGTAATAGCATATACTGATTAAAAAAACAATGAAAAGTTCGTTATTATAACATTACTAGTTTACAGCTAGGTGATGATTTATACTCCTGATATTTTTTACAGCCTATCTAGCCAGCCAGCCAGCCAGCCTTGCATCACTCTTTGCATTGGTCTTTTTTTTTCTTTTCTGCCAGGGTTTCTTCTTGTTTCAGCCCGCCCTGTCCCATTCTCATCATTGCAAAATAACATGCAAAGTTATATATCACCAGTGAGTTATCATAAGGCAGTCTAAAGAAGTGGGAAATGAGACACGTACACAAACACACATGGAAAAGGAAACCCAGCCTGATCCAATTACGATAGGTGGCCCTAACAGGGACAGGGAGGGGGCTTACTCACCCCTCCCCCACTCATTGTGGGCAATTAAATCAGAAGGCCCACATTTCTTGCACTCAAATTAAGGGGTTAACCTTCCATCTGGGTTCTTGTTCTTGTTTGGTCCTAAAACTAACTCCATCTATCTGTCTCTCCAACCTGTTTAGCTATTCATACAACATGCTTCATGCATGGACACCCCCCACCCAAATTTAAGGGTTCATGCAGAGACACTGATTCAGTGTGGAGATTAGATACATAATTGACACTTCTTTGACTCGAATTACTGGTTTCAATAATAATCCAATCATGAGATATTTGCACTTTTTTAAAAGGCCATTTTAAAAAGTGGTGTCTTTTTTTTTTAAAGCAAACATTGCTAAAACGTTGCTGTTTATCCGTCCTGATAGTCAAGTTCCCATCATTAAGCTTTTCTTTTGGTGTAAATTTCCATGTTTAGCAGCATGGAAATTGACTTGTGTTGTTCCATAACACACTGTGGTTAATAACAATAATTTTATTTATTTTGACCACTGGTTGGTAGTATAAAGCTATAAATATAGACCACAAATACATCATTTGAATAATTGCAATGAATGCACTAGCTCATCTCTGTGTTTATTCTCTTTTGTCAAACCTTACTTGCTGTTTAACATCTAGAGCGGTAATAAATAATGAGTGCAGCTGTCTTTATAAAAACTGCAGTATAACAATACATGGGCTGTTGCTTTGATACTTCCTGTGTTCTGTGAGAATTCCTGTGGTTTTATATTCCAGGGTTTTTTAAAACGAGTTTTAGGTAAATTGCTTTAAACATAAGCAAAGTGAATATACAGATACCTTGATATACTTCATTTGAGAGTCTTGCAAGCCCTTGAAAAGTTGGGGAATGCATGAAATGGAACTGGTTCGTGGCTTTTTAAAAGACCATGGCCAATTTGATTGACGATGCATGAATTTCATTTGATCAGATCTGGTTTTTAATCTCCTGTTCTTTCCTTGTCCAGTAGGATAGGTTGAATCGCCATTCCAGATGGTGGCACAGTGAAAAAAGACTGGATTGGGGCAGGGCAGGAAAGTAGGAGTTCAAAAGAGAACTTGTCTCATTGGTAGCGAGTAGACCAGAATAAGTAGTTCCTTCACTGGCCTGCTCAAAACAAATGCTTCTTCTGCCTTAAATTGCCATTTTATTGGCCAAGTGGAAAGGTGAGACTAGTTATGCTGAAGCATGATAATCAACTACTGTGGCCTATCACATCTGGCACTGGATACCGTCTGGAATGGTGACTGATTCCAAGATCAAAGCCAGATTAAGAACTCTATCCCATTCAATTATTAATGCTAAGACCTGGTCAAGGGGAGAAAATCAGCAAGAATGGAAAGACACTTCCTCCTCCCCCTGCACAAAATTAAGCTGCTGGGATTTTAAAAATTACCATGGGTAGATCTAAAGTCTGCCCTGCTCTAGAAAAGATACCACCATTTCTGTTAAAAGTCAGCAGTACACAGTGATTCACTAAAAGAAGACTGGCTAACTTAAAATATGTACAACACTGTTACAAGACTAAGTAAATATGAATACTGGTTTCTCTCTCTGTTTCCCCATTCAACCTATCTTTTAGGGTCAGTGAATGAAAACCAGAGAACGTCCAGTTCGTACAATGGTGACCTGAACGGTCTTCTGGTGCCAGATTCCACAGCAGCTGGAGATGGCTCATCCTCAGCTAAGCCTGTGCCACAAACTGTTCCTCTAGGAGCACTACAAGAGAAGCAAGTCATGTAGGTACCTTAATTGGTGGGGCAAAGGTGAGAGGCCAAAGTATATGTGATTTGTGGCCGCTGGAGTAAGCTTGTCAAGAAGCATTTTGGCAAATGTTTTCTCCTACAAAGATTTGATTTCCATCTATCCCTTATATTAAGGCTTTGTAAAGTTGTGTGTAGCTTCTGATATGGGTTGAACCAGGCTTAAGCTAGTACACTGCCCCACAGATTGATGTTTAGTGCCACATTTGCACTAAACTTGCTTTTTTTCAAATGAACTTCAATTGCCATGTTGGCTGGAGAGTAGAAGTCCAACATATCTGGAGGGACACCAGGTTGGGAAGGCTGATTTAGAAGAATACAGAACAAATCTGTGTTGTAAAGAGTAGTCACAGTCAGATGAGGCTTGCTGTTCTTGGTTCATATTGTTCTTTGTCTGGGTTATTTTCATTTATGGGCAACATTTTTATTCAAAACTCATCTGGATCTGGAAATACATTTTTGGAAATTCTACCACACAATAACAATGTCATCTGCTTGATTTTGTGTGTATTGTGGGCACAGTCCTGATTCTTCGAACAACTCACAGAAAAAGTTATCCATCCTTAATGTCCTTGGGGATTGACTTCTTTTCTTCTCTCTACTGCCTGCCCCTGGCTACCTTTTAGCTGCCTCTCTGGAGATGATAATTCCACCTGTATGGTGATCGTTGCTAAAGATGTTGAAATAGTGGCCAGCAGTGACTCCAGCATCACCAGTAAAGCAAGAGGAAGCAATAAGGTAAAAACAGAAGGATCCTTCTTATTAGGGCATAACTCCCCTCTTTCAAACCTGCTGATGACAAGCTCATACCTGTCCTGTTGGTATAATAGAAAAAAATATATGAAAAAATTGAGAATTGGCAGATGCAGATTTTATATTGGATACAAGTTCAGACATCATGCTTGAGATATATGCTTGATACATAGGCTGGTTGTGATCCAAAGAGACCTAGATCAATTGGAAGACACTTCAGTTAATGCATGGGAGATTTGCAGTATTTTCCCCCACCCCCTTCATTTTCAATCCAGGCCTTTCTTGAGAGACCCCTCCCTTTAGGAATACAGGTAGTCCTCCACTTACAACCACAGTTGGGACCAGAATTCCATCGTAAGGCATTGCGGTCATAAGTCGACTCATCATGTGACCAGACCTGATTTTACAACCATTTTTATGATGGTTGTTAAGCGAATCCAGCTTCCCCAATTGACATTTTTTGCTGGAAACCAGCAAAAAAAGTTTGCAGATCACAATCACATGACCACAGGATGCTGCAACCAGTCCTAAATGCGGGCCGGTTGCCAAGTGCCTGAATTGCAATCACGTGACTGCAGGGATGGTACGACGGTCGTAAGTGCGAGTGCAGGCTAAAAAGCACTTTTTCCAAGGCTGTCATTAAATAAACAGTCGTAAGTCGAGGACTACCTGTATCTGTGACGGAAGGAGTGGGAAAACCCTATGCATTAGATGGTATTTGGATGAAACCCAAAAGAATGTTAAAATCTTTTGCAATCCTAAATTAATGATGGCCCTTTAAATCTGCCTTCATGTATTTTTCTGGCAATCAGTCAATTTGTTTTAACAAAGTCCCTTAAAATTGCTCACTTATATTATCCACTTTGTCAATCTGTCTGTGTGCAGTTGTAATTTCAAGTATTGTCAGCTAGTTATTTATGTCTCATTAAGGAGCAAAAGTTTTGTTAAGTGTTGTCTAACATCTTTATATGCAGTAGACCATTTTCTTTCCTTCTTCATACCATTCCTGATTCCCCTTTGTTGCTGAGATACCTTTTAAAGTATCCAGGAGTTCAGAAATAATGATTTGACAAGGTAAACCTGCCCAAGTTTGCTTCTTTTTCACACTGCTCTGAGCTTTCCTCATATTACAGACTAAACAGTAGCCATCTCCTCCTCACCTTTGCAGCTTGCTGTCTCAGAGCATCCCAAGATGGTCTTCTTTAATAGGTGCAATACTCCTTTTTGTTAAGCGTTGAATTGATTCCTGTAGTATACCTGTTATTTGTCTTCTTTTTCCCTGCCAGGTCAAAATCCAGCCAGTGGCCAGGTATGACTGGGAGCAGAAGTATTACTATGGCAACCTCATTGCTGTCTCAAATGCCTATCTGGCCTATGCTATTAGAGGTGAGACATCTCCATCCTCCTACTGTCCATTTTGATGTTTCAGGTTGGGCTTCTTTTGCATCTTAGTTTTGTCCAGTGGCCTGTGCTGGACCTTGTTCCACCTCTACAATAGAAGGAAGTCTTCCAGCCTTCTTGACTAGGTATGTTTTGCCCTTTTATCTCCAGGTGCCAGCAGCGGCTCTGCCATGGTGCGGGTCCTGAGTGTCAGCACAGCTGAGCGGACTCTTTTGAAAGGCTTCACTGGCGGTGTGGCAGACCTGGCTTTTGCTCACCTCAACTCCAACCAGTTGGCCTGCCTAGATGAAGCTGGCAACCTGTTTGTCTGGTGTCTGACTATGGAGAATGGAAAAATCCAGTATCTTACCTCAAGGCTAAGCATGATGGCAGAGGGTCATAATACTGGTAGATATACGGGTTGGTCTGTTGTGCAGTTTATCTGCCTACACCACAGCATTGTTTTGGGAAAACTGGAGAAAACAATGTTGGAGGGAATGCTGAATATACTACCTTGAGTTTCTGGAGGAAAGATGGCATATTAACCTCACAAATAAAAATTGTAAATAAAACTCATTGATTTAACCAACTATGATTTAATCAGCCAAGATTATGATATTTTAACTAGCTTAGAGACTCTTACATTCTAGTCTTCATGTTAAGAATTTGTCTTGTTATTAGCTGTTCTATTTGTGACTCCGTCCTTAAATTATCTTAAGGATCTAATGTTGCTTTACCCTTCTATAATCCACACTTTGTCAAAGCTTGCTAAAAATGAAGATAATCGATACATTTATCAAACTGAGAAATATAAATACTGTATGCTATAAAAAGGAGAACTCAACTGTATTATAATGACAGTTGTCAATTTTTTTAAAAACAAGATAGGAAAAATGGAGCTCCCCTACCCACTTTAGAAACCAGTGCTAAAAACTATGCATTGCTAAGCCATTGTTTGTTTTAACTGTTGCACAATCCTCAGTAGCCTAATTCACACATACTACTAAGGAATGAACCATGGTTTGTAAACCACAGTGACTAGGTTCACACAGTGCACTAAACCAACAGTGTGATGGTTTAATAATCTACTAGCTCAACCACCGTTTTATGTTTGTGGGGATTATTAGAAGTGGAAGTAGGCTTTTTGCCATTATTGTTAAAAGATGAGAAAAGGGCATTGCGTAGAATCAGATGCTCATTGAACAGTGTATTTATTTCCAACACATCTGAGATAGATCAGAAAACTTTTCAGATTAAGCTTCTGGGAGGCTTTTGTAAAGGGGAATGATGATGCTCTTCCTTAACTTGGGTGACCAGAGAAGAGATCTTGGTGAACATCAAACGACCAGATGGGACTCCTCTGAACAGCTTTCGAAGGATAATTTGGTGTCCCTTCATTCCTGATGAGAATGAGGACAGCTGCGAAGAAGGCAGTCAGACTCTGGCGTTGTTGCATGAAGATAGAGTAAGCATCTCTGGCTTTCCTTCTCCCTCTTGGAAATGGTGCTTTATTGCTACTTAGCATAAAGTTGTTTTTTAAAGCAATGATTGGAATAGTTCCAAGAACATGATCTCAGTGGCATAGGGTTCAGCAAGAAAGCCATGCAGGAAATAGTTTGGGTAACAGCAGTCCAGGGAATTGTCACTGCTACTTTGTGAGCAGCAGTGCTGGTATATTCTCACTCAAGTGGCTCTTCCCACTAAGGGAAGAGGAAGAGCTCAAGAGGAAGCAAAGGGGTCCATTCATCTCTGAAGCAAGCTCTCTAGTGAGTCATTGCACTAGCAGTCCAGAGACCAGACTTGGAGAGCGGCGACTTCTTCTGGAGTGATAAGAGAATGACAAGCCAGTGTCCAGCTTCAGATGCGGCAGGAAGCTTTTTGCTTTCTCATTTCTATCTACTGGCTAATATAGCTGTTTCCTGGGAGGAGGAGCCATGTAGAAGAGAGCAAGCAGTGCATGAATGATAAGATCAAATTCTTAGCGATTCTCTCTCTCAAGTTATTGTTGCATCCAAACGTTCCCTGTGGCTGGATAGGAGAGTGACTCGGAATTTGCTGCCTTGAGTTGTATAAGGGACAAAGAAAGTGCAGTATAAATATAAATGCTAAACTAAGTATTATGATGGTATTACTTGCATCACACTGCTAGATCGTTTTTCCCAAATAACGGGCAGAAGGGATGAGGCAATGCTATAAAGGATATAAGAGTGGATCATTCATAGGGCATAGAAGACCAGTCTTTAGAGGCCTTGGATTGTCATTTTTTCTGAAATTATAGAGCAACGATGGGCAGAAGGAAAATGGAATCCCTTCATAATCCCATTTGTATAATGAGAACAACAAATAAAGGTTTTTTTTCTTCTGAAATGAAAGAGGGGAATCATAATGGATTGTGGTATGAAAGAGCCATGAGTTCTGCCTGACACTCAGACATGAGAACAATCTGTCTGCATAGTCACCCTGATCCCTCTTTAGATGTTCAAGTTTCTTAAGGCATTATTCCTCACATGCCTTAGCTGGTTGGCTGAGGAGGCTGTATTAAAACTAGGTGAATCACATAAGGCTAATGTTTGCCCTCTGTGTGCTAAGCAAGCACTGAATAATATAGTATACGCAATGTATATCATGACTTTCCTCTCTTCCCACCCCCACCCCCCGGTCTTTTACTATAGTATGGTGATACCTAGAGTCTGTTCATTCTAGTTTGTAACAAGGCCAAAGGCTTTATTAGGGTACCAATGGTCTGAGGTTCCCATCAGCCATTACAATTACCTTTTCGGGTCCATGGTTGTTTCTTGGGCAAATGCAGTTTACGGTGGCTGTTTGGAGAGGGGATGGTAGGAGTTGTAGTCCAGTATTTTCAGAAGACACCAGATCAGGGAAAGTAGAGAACTTGAGAGAAGTCAGTAAATGTAGAGTAAACAAGCAATGGGGTGATTCCTAACAGAGCCTTAGCATGTTCTTTTTGCTCACTTTTTTCCTTGGTGTTGCAGGCTGAAGTCTGGGACCTTGATATAATCAGAGCCAACCATAGTTCATGGCCAGTGGAAGTAACCAACATCAAAGAAGGCTATATTGTGGTGAAAGGTCATAGCACGGTAAACATTGAGCCATTCTCTTGGTGTAGGGGGATATGCCTTGTTATAATTTCTGAGCTAGGAATTGCAGCTATCTGTTCTGTGTGTCTTAATTCAGGAACCTCAAGAATTCATCTTGGCCTTCATTCAGATGGCTGATGACACTAAGAGCAAGAAGTTCTTTTGGGGTTATGTGTGGTGTTTGCATATAACAATAAGCCAGTATGAATGAGTTGTGAGTCGGAAAATAAGCAATGAAGAGCTTTTCATTAAATCTAAACTCAGGATTTTGGTGAAGTTCCTCTAATAATCCAGGACCAATGTCCTCAATCAGTTTTAAATCAGGTTCTTCTTAGCTTTTGACTCCTGGATCCTTTGGGTATCTGTATACTACTAAAATTCTTGTGTTTGTAACGGTTAAATGGGAGAAATGGTGCATTGTAGGACAACAGTTTTTGAACCAAGGGACTTCAGATGGGCTAACTTACAGAATGCGTCCAAAATCTGGGACCCATGACTCCTGTGGAATAGAAATTTGGCAAATTGTATCAAACATTTTGTGACATAAAAATTACCATAAAACATTTTCTGACATAATACAAAATGTCATAAAACATTTCCTGTGGTCAACTCCTGATGTTTGACTGTGCTATACAGTTCAACATGGGCTACTTTCAAGGCAGATACATCTTCCTGAATTTTTAAGAACTTTTCCAGTACATTAGAAGCTCTGCCATTTTCGAAGGCATTGAGGAATCTGGTAAGGAAATATCTCTGAAACGATGACCCAACAGGTCATGGGTTTTCTGGTACTTCATTGTAATTCTGGATCTTGATATCATATGATAGTTTCCAGTTTGGTCTAGTGGTTAAAGCAACGGGCTAGAAACCAGGAGACTGTGAGTTCTAGTTCTGCCTCAGACATGAAAGCCAGCTGGGTGACCTTGGGCCAGTCACTCCCTCTCAGCCACACTCACCTCACAGGGTGGTTGTGGGGAAAAGAGGAGGAGGAAGGAGTATTAGTTATGTTCGCCGCCTTGAGTTATTTATAAAAATAATAAAGGTGGGATAGAAAATAAATAAATAAATTAGTTTCCACTTCCTAATTTGTTTAACTGCTTGTCCAAAATGAGGCACAAACTTGCCGCCTGTAGGAACATTATGGCTTCTTCAGCCAGGATGCCTGGCTTTTATGAACAAATGGATCTACCAAAAGTTATCAGAATAGATACTATTAAAAAATAGCCCTGCCCCACCCCCAGCCAGACTAGCAGAAAGATGTTCATTATCATATTTCAATTACACTGCACCACTTGGTTAAAGATAAGCTCTTTATTTTTATCCCCTGTTCTTTTATAGTGCCTGAGTGAGGGAGCACTCTCTCCTGATGGAACTGTCTTGGCTACAGCAAGCCACGATGGCTATGTCAAATTCTGGCAGATTTACATAGAAGGACAAGATGAGCCACGGTAATTTCAGAAATAGAGAAGTATGAGATGTGTCCGAAACTTTCCCTGGGTTGTAGAAACCATTTCATTACTACAACTATTAAAAAGTTGACTTGTCAATCACCTGCTAAGTTTTCACATCACACTAAGCCAAGAAGTGGCTTGATTGGAATTCCCTTAGTGTGATGGGTGAACCTAGCCATTGTAGTTTATAAACCATGGATTACAGCTTAATAGATACTGTGAACACAGCCATTATATCTTCTTCAGGAATGCATGGTTAAAACAAACTGGGGCTTGGAACGATGTGTGAACATTGCCACGGTTTCTTTTATTTCTTCTGTAGGTGCCTCCATGAATGGAAACCTCATGAGGGCAGACCTCTGTCCTGTTTGCTCTTCTGCGACAACCATAAGAAACAAGATCCAGAGTAAGTGATGATCCTGGTTTGCAAGGGGTAAGGGCCCACCTTCACAGGGAAGCACACTGGCCAGTAGAAGAAAATACAGTAGCTGCACCCACCTTGCATTCTCATCAAGAGGTTCTGTGCTCTAGAAAAAGAGCAGGACCCTCAAAAGTGAGTTGTGACAGAGCATTATTGACTCTCTGGTGTAGTGTGTCCCATTGATTCTGTGTGTTTTACCTCTAGGTGGGTACTTGATGGAAGAGGTCCTTTCTCTCTGTAATTAACAACTCTGGGGCTGCTAAAAGCAGCCGGGGATGGACTATCTCAAGCTAAATGAACGACGATCGTTTCTTTCCCAGGAAGTCTCCACCCATGCTTATGCCTTGCAGGGTTTCTCCCCTTTTTCAAAACTGTTGAACACATCTTCCTGGAGTATCCAAGATTCCCAGTTGCAGGAAAGGCCTTTCAGTATTCCCAAGCTTTACTGCAAAGCTAGCTAAAATCATGAATGACAGTATTAATCAACTGGGGGAGGGGGTGGAGGAGGAGTTTTCTTCCTGTTGCAAGCCATACTTTCTTTCTGTAGGCAGTCAGAGCTTAAGTTTAATATACCTCCCTTTCCTCCTTTCTCTTGCTACTCTCCCTCTCTTTCTTTTCTGGTACTCTCTTATTTCCTTCACTTTATAATATCCCTTCCTTTTCTCTCATTCCTCAATGATCTGCTGGGGAAAAGACAGTCTGTTCTGGTCAAAAGCCCAGAATGTTTTTGAATTTAAGATGATTGTTTGGGTTGCCCATCCTTCATCAAGGTTCTTCGTTCTTATTAAGTGATTTCTTTTAGCTAAGACTTTGAAACATTGGGACCAGTTGAAGGCATGAAGCAGAGGCTGATTTCCCATCCTTAAAACATGACCCCTTTCCGCCACTGTTCCACTCCACTTCTTTGCAGGAAAGGGATAAGCAGAGGAGTAGTCCTACCCAAGAAATGTTAATATCTCCCAGCAGATACAGGCTTCTTCCATCGTCTCTGCTGGAATTCTCATCCATCCATTAGGTACAAATGTACAGTGACTGTGCAATAGTCACATAGCGTAATGCGCCTGACTTTCTAAAATGCTGTGTTTTGAACCATCAAAAATACTGGACTACTTAGAAGAATCCAGCAGATTTTTTTAAAGTAGAGAGTTTTATCATGCATGCAAGAGAAAAGATTTCAGCTGAAATGCTTGAAAATGTGCCTGTTCAGATTCTCAGGGAAATTGTCAGGAGTTCAACAAACATTTTCTTTTCATCCATTCATTTCTGCAGGGTTCCTTTTTGGAGGTTTCTCATCACTGGAGCAGACCAGAATCAAGAACTGAAAATGTGGTGCACCGTCTCATGGACCTGTCTACAGACTATTCAGTAAGTGTTCCTGTAGCTAACATTCCTTTATTTAGGGCTGCGTTTCTCAACTGTGTCCACATTAAGCTGTGTGGACTTCAACTCCCAGAATTCCCCAGCCAGCCATGCCACCTGGGGAGTTCTAGGAGTTGAAGTTGACACAGCTTAAAGCAGCCAAGGTTGAGAAACACTGATTTAAGGGGAGAGAGTCAGATTTCCAGGAAAAACACCCACCTACTCTAAGTGGGTCATGACCATTCTTGTCTTCTCACTGTCAATTTCAGGTTTTCTCCAGATATATTTAGCTCTGTGAGCATCCCTCCCAGTCTGAAGGCCTGCCTGGATCTCTCAGCTGAGTACCTGATTTTGAGTGATGTGCAAAGAAAGGTAGGCATTCAAATCCTGCAGAACAGATGGGTGTGGGATACAAAGACCTCTGTTGTGTTTCTACTGTGGTAGATTAGGCAGGGCAGACTTCCTGCCTTCTGTTAATGTATTGAATGTCCATCTGGAACTGGTGGTAGCGACTTGATTAAATAACTCCTGTAGGTGGTTCTTTATTTATTTATTTGTATGATGTATTTGTTTGTTTGTTTGTTTATGATAGTTTTATTAATGTTTTGCATATACGAAGATAAAAAAGTAATACAAACTAAGAAAATATAAAAAGAAAAGAAAAAGAAATACAAAGAAATAGAGAAAAGAAAAAAGAAGATATATAAAGGATGACACCCCCCCTCCCGACATGTATAAACAATTTCAGTCAGTTAACACCTTCTCTAGTAAGAAAAAAGAAAAAAAATCTCTTCTTCCCATATCACATCCCTTCTTAATAATAAAACTACAAGAAAATCATCATTTGATCCTAATTAGCAAAGATGTATTAAAAGCTACCAGAGTAAGCATACACATTTTAACCTTAATTTAAAAAAATCTATTTTATGATCCAACTTATCCTTTTCTCTAAAAAATAAAACAAAAGAAAACTCTCTTCACTTATAGACAAATCCTTAAAGCCTTGTCATATACTCCTGATCAAGAAAGAAAACCCATTAATAACTACCAGATAGTACAACATATAAAATTTAACCCTGATCAAATAGATTCACCTTTTAGAGTATGATGTATTT